>NC_064632.1:297423937-297750437 GCF_023864275.1 Schistocerca cancellata
GAAAGGAGAAAATATAAAAATACAGTAAATGAAGTAGGCAAAAAGGAATACAAATGTCTCAAAAATGAGATCGACAGGAAGTGCAAAATGGCTAGAGGACAAATGTAAGGATGTAGAGGCTTGTCTCACCTGGGGTAAGATAGATACTGCCTACAGGAAAATTAAAGAGAACTACTTGTATGAATATCAAGAGCTCAGATGGAAACCCAGTTCTAAGCAAAGAAGGGAAAGCTGAAAGGTGGGAGTATATAGAGCGTCTATACAAGGGCGATGTACTTGAGGACAACATTATGGAAATGGAAGAGGATGTAGATGAAGATGAAATGGGAGATATGATACTGCATGAAGAGTTTGACAGAGCAGTGAAAGACCTCAGTCGAAACAAGGCCCCCATAGTAGACAACATTCCATTAGAACTACTGACAGCCTTGGGAGAGCCAGTCCTGACTAAACTCTACCATCTGGTGAGCAAGATATATGAGACAGGCGAAATACCCTCAGACTTCAAGAAGAATATAATAATTCAAATCCTAAAGAAAGCAGGTGTTGACAGATGTTAAAATTACCAAACTATCAGTTTAATAAGTCACGACTGCAAAATACTAACGCAAATTCTTTACAGATGAATGGAAAAGCTAGTAGAAGCCAACCTCGGGGAAGATCAGTTTGGATTCCGTAGAAATATTGGAACATGTGAGGCAATACTGACCCTATGACTTATGTAAGAAGCTAGATTAAGGAAAGGCAAACCTACGTTTCTATCATTTGTAGACTTAGAGAAAGCTTTTGACAATGTTGACTGGAATACTCTCTTTCAAATTCTGAAGGTGACAGGCCTAAAATACAGGGAGCGAAAGGCTATTTACAATTTGTTCAGAAACCAGATGGCAGTTATAGGACACGAAAGGGAAGCAGCGGTTGGGAAGGGAGTGAGACAGGGTTGTAGCCTCTCCCCGATGTTATTCAATCTGTATATTGACCAAGCAGTGAAGGAAGCAAAAGAAAACTTCGGAGTTGGTATTAAAATCCATGGAGAAGAAATAAAAACTTTGAGGTTCGCCAATGACATTGTAATTCTGTCAGAGACAGCAGAGGACCTGGAAGAGCTGTTGAACGGAATGGATAGTGTCTTGAAAGGACTGGCAATGGCAAGGAAAGCCTTTCTGAAGAAGAGAAATTTGTTAACATCGAGTATAGATTTAAGTGTCAGGAAGTCGTTTCTGAAAGTATTTGTAAGGAGTGTAGCCTTGTATGGATGTGAAACATGGACAATAAATAGTTTGGACAAGAAGCTTTTGAAATGTGGTACTACAGAAGGATGCTGAAGATTAGATGGGTAGATCACATAACTAATGAGGAGGTATTGAATAGGATTGGGGAGAAGAGAAATTTGTGGCACAACTTGATTAGAAGAAGGGATCGGTTGGTAGGATATGTTCTGAGGCATCAAGGGATCACCAATTTCGTATTGGAGGGCAGCATGGAGGGTGAAAATCGTAGAGGAAGACCAAGAGATGAATACACTAAGCAGATTCAGAAGTATGTAGGTTGCAGTAGGTACTGGGAGATGAAGAAGCTTGCACAGGATAGAGTAGCATGGAGAGCTGCATCAAACCAGTCTCAGGACTGAAGACCACAACAACATTCCAATGATCACATTTGTGCTGCATTCATATGAAACTATCTTATGTTTAATACAATATACAACAAATAACTGTTTTCATAACACAATAAATTATATGCTGGACATATCTATTCCTTGATGTTGTGATTTCATTTGTCACATCATATATTTTTGTACAGTTGAGCAGAGCTATTCACTTATACTGTAGTGACATTTGTTAAGCATGTGGTTATTGATCTTCTTATGTGCTTGCCAGACATATTCATGGATGAAATTTCATTTGTCACATGAAATTAAATCCTTATACAGTTGCACAGAGCTATTCACTTATACTGTAATAAAATTTGCCAAGCATGTGGTTCTTTATAGCAGTTTTAAATTTATCCTAATTTTCCAGCTCTTTGATATGTTTTGGTAGTGCATTAAAAAGTTTGATGCCTTGATTACATACATGTTTCAGACTTTGGGTCCTTGTTACAGCTTGTAAGTGGAGATCTTTACATTGCCGTGTATGGTAATCTGTATTGGTTTTCATTTTGTCCCGATTTCTTTTGATCACCAACAGACATTTCAGAATGTATAATGATGGAATTGCTAAAATTTTCAATGCTTTAAAAAGGGGCCTACAACGTGTTTAATGTGGGCTCTGGGTCATTATCTGAATAGCGCGTTTTTGTAATTTGAAAATCTCATTTAGACGACAATTTGTTTTTCCCCAGGATACTATCCCATAGGCCGCAATTGACTGAAAGTAGCCAAAATATACTAATCTGGTACAGTCATTACTACAAACTCTTGCAATTATTCTAAGTACAAAACATGCTGAATTTAGTTTTAGTGCTAAGCTCACCACATGGTCCTTCCAGTTTATCTTCTCATCAATGTGCATACCCAGAAACTTTGCACACTGTACTCTTTCAAGTTGTTTCCATCCATAGTGGGATGTAGGTCGTCATGTTCACTTATTCTTCCATATTGCACATAATTAGTTATTTTGCATTCAGTGTTAGCTTGTTTGCACTGAGCCATTTTTGTGTATCTTGCAGGACATGGTACACAGTACTGTGCAATGACTGCTTCACATAACCAACAATTAAACTGGTATCATCAGCAAATAACATGATTCTAGCTTTTCTGTCTGACACCTGAATATAATTAATGTAAATGGGGAACATCAAGGGGTCTAATCACTTCTTTGGATCTGATCTTCATGTAATCTTTTGGTGCTGTAATTTCAACCACCTGCTTCCTCTTTGCCAGATACGACTCGTGCCACTTTTTTTCTGGTCCTCTGATACCTATGTCTTCAAGCTTTTCCAAAAGTATGCTGTGGTCAACAGTGTGAAAGGCTCTTGACAGATCTAGATTTACCCCAACAACACTTTTTCCCTCTCCCAATTTACTAATTTTTGTGTATTCCAGTACAGCTGTTATGGTACTTCTCCCAGCTAGAAATCCGTGCTGATTACCGTTTATCAGATTCCACAATCAAGATAATGTGTGACTCTATATTTCATTAGTATTGCTAAAACCTTGGAGAAAGTTGGGAGAAGTGAGAGAGGTCTGTAGTTTCCTGTTTTAAACTTATCACTCTTTTTCACCAGGGGAACGAATTTAGAAATTTTCAGTTTCCGTGGAAGAAACTTGCATATTTTGTGATGGAATACAGTTGATATGCTACACTGGGTTTTTTCTTTATTGTGTAGATACACGGTCCAGTCCATCACATTAATGTGACCAAAATCAACATGTAGTAACCACTCACAGATGACAGACGGCACCACTAGCAGTGAAGGGTATATAAAGCATGTTGGAAGCCACAGAAAATAGTGCAGTTGTCACTGTAAGTAGGAGACAAAATGATGTCAAAATGTGCATGGTCATTGGCTTTTGGGGAAAGGGTGGAAGCATTTTGGAATGACTAAGTCTGTAAACTGTTCGCATGTCAGTGTGGTTAAAGTATACTGTGCTCAGCAAACTGGCCTATTCAGAATCGGTGCCGAGGCTACTGTGGTGCAGTCGTGGGCCGTAGATGACAGGGGTAAATGTCAGCTGCAGAGACATGCAGCTGTTGAACAACTGACCACCCAGATGAACCGAGAGGCTTTTCAAACGACAGATGGCCATTGTCATGCACATTGTTAAATGTCTGAAAGCAAAACACACTGCAACAACCGTCAGAAGGGGGCACACCAGGGGAGGTGGTCTGTGGCATTCTCTGGGTGGTGATGCTATTCTGGAAGGCACAATGGATCAACAGATGTATCCATCTGTCCTCGAGGGCCGTGTCCACCCGTACACACAGTTTGTTTTTATTCAGCATAGTGACATTTACCAGCAGTACAATGCAACACAGCTTGTAGTGTACATGTGTGGTTCAAACAGCAACAGGACGAGTTTATCATATGCCCCTAGCCACTGAAGTCGTCGGATGTAAACCAACTGAGAATCTGTGGGAACCCCTCTGCCAGGCTGTATTGTCCGTGGATCCTCACACGAAAAACCTAGAACAGCTGGACTTGGCAATAAAATCATCATGGCTCCACACCCCTGTTAATACAGAACCTCACAGCCACGTGGGGGGGGGGGGGCAGTTTGATTCCCAGCTGAATACGGGATTTTTGTCTCCTCGGAAAGTGGGCGTTGTGTTGTCCTAATCATCAACTAGCAAGTCTCAAAAGCAGCGTAAAATAAAAATAATTGCAGTAGGCAACTGATCGAGCCCAGATGGGGTATGCCAGTCATTAATGCCATATGATCATGTCATTGAAGCTTTTCCTGCATGTCTCGCAGCAGTGTGCACCGCAAAAAGAGGTTATTTGAGGTTTTGGCGGGTAGTCACATTAACGCATTTGGACAGTGTATTTTCAGAAGAAACAAAGGTACCAAACTAAATAAATCATAATTACATTATTACTCTGCAGTGAGCCACAGGAGACCAAGGGTCCATTGTACCAAAATACCCATAAAACATCCTTGAACCACCACCTGAATTTTGTCAGTGGAGTTCATTTCACCCTTTATGTAGGAGAAAATGAAAAACCTCCATAAACAATCTCAGAGGAGCCTCATATCTGATAGTACGCTGATAAGATATCTTTTCGGTTGCTACTTTGGACTTCTGATCACTGTATGTTTCTGAGGAAAGGCCATAATGTTCAGACTTTGGTGACCAATCCAGACAAAGGCTTTTAAATTTTGGAAAAGTATCCTTGTTTATTTATAGCCCATCACATTTAGCATACTTGGCTATTGCTGCCTCTTCGATATGTTTCCCTTTCTACTGCTCTAGGTGGAATGAAGTGATCATATGGACATTGATACCTGGGAGTCATTTGGTGGGTAAGTTTGGCTGCCAAGTTGCAGGTCTTCTGTTGACACCACACTGGGCAACATGTTGCAGGTCTTTTCTGTTGACACCACAGTGTGTGACTTTCATGCTGGCGATGATGAATCAGTGATAAGGACAACATATCACCCACTCCCTGAGCAATACCGGGAGACAACAATGACTGTTACCTCAAAGCTAACCCATATTCAACCTGTTCTACATGCCTGTCCAGTTCTCAGCAACACATTCTTTGGACAAAATGTGACCTATCTTCATACACATCTTACTTGATGGTATATGTAAGAGAATAATGTGTCTATTGCTTCTTGTACAAGGTGTATTGGGAAAGTTTGGTGAATGGTCTCAGAAAATGAAGGGAACATAAGTTGCAAAGTAATCACCATTAGCTACAAAACACTTCTGACATTTGTTGTAAAGCTATTGGAAACTGTCTGCAAACAAATCTTGAGGAGCCACTGAACACACAGTTGTCATGCATTGTTGGACATCTGCGCTATTATAGATGAGAGGCGGAGCCACCAGTACAATCCACAGATAAAGCAACAGTGTTCATCATCTTTCCTGCCTTCCAAAAAAGTTTGATAAAAAAACTCTGAGATTAAGACATATCAATCACAATTTTTGATGGAAAGGGCTTGATCCATGATGAATTTTTACCTGTGGGATGTTGGGAAGACAATGAACACCATATCACTTACTGCTGCATGGTCTCTGGATAGTACTGATAACATCAGGTATCATCTCCAGCAATGACATCCAGCATTGTGTGCCCATGGTGCTTTAAGTGATTCCACAAGAAGTGTTGGCTGACCATTTCCTACAGCTTGACAACTGAAGTCAGAAGTCTGTTGTTGGTAATGGTGATTACACTGAAGATCAGTAAAAGCATTTTGTTTATGACTCGTTTCTTTCCGAGACCATTCACCAAATGTTCAGATGCATTTTGTACACTCTAAGACATAAAAAAGGCACTTCAAAGGAATTTTCTGAATTGGATGGAAACCAGTAGGAGTGATGTACAAGTACCAACAAACAAATCATTACGTTCTCAGAAAAACTGGATTATTTATTCCACAGAAAGAGCTTCACAAATTGAGAACACATTGGTCCACCTCCAGCTTTTATGCAAGCAATTATTCAGCTTGGTGTTGATTGACAGAGTTCTCTTGAGGGATATTGTGGCAAATTATGTCCAGTTGGTGTATTATATTGTGAAAATCCCAAGCTAGTTGGAGGCTCCAGCCCATAATGCTCCAAACATTCTCAATTGGAGAGAAATTTTGTGACTTTGCTGGCCAAGGTAGAGTTTGGAAAGCATGAAAGAAGCGCTAGAAATTCTCACCATGCACAGGCAGGCATTATATTGCTGAAATGTAAGCCACGTTTGACGGCGCGGTTCCTTTTTACCAGCACCTACCTGTCAACTGGTTGCAGCAGTTCACCGGCAGGAAATCCGAGCAGAGACCTAACGTACTGAAACTCGCACCAGGCTGCATACAATGTAACTATTTTAAGAATCAGGAAAAGATCTTAATTTTGAATGAAATGTGGAAATACTGGAAAAACTTTGAACACTGAAAATGTAGACGTTCACTGCCAAGCCCGTGCTAATCTTAACATTGTCATGCACAGATCCTTTCATTTACATTAGCAAATTTATGTGAACATATTTCCCAAAATCTGAAAAGCTACTAAGCATGGATTGTTCTTAAATGGAAATGCTCACCATACTATTAAGATTATCAGTGTGCAATGCACTCATGATTTTAGTCACCAATCTGCCACTTGGAATTACTGTCTTTTCTCATACACAAAGTTACTTAAAAAAACCGAAGTTTTTAAAAAAACACACCAGAATAAATTTGCCTACACTTTTGAAATGTGTAGCACAACAAAAACTGGCAAATTATAGCTTCCTTCGCAGCTCATACTACACATGACCATACCATTGAAAGGCAGGGCTCTGAATCCTTACACTGCTGTAAGCATTCTATATATCCAAGAGAAAAGATGCACAAAGAATACTACGGTACTTTCTGATTGGTCAGTTTTCTTTAAGGCCAATAGACAACCATTATTCTCCCACATTAGTCTGCACTTTTCATGACTAACAAATAATACACTTTCAAACTGTACTTTCCCAAAATAAATATTAAACATTCTGATATTTTATACTTAGTTTACATTATTAACAATTTTCATTTGCACATGAATTGGCTTTCCTTTCACCATAAACTTACTTAACATATTATGATACCAAACTCCCCACTGTACAGTGTACATCAGTAGAACAATGATGTACATATTTACTATAGACCTCATTCACATTGCTATAAGCATATACAAAAGTGTACAAACATAAAAAAACAAAAGAGCCCTCAAGAAATAAACAGAAAAATTCCCAAAATCATTCTCTTAACCTGTTTCTTGAAAGTCTGTGCACTACTGGACTCTGGTGTGTGAAAATTAGAACTATGTACTCGACTGAACTGTTTCAGACCGTCTGTCACTCTACAGGCGTGAGTCACTCTCCCGATACACTGGGGCAATATAAGGTGCCACTCCCCACAAGGATGGCTGGCTATGAAAGGCAACAGAATGGTACTGAGAACATTGTTGTATACTGTCATGCTGTAAGACAGCCACAGATGAAAACCAAAAAGAGGTCCTTCTACAAAATACAAATGGAATCCCAGTCAATCACTCCTGGTTATCAGGCAATAGTCAGGTTGGTGTCACACTGCTGCCCAAAGCATCTCCAGACATGTCTTTGCTGGCCATTGGTCTCAGTTCAATCCACTCCTGTCTTTGAGATTCCAGGCAGAGGACGTGCCTGGAGATGACCCGATAATCAAGAGCAATTGTCTGGGGTGCCATTTGTTTCATAGCAAGATGCCTTCAGTTTTCATCCACAGTGCTATGTCAACAATGTGCTACACCCTGTTTTATTGCCCTTAATTGCAGACGACATTGAGTTAACATTTCAGTCAGATAATGCCTACCTGCATACGAGAAGAGCTTCTACTGCTTGTCTTTATGCTTTCCAAGGCCTGTCATCCCCAATTGAGAATGTAGTGCTACGGGCAGGGCCCTCCAAACATATTGGGATTTCAATGCTCCAGTCCACAATTTAGACAGAATTTGGCATGATATCCCCCAGGAGCACATCCAACAACTGTATCAACCAATATCAAACCGAATTACTGCTTGCATATGGTTACAGGTTCTCAATGCATTAATGACTCCCTCAGTTTGTGACACTCTTCCTGTTGAATAACTCATCCAAGTGTTCTGAAATTGTAATCATTTGTTTCTCTGCACATGGACATAACATCTACTCATTTCAACCCTTTGGATAATTCCTGTGTGGTGCAACTTTCTTCTTTCCTTAGAGTGTACTTTAAAATTGTGTAAACAGCCTTATAAGTTCACCAGACAACATATTAGTCGCCATCTTAAAAGAGCACACAGGTCCCTTTGAAGTGCTGTATATGGAGTGGAACTGATACCTGCCAGTTATCTGAGCCTTCACTGCTGACATAAGCCACATCATTGAAGAGGTGTGTATGTGCCAGTCAGTTATAAGGAATCAGTGTAGTACAATGGATTGAAACCACAGATTAGAGCTATTGTCTTTGGGTGTGCCAATGAATTAAGCTGCCCAATTTGTTGGTGTGTCAGTGAAGGCTATCCAGCTTGTCTACAAAGAATGTTGTACCACTTGCAACCACATAATGTGGCATAATAATAAAAGTGGCCACATTAAGATCCTAACTCATAGTTAGAGATGAACATTGTAAGTTGCCATTGACAGTCAGTCTCAAACACAACAGGAATCACTGCAGACCCATGTCTACTAGTTTTCAGCCAAATATTGTGATGGCAAGTTGCGTGCAATGGGTCCCTTGCAGAAGACTACTGAGGCATAAAAATGTACATGTTGTCAGTGGAGCAAACACCACACAAACTGGACAGTAGGTGACTTGAAATGTGTGGTGGTTTTGCCTCTTTCTGAGAACATATCAAGGGCTCTGACAGCACAATATGGTTTTTAACCTGCAATGGGCAGAGGATATAGAGAGTGTCTCAAAAGTTACAGCATCCAAACTAATTATACCTAAGGTATTCACACCATGTTTGGCTTATGTGGCATAGTATCACAAAGTTTTTATGCAATTTAATCAATTTCAACATGTGTGCACCAGTGGTGGTGCACACAATTTCCAGTCTGTTATCAGGATCTATCCACATTCAGCACATTATATCTGCATCACCTGTGGCAAGGGCAGAAATGATTTTGTTCATTAAATTTTAGATGTGGTTGACAGCTGCTTGGTAGACTCTGTCCTTGGTAAATGCTGATAGAAACAAGCCCACCTTGCTAATGCCTGGTGGCCTAGAACACCAGGGAATAGGACCACCCCTGCCAATCCAGAATACCTCGTAACACCTGGTCCGCAACATCTGCCACAGTCTGAGCCCAATGTGGCGGTGCACCATATTACTGGAAAAAGACTGTGTCTCGGCAGTCAGCCAGTCATAGTAACAGCCTGAGCATATCAAGGTAACTGGTGTTTTTTTTTTTTCCTCTGAGGAAAAAATGGTCCCAGAATACCATCAACCACCAAACAACACAACACATTCACTATCATGTACCTCTTCCATCACAGTATGTGGATTGGTAATATATCATTATCTTCTCACAGGATATGTATATACTGTGAATTGCCAACAAAACTGGCACAGTCATGCATATTCAAATACAGGGATACGTAAACATACAGAATATGGCACTGCAGTTGGCAATGCCTATATATGACAACAAGTGTCTGGCACAGATGGTAGATTGGTTAGTGCTGCTACAATGGCAGCTTATCAAGATTTACGTGAACTTGAATGTGGTGTTATAGTGGGCTTACGAGCAATGGGACAAAGCATCTCCAAGGTAACAATGAAGTGGTTATTTTCATGAGCATACAGTGAATATCAGGAATCTGGTAAAACATCAGATCTCCGACATCGTTGCAGCCGAGAAAAGATCCTGCAAAAACAGGACCAACAACTGAAGAGAATCGTTCAAAGAGACAGAGGTGCAACCTCGCTGCATATTTCAATGTTGGGCCATCAACAAGTGTCAGAGTGTGAACCATCATCGATATGAACTTTCATAGCTGAAGGTCCACTTGTGTACCCTTGATGACTGCATGACACAAAGCTTTATGCCTCACCTGGGTCCATCAACACCGATATTGGACTGTTGATGACTGGAAACATGTTGCCTGGTTGGACGAGTCTCGTTTCAAACTGTGTCATGCAGATGGACACGTACAGGCATGGAGACATCCTCTTGAATCCATGGACACTGCATGTCAGTAGGGGACTGTTGAAGCTGGTGGAGGCTCTCTAATGGTGTAGGAGGCATGCAGTTGGAGTGATATGGCTAGGTATGACCCTGAAAGGTGACACATACATAAGCATCCTGTCCATTGGGGATTCCGATGGACTCAGGCAATTCCAGCAGGACAATGATACAATTGACATGTCCAGAATTGCTACAAAGTGTCTGCTGGAACACTCTTCTAAGGTTAAACACCTCCACTGGCCACCAAACTCCCCAGTTTTGAACATGTCTGGGATGATTTGCAATGTGCTGCTCAGAAAAGATCCTCGCATAGCCCTGCATGCAGCATTCACAGTGTCAATTCCTTCCATCACTACTTCAGACATTAGTCAAGCCCATGACACACAATCGATTACTAAACTCAGCCAGTATCCAGCATACACTGTACAACTGATGCATGTTATGAAGATCTCCACATGAAGATATAACCTACTTTGCTCAGAGACAATGTTATTGTGTGGGAAAATACTTTAATGAAAACTGAACATGGATGCCCAAAAATAGAGTGAAGATCCAATATTTGCAGCTCTTGATATGTACATGAACTTTACTTTTAAAAACAGGCGTAGATATATCATGCAAGATTTTTTATAGTGATATCAATGTAGGTAAGATGTAAAGAGAGATTGAGAGGGGGCTTTTTTTTTTTTAATAATGGTAAGGTCGGAGACCTTGGGTCAAGCTGCTGGAAAACCACTCTGGAGTGTAATTAGCAGTCTTCGAAAGGGAGGTAAGAAGGAAATGACAAGTATTTTGGACAGGTCAGGAAAACTGCTGGTGAATCCTGTTGATGCCTTGGGCAGATGGAGGGAATATTTTGAAGAGTTGCTCAATGTAGGTGAAAATACGATCAGTAATGTTTCAGATTTCGATGTACAATGGGACAGGAATGATGATGGAAATAGGATCACATTTGAGGAAGTGGAGAAAATGGTCAGTAGATTGCAGTGCAATAAAGCAGCTGGGGTGGATGAAATTAAGTCGGAACTCATCAACTACAGTGGAATGTCAGGTCTTAAACGGCTACACAGGATAACTGAAATGGCGTGGGAGTCGGGACAGGTTCCATCAGACTGGACGAAAGCAGTAATCACACCAATCTTTAAACATGGAAACAGAAAAGATTGTAACAACTACAGAGGTATATCTTTGATCAGCGTTGTGGGTAAAATCTTCTCAGGTATTGTTGAAAGGAAAGTGCGAGTATTAATTGAGGACAAATTGGAGGAACAAAGTTAGAACAGGTGGACGGTTTCAAGTACTTAGGATGCATATTCTCACAGGATGGCAACATAGCGAAAGAACTGGAAGCGAGGTGTAGAAAAGCTAATGCAGTGAGCACTCAGCTACGATCTACTCTCTTCTGCAAGAAGTAAGTCAGTACCAAGACTAAGTTATCTGTGCACCGTTCAATCTTTCAACCAACTTTGTTGTATGGGAGCGAAAGCTGGGTGGATTCAGGTTGCCTCATCAATAAGGTTGAGGTTACGGATATGAAAGTAGCTAGGATGATTGCAGGTACTAGTAGATGGGAACAATGGCAGGAGGGTGTCCACAATGAGGAAATCAAAGAAAAACTGGGAATGTATAGATGTAGCAGTCAGGGCGAACAGGCTTAGTAGGTGGGGTCATGTTACATGCATGGGAGAAGCAAGGTTACCCAAGAGACTCATGGGTTCAGCAGTAGAGGGTAGGAGGAGTCGGGGTAGACCAAGGAGAAGGTACTTGGATTCGGTTAAGAACGATTTTGAAGTAATAGGCTTAACATCAGAAGAGGCACCAATGTTAGCACTGAATAGGGGATCATGGAGGAATTTTATAAGGGGGCTATGCTCCAGACTGAATGCTGAAAGGCATAATCAGTCTTAAATGATGATGATAGTAAGTCTTCATAATTGTGAAGGCAAGATTTGACATTGAGTAGGTAGACTGGTGCTGTATCTGTGTTGAAAGATATTTCAGTTCCTTCAAGAAAGTCAAATTTCTTGCCTGGTTCTTTTCCACACTGTTTGCCACAATTCTTACCCAGTAACTCATTCTGCAAAGTCGAATTTGTTCTGGATGTTAAGACAGAGTGCATCCCTGTGCTTCTACCAGTTTGTTAATTTCAGAAGTTTGGACATACCTGACTTTTGATATTCTTGCTTACTGCTTTCAGATTGTGGATGATATTATTCTGTATTTTGTTGCTTGTGAAGAAGCTTATTTTTATGTCATACAACTTGAAGAGGTTGGCAGCTTATTACAAAGATGGTCTTCCTGTTTGTGGGTGGTTGTCCAGAAACTGGTTCGTTTAATTTATGTATTACAGCAGGATTGTATTGATTACTGGAGGTGGCTGATTTTACAATTTTTGTTTCTTTATATCTTTCACTTGTATCCACTGGGTCTTTAAGTATGTGATTAAACATTCTTCTGAAGAACACTTTTTTATATTGATCTGGATAGCAAGAAGAGTTACGGATGGTAACACTTGTAATTGTAGCATTTCTATATAAAGCTTTGTTAATGTCATGTGGTGTTTCATTTCTACAGTGAAGTGAATTGAATTTTGTGGTGTAATTTATTAATTTCTTCAGTTAGATTTTCTATTTCCTTTGGTTGTTCTGTTGAAAAGAATGTAATGAGAGTGTTGCAATTTTCTGTATTTACACTAAATAAACTTAATCTAGGTCCCTACAGCTGTTGTGCTATAATATAGTGTAAATTCCTGCAGATAAGAAAGGGATTTTCAACTCATGTCGATATAGTTTTCGTAAGCTGCACTCATATGCAATACTTATAGAAATGCTTCTGGTTATTATTCAGTACAGTGGTTCTTCCTGACAGCAGGTTCTAGTGACTTAATGCATTACTGTCCCAATAATAATTTTTGCCACACTTTGTGTGTTTCAGGACCTGCGCAATCTGCCAAGCAGAATACTGCCGCCTCCTGACAGTTCTCTCAAAACCTGGTGATGTAAGCACGGGAATTAGAATGCTTTCGAGTCTCGCAGCCAGACCACTAATGAGGTTTTGCCTCCTGCTGAACACCAAACCTACAGTCAGTCTGGTTTTCTTTTTGTGAAAGTGAAAATTGAATCATTGCAGGTGCTATGATTGTCAGTTTCTATTAACATGACACAGGCAGAGTGGCAAGTATTATTAAAAAAAAAAAAAAAAAAAAAAAAAAAAAAAAAAAAAAAAAGGAAAGCGGTCCTATATCTTGGCTAATTGTTGTTTACTTCTTTGATTTGTTAAGCAATGCGCTAATAACAGCAGAATGCCAAAGTTATAAACTGTATGAGGTGAAGTGAGATATTATGCTTGAAATCATTACAGCCCACTATAAACTAGTGATTGCTTGTCCCAAGTGATCAAAATGCGGTCCATAAAGCAACCTTCATTATTCCAGTAGGCATTGGGTCATTGATGCTTGAGAGCTGTTCTTTGTTGACGCAGTTAGTGATCAACACAGTGTTGCTCATGAAAAATGACATCTTAGGCATTTATTGACCTAACGAAAATTCCTAGTTAGAGAGCAAAATATGTCTTTAAAGATAATTAATTCCAAATATAGTCATTTGAACTTTTTACTCACTGAGGCAAGAATTCCTCTAAGGTTTGAGATGGATGTAGACACTCCTGTTAGTTTTGTAACCAATGAGAACTGGCTTTGGCAAAACTTATTACTAGTCAATACCTGTTACGTGTTTAGGTAACGAATTTACACATTTGTCTATCTGGCATGGCAGTTCACAATATTTTCCCCTGGGGGGGGGGGGGGGGGGAGGTGGCTTGTTCTCTTGTGCCCCTAACCAAGAGGACCAACTGTCATGGTCTTAAATAGTCCTTGATTGGCATACATAATCCTTACTTTGTGCTATCAGTGTCACTAGATCTTTCAAAGGAACACAAACAGTTCACTTAATTTTTCTGTCTCTTCTCAGCCTTGAGAACCCAGTTCCATGCACCACCAAGATTATGTAGCCACTGGCCTGATTGGAGTGATTCTCACACATTCGAATTTCTCATTTAATTGACTTTTAGTTTTTTCTTTGCTTTCTACTAAATCACAAGTTCTAGAAAACTTGTCTATTAAGTACTGCTTCATAAAATTCAGTAGAACTGTATGCTCCCAACATAAAGGAACTTGCAGACCACACAGAAGACCTGACAATTTAGTTTCATTTTGGAGCAGAACAACTGGTGTTGGCAGTAAAAATTTTTATAATTTTGGTGTGGAGCAACCTTACTTACCTTCTATTGTTGTGACATAAATACTAATAAACAGTTAACATCTGTTATACTGTACTTGATCCAAACAACTTTATTTCTACAGTGTCTGCTAGGATGCCATTGTTTATCAATGAACAATGTAAACCACATAAAAGTAAATGAGAACAACAGGGCTTAGGAGCATACTTGCCACAACCATTGTAGTGGAAGTGCTTCTGCTGTGATTAACATTGTGTGAATGTTTCTAACTGGATGATAATAAGACCGTGGTCAGTACTGGAACCTGTAAGATATTGGTAATTACTGGTACTTGGCAGTCGTTCCCTGAAAGTACCTTATCTTGCTCGTGCCCTTCTGCAATAATATAAAAATGAAATAGAGTGTCTTCCAGTGTAGAGTCTCTTGTAGAATTTTAACATTTTAAGGTAGTTCCTAGAACATGTTTCAGTATTCAGGTTGCAAAAGAAATTTTAGGAGCATCTGTCAATATTTTCAATTGTATAACTGTGTCAAAATGTACATACATGATGTTCAACAGTATTCCATTTGTAAATATTTCAAGAGAGATGCTCTTTTTAATTTATTAAATGCCACATCAGTAAAGTGGCAATCTATGGGATCAAATTGAGGCAAATGCTCTGAATACTTAAATGTTACAGTTTTAATGTTGAAACTGATAAGGCCTACAGATGCACTATTGGTTATTTATACTAAACACAAGCCTTTGAACAAAATGAATAGCACAGAATGTAAACAAAATTGGAAAGAGGTTTTGTTTTAATGGTTAAGTGCTGGCACAGATTGCATTGACTTGTTTATTGAGTTTTGTATTGTCAACAAAGATGATAAGAGCTAATAAAGTTATTGCCAATAACAATGAACATGAAGGAGTTACAAGACAGACTTACATCAATTGGCCAAAATTGAAAACTACAATCAGTTAATGTGAGAACAAGGGGACATAAGTGACAACATAATCTGGATCTTGGTGAAACAAACTCAAATGAATACAGATATTATTTAGTTATATTTATTAGCTATTGTAGTTCCCCACAACAATGTACAATTGCCTTTGGCTATGAGTTTTAGCATTATTGCAGCAAGAGAGAATGGATGTAAGGTATTTCAGTGTGTACTACAAGTATTTTGATGAATTTTCATTTTCAACAAGCAGTACATTCTGGTTGTAGTGTTGCTTGCTGTAGGCATACAATTTTAAATGTATTGGACCTAATTATTGTTTCTATTGTAAACATGACTACTGTTAGTGTTCATATAAAAACAGTAGCACATATTATGTAGCTCTACTTGCTGAAGAGCTACTCAGGTCAGAATATTACAACCTACTTGTAGCCCACCTTATTGGTGAAATTATTGTAGATGTGAAGTTTCATTTAAGCTGTCATTTGGAACAGAAGTGCACAATAAAGTTTTTTTGAGACCAGCAGAACTGCTTTTCACCCATGTATGTATGTAGGTAGGTAGTTCTAACAATTTTTCGTCCAGAGAGTCTTCCACCTAGCCTATGGTTTCAACACTATGTAGCAGTGACAGACTGCAGGTAGATAATAGACGACCGCCAAGTGACCATCGGCATACATCGATGTTTCTTAACCTAACTGTTTCTGTAAGTTGATGATAAAATTAACCTTTGAGTCATATTATGCATGTTGAGTAAAAAAAATAATCAAGTATATAGCTGCACATTAAATAGTGTTCCATGGAACTGAAGTGCCAAAGAATTAAAGAAGTAAAACAAAGTCCACTGAATAAGACAGGACACAATGTTTCTTGTAACAAGAGTAGTGCATTGTTACTAAAGACATTTTCAGAGAAAATATATATAATGTATGGTAACAAATTATAATGCAGTGTTTGTTAATGTTGTAACGTGCCTACAAAACATTTATGGTTGAAATTTACTGTTCTTTTCTGTGAAAGATAGATGAATTTAGCATTTTTTAAAATGTTCTTCTTAATTTTGTTGGTTCCTTTGTTCCCATTACCTATATGAGAAATATTAACAGTGAGGCTGTTTTGTTTTTCTGTATGGCATGGAGTAATTACTTCGTAGCTTATCCCAGAAGTCTCATCACTAAATAATATCAGTTACATGAATTATAATTACACCGTTAAAAATGTTGTACTGCATGGAAGACATGGTAATACTACAGAGTTGCAGTTGTACTACCTTTGAGCTGTGTACATTTTTAAGTTACAAGCGAGTATCGGCTTTATACTGTAAATGCCTTGGTAAGCTTTCCAGTGGAACAACCTGAAATCTGTGTGCAAATTAACACCATGTAAGCAGTGTAGGTAATGGTGACAGCTCTTTTCATATACAGGGTGTATTGAAACAAAAAACTACATACACACACTTTTCGAGTGTTTAGGAGAGCAAAAGAAGCTTTTTTTATGTGACTGCCTCTAAATTTCTTTTTTATAGGGGGAGATGATGATGGTGTATGAAGCACTGGTTACCAGCTCAGTTGAATGCACTGTCATTATTCACACTTGGTTGTTTTGAGCAAGCATATTCCAGTTGTACCATAATGTAGACATGCGATATCTTCAGAAATGCCCCTAAACCAATAGTCACACCGTATCTCGAGCATTACTAACATCAAAACTTTAACAGATCCATATTAGCAACATGGTGCACACCAGTGACATGTAATGAAGTGTATCTCTATCTCCTTTGACCCCACAAATTCTTTGTAAATGTAGTTTTTTTTTACACAATGTATACAACTTTTTAGGAGCAGCTTCATTTCTAATGAACCAGCTTTAAGCCCAAGCAGGCCCGAGAGTAACAACCTCAGGATAAAAGCAAGTACCTGTACAGGACAGAAGAGTTGGAGCTTGACTAAGGTAAGTCAGAAAGTACCTCTGACCTTGAATCACATTACCTGCCTTGACTAGAGAGAGATAAACAAAACAAAGATATTTCAACTGTTAAATAACCTCCCTTGCCACCCACACACACTGTTTAAACATCGTTTCCATCATAAGCAAAAATTTACATTAAAAGCTGATGGGCACTTCCATTGAAGTTCAAAGTATGAGGTGCATCCTGAAAGTAAGTACCAAATCATTCTACTGCCGCTGCAGCACTTGTGTTGTAGGTTCACACACTTCTCTGGTTCATTGTCTTTCCACAGTCGACACTGGAGCTGAATTTTGTTGTATTTATATTTGTTAGTGATCATTCAAAATGTTTAAGACAACCCCTGAGCCCAGTGACTGAAGTGCACACTGTTATGTTGTGTTTCAACACACAGAACATTAAGCCAGCTGAAATTCATCAACTTGTAGATATTTATGGTGAGAAAGTGGATGAGACAGTTCAACAAACATTCATGATGAAGCCTGTATTGGACAGCCTTCTGTTGTCACTGATGGGATGGGTGAGAAAATGAATTAGAATATTCATGAAAACAGATGGTTCACAATAAGAATGTATTTCGGAAACTGTTTTGCATGACTCAATCATAAATTGCTTAAATTTTTGTGAATTGTGTTCCAAAAATGCCTACAAAATTATGTACCTTGGCAGGGTTTTGACATTTCAGCACTGAATACAGTGATGAGGAAGATGACTTCTTAAATAGAATCATGACTGGTGATGAAACTTGGGTTTTTCATGAAACTCCAAAATAAAAACAACCATCTATGGAGTGAAGGAACTCACAATCCAAAAATACTCCTCCTCCCCTCCCCCCCCCCCCCCCCCAAAAAAAGGCTACATTAAATTTCCCACAAAAAAGATCCTGTTCATTTTTTATGTAGGACTAGTAATTTGCATGTAGGTGAGAGAAATGAAAATCTTGCCCATGACATTTGTAGGCATTGCAAGTTGCATAAAACCCATGGGTAGCTGTAGTTTAATCATCCTGTACAGGTTTCTCATGCCAAAAGAACTAATGTAAGATTTCTCTGGATTCATAAACAGCTCAAGAAACATTTTACACCACATTAATGTACAGTGTTTGCAGTTTTATTTATCAGAAAATCCTTTCTCATTGCTTTCCTGACCACAGAAAATTCCTACATACAGCCAACTGTTTTTGTTGTTGTGGTCTTCAGTCCAAAGACTGGTTTGATGCAGCTCTCTATGCTAGTCTATCATATGCAAGCCTACATCCATTTGAACCTGCTTACTGTATTTCCCCCTCAACAGTTTTTCCTCCCCTCACTCAAATCCCACCAATATCAAATTGATGATTCCTTTATGCATCAGGCTATGTCTTATCAACCAGTTCCTTCTTTTACTCAAGTTGTGCTGAAAATTTCTTTTCTCCTCAGTTTCATTCAGTACCATCTCCCTAGTAATTTGATCTGCAACTGCATAATTATTCCATAAGCCACCTCTATGTGCATTGCAGAGGGTATCTAGTACTAGTTGTAGTCATCTATCCACTTATCGACCACCTCTGTAACTTTGTGTTCACTGCTGCTGCCTATCATGGCAGCCTGCGTCCTGCAGGTTTACATTCCCGGTACTGCCAGGGATTTTTCCTGGGTGAGAGGACTGGAACGGTGTACATTCACCCTTGTGATGCCAACTGAGAAGCTACTCAAGCAAGCAGGGCTCGAGGTCAAGAAAACTGACACAGGCAGGATAGTGGTGCACTGGACGTCATTGGCAGACGATGACACGGTGGTCGGCCAGTACCGATGGACAGAGTTTACCTCTATGTTTTATCCACGTAATCATCAAAATTTCTTTCTAGAAACACATTTCAAAAGATACTATCCTTTTCTAGCTTGAACTGCTTGTTGTTCACATCTCGTTTCGGGGCAAGGCTACACTTCAGGCAGATACCTCCAAAAAAGACTCCTTAACATATTCCTCTTTTTCAGATATTCTGTCCATCAGAGAGTCAAGCCTGTTTTTTATATCCTCTCTGTGTCAGCCATCATCAATAATTTTGTTACCCAAATAACAAAACACTTCTGTTATCTTCAGAGTCTCATTTCCTAATCTATGAGGTTTGTCCAAAAAATACATATAAAAGTTGAAGAATAACTTTATTTTACAATTATTCAGGTATTACAATATGGTCTCCTTCAAAGTACTGACCCTGAGATATGATACGCTTCTGCCAACGCCATTTCCATTGTTGATAACATTGCTGAAAGTCTTCAGTTGTGATGTTGTTTAGTTGCCATGTCATTTCCACCTTGATGGCTTCCACATCTCCCAAGTGCCACCCCCGAAGCACCATTTGGCATTTTGGGAACATGAAGAGGTCACACGGGGCTAAATCAGGTGGTCTGTCATGGTGATTGAGCTTCGGGCCAAAAACTCGCACACAACGAGCGACATGTGAGCGGGCGCATTGTTGTGATGAAGGATCCACCTGCCCCCTTTTGCCAACTCTGGTCGAACTCTTGCCACATGAGGCCCGAGACGTGTCAGAACTTCAACGTAAGAATTTCCATTCACTCTCTGGCTGGGAGGGACAAATTCCTTGTGAACAATGCTCCTAGAATCAAAGAAAACAATCAACACTGCCTTCACATTGGACCTCGATTTTCGTGACTTTTTTTTCTCGGTTCTCCTGCTAGTTTCCATTCCTTGCTTTGAGATTTGAGCTCCACATCGAATTTCTAAAACCAGGACTCGTCTCTAGCGATGACTTGGTTGAGAAAGTCCCCTCGTTCCTCTGCTTCCAACCAATCCTCACAGCACTCAACCCTCTTTGCTTTCTGTTCTGACGTCAAGAGCTTTGGCACAATTTTCGCACACAATTTCTTCATTTCAAGTTTTTGTGAACGATTGTTTTGGGGATTGACAGCTCGTCAGCAATCATTCTGACTGTCAATCTATGGTCTTTAAGAACACAAGCTGCTGCACACTCCCACCTTCACGCAGAGTGCTCTGACTCGAAGTGAGCATTGATGGGATTGATTACAGCAGTAGTCCCACCTGGTGGTGACTGCAATCTGTAACAAAGACATTATTCAACTTTTATACTTATTTTCCAGACAAACCTCGTATAATGGACAATCAAAAACTTCCCATTCAAGGGTGTTGCCAGAGACTAAATGCAACGTAGCATGACTCCAGTGTGGTTACAGAAGCACTGACATGTAAGCAATGTATGGCGTTTGTGCCTTTCTGAACTGCATGTAGTAAATGTAGAAATTGGAACTACGGCAGTGTTATTACCAAATATGTCCAAACAGGATCACACACTGTTGTTCTTTTCTCAGCTGCTGGAGGACAAACACTGGTAAAAATGGAAATATCGTGTGGCTAGGGCCTCCCGTCGGGTAGACCGTTCGCCTGGTGCAGGTCTTTTGATCTGACGCCACTTCGACGACCTGCGTGTCGATGGGGATGAAATGATGATGATTAGGACAACACAGCACCCAGTCCCTGAGCGGAGTAAATTTCTGACCCAGCCAGGAATCGAACCCGGGCCCTTCGGATTGACAGTCTGTCACACTGACCACTCAGCTACTGGGGCGGACAAACACTGGTAGACATCCATCATACATTGAAGAATGTGTATGAAGCAGCACTTCTGTTGAAAACCACCTTTGTGCAATGGTGCATCAAGTTGGATAATACACATCCCCATAATGCAGACACCAGCTGAAGTGGGAGACACTTGAGTAGCCACCCTACAGTCCTGATCTCTACCTGTGTGCTTATCATGCCTTTGGTCCCTTAGAAAGGTCTTGAAGGATCAGTGACTCCTGTTGCAAGAGGGTGTGCAGCAAGCAGTGACGGACTTCTTGACAAAGCAGGACACAGTGTTCTACCAAATGGGCATCTTCAACCTGGTGCACTGGTAGGATGATTGCCTCAGTTCTCATCATAATTTTGCCCAATTGGCATATGAGAGGTGGCTGAAAAGTTTCTAGCCCCAGATAGTTACTGTAATGTCTCACACAAACACCACCACCTACTTTTATGGTGACCCTTTATAGGTACGCAATTCAAATGTCGCAGCTCCACCTTCATTAGTGTAGCCACTAAGACGCATTGTATACTGTAGTGTAAGCAAAGTGGTGAATATTGGGAGAATCAAGAACTGTGTAGTGGTTGAAAACCTTCATTTGAAGGGAATGATGTCCAAGGTAGTTGTGGAGGACACGCGGAATACACTTATGGACAGTGTTCCGTCTTGTGCAACAGTGAAAAACTGGGCGTCTGACTTCAAACACAGAAGAATGAGTGCGAGAGAAGCACCAAGGAATGGAAAGCTTGCCACTGATGAAACAGTGATTACAATTCATGATACAGTTTTGCAGGATCATTGCAGCACATTGAAACCACATTTAGAATGTCCCACGGGCATGCTCATGACACTGTTGTGGATATTTTGGGAATGCTGAAAGTTTCATCTCAGTGGGTCCACAAAGACTTGAGTGCAGATCAGATACAGGAACACATGCAGTGTTGTGAAGAAATCATCCGCCAATTTGAAGTGAATGAAGATGGCTTTCTTGCAAGGTATGTCACAATAGACAAAATTCACCACTTTGGTCCTGAGACAGAACAAGAGTCACAGCAATGAAAACATCCTTCACCCTCTACACACACACACACACACACACACACACACACACACACACACACACACACACACACAAAATTCACATGCAAAAGTCAGCTGGTACGGTGATGGCATTGGTCTTCTGTGGTGCAAAAGGGGTAATTATGGTGGATTACTTGCTAACGGTTGCAACTATCAATGTTTTATACTGTTGCATCCTCCTGTGCCATTTGAGAGAAGAGATAAGGAAAACGAGGTGTGGAAAATTGGCTCACTGAACTCTTTAGCATCAGGACAATGCACCGGTGTACAAAGACCTCGCAACATTGGAAACTATGCATGACTGTGGTTTCGAATTCTTACATCAGCTGCCATATTCTCCAGATCTGACTGTGTCAGACTTTTTCCTTTTCCAAGACACAAAAAAATACCTCAAAGGATGATGATGCAGTGACTGATGCTTTGTTGGACTTGAAATCAAAGACCTTTTATTTGAATGGTTTGCAGAAGTTATCTGAGCATGCCTTCAAGTGTATTAGTGTACACAGGTATTATATAGACAAATAAATTGATATTATGAAATTTCTGTCATTCCTTATATGTTAGGGTAGAAGCTTTTCGACCCCTCCTCGTACAGCTTTCAAATGGAAACTTTTTGATCATCCCTCGTAATTCCTTCCGCATCTCCTGATTCAACTTGACTACATTCCATTATCCTTGTCTTATGTTCATCTTAGAACTGCTCTTTAACACACTATCCATTCCATTGTCTGCCTCCTTAGCTGTACCATTCAACTAACTGCCATTTGGCGGATCTGGGTTCGATTGCTGGTACTGCCAGTGATTTTTCCTCGGTGGGGGGTGACTGGTACAGAATGCACTCAGTCTTGTGAGGAAATGCTTGACCGATTAGTAGAGGTTCCACAGTCAAAAAAATCCCAGGAGAGAGGTGTGCTGACCAGCTGCCCCTCCATGCTGCATCACATTACACCACTGGCAGGTGGCAACATGTTGGTTGGTGGAATTTTACCATTTTTAAAACAACCAACGGAAATTCCAGGTAGGAATGTCAACAATGTTTGTTTTTTATCCCTTCCATTCCATTCAACTTATCCTCCAAGTCCTTTCCTGCCTCTGATATCAAGAGCTTTATTTCTTCTCTCTGAACATTAATTCCTGTGTCTTCTAAGAGTCCTGTTCCTCACTCCAAACAACAAGAAATTATTGAAATGATGTAATTAAAGCTGTAACATTTTTTTTGTCAGAACTGTCTGAAGTGTAATGTTGGGATATGACACTGTAGGATAGAGTTCCAGTGACATTTGTTGCATAACTTAGAAAACAGTATTGACATGATTTGAAGTATTTTGTGGCTCGGCTCACCATCCAAATATATTTAGCAGTACAATTCATTGTGGGCTCTAGGTCGTATAGTTTCAGTTAATATATTGACTTGCAGATGAAAGAACATTGTAGTTTTTGCTAAGCCCAATTCTCCAAATGTAATCAACAATTAACACCACATTTTTAAAGCTTTGGCAACTGGCTAAAAAGAGTCACTTTGAAATCAGTGTCCATTTAAAAGTTGCAGAATTATAAAAACAAATTACAGTTCATGATATACACTGAGTTCACATTACTCAGTCCAACAGATAAAACTGCACTTCGTTCCATGTGACATCAAGTCCAAGACTTGGTCCAACACAACTACTCTCATTCAGTAACCTCACTAAAACTATTGAGAAAGTTAACAAAGATAGCACAGCTCAACTCACTGGTGCAAGGATCAAAGGCACATTTTTACAATATTAACTTCAGGAACTGTTCTGGTGTTTATGAAAAATTATAACAGTTTTTATTTGATAGAGAAGTGCTATGAGGCATTTTTATAACCAAATAATTTCAAAATGTATATAATAGAGGGGAACATTCCACGTGGGAAAAATATATCTAAAAACAAAGATGATGTGACTTACCAAACGAAAATGCTGGCAGGTCGATAGACACACAAAATTCAAGCTTTTGCAACAAACGGTTGCTTCATCAGGAAAGAGGGAAGGAGAGGGAAAGACGAAAGGATGTGGGTTTTAAGGGAGAGGGTAAGGAGTCATTCCAATCCCGGGAGCGGAAAGACTTACCTTAGGGGGGAAAAAAGGACAGGTATACACTCGCACATTCATCCATACATACACAGACACAAGCAGACATTTGGCCTTTACAAATGTCTGCTTGTGTATCCTTTCGTCTTTCCCTCTCCTTCCCTCTTTCCTGATGAAGCAACCGTTTGTTGCGAAAACTTGAATTTTTTGTGTCTATCAACCTGCCAGCACTTTCGTTTGGTAAGTCACATCATCTTTGTTTTTAGATATAATTTCAAAATGTGAAACACATGCCATTTTACAGTTGAAAAAAAAAATGAAATTTATAATGTGATTAATATTCTCAAACATCAAAGAAAAAGAAAGAAATTTCAAACAAAATATGAATCCAAAAGGCTTCCATTTTTGAACAGCAGATTTGCAATTATTGAAAAAACATAGCTGAAAAATGAATGGAATTGGATACTTCGTTAACCAGAATATTTATCATAACCTACTATTGAACAGAAGTCTCTGTGAGACAGATTCATTAAAATATTCAACTGTGTGCACTGTGTTGTCTGTAAACATGCTCTGAAGGATCATTTCAGGCTTATCCACATTGTCAGTCTTTGGCAGGAAAGTTGGCAGCATGGTAAGTTGCCTGTCAATTTGTCATACACCACAGTGACATCATTCAAACAGAGAACCACTACTGTGAGACAAACCATCTTCCAGTGGTAGCCTGGAGTCAACAACCTGATTACAGCATAAGAGTTGTGGCTCATAGGCACCCACAAGAAAATGCGAAAGAGCTGTGCACTGCCCATTTAGAAGGCAGCTGTGTTAGTACAGACCAGTCACCAAGTTTTTTCTGAACTAAATCGGAATATTTTTTAAAAACCAAGACTAAACACACAGAGGCTACAATTCAAAATAACAAACCACTGTTTTTTACCTTATTGAGATTTTTGCTCACTTTTCAATCTCCTTCATAGAATCCTTTCTTCTTCCTCATCAAGAAAGCAACAAATCTGGAGACATGTAAATCACTAAACCATCTTCATTATTATTTCAGCTTCTAATGTTGCTGCTGGGAAAAGGTTCCTCTCAGCTCACCAAGTGTTCATCATCAGGCTGAAAAAGTTGTCATAGTTTTCATAACAATGAAGCAAATTCCTTCCACTAATCAGATTTCAGCTTAAAAAGTTCTTCTCTTCTTCCTTGAGAAAGTTCTTTAACTGCACACATTCTTCAAACATCAAATCCCCATCTACAAGAAATCACTTCTACAAATTCTGAAAATGAGCTCTGTTTCACTGTCAGTGAAAATGGTTTGAAAGTCCTGTAGACACTTTCTTCAAAGTCAAATCATTTTTCAACATAGTTTATACTGTGCTGCAAGTAAACTGCCATTTTGTTGTGGTTTGCCTACTTTGTTTCTTTGTTGTCCTCGGTGTCGACATACTGGCTGAAAACATAGGCGGTGGATGTGCAGTACTGTCTACTGTAAATGATGTAGCTGACAGATGCACAGTTGCGTTTCACAGTCTTTTACTTTCACTTTTCACAACCTCCCAATAATACACGGTTATATATGGGCAGTGCACAACTTCCCATAAGCCTCATTACTAGTTTCCAGGCAAACATCCACATACTGCTACAATAGTTTACTGTTGAACATCTACAAGCAATAAAAACATAACCAAATAATTCACAGTTCTTTCAGAATAATCAGGTACATATGGAACAGACACTGTCATTGCTTTAACACATGGCCTATTCGTGTACCACTTACATCACTGTTAAGGTGATGCATTGTGGTTGTTCTAACCAACACAGCTTCCTCGTCTGAAACTTGGCCATGGACTGACTGTCTCATGACCCTTATATATCACCACAATAATAGGTACTGAAACTACAAATTGTTCAAAGTTAAATTTACAGAAATTGCGATTAAATTAAATTTTAATCAGTTAACTGAATACATCTAAAAATTCCATCTTTTTAACAGTTTCTTCTACTACAAGAGTTAGGCCGAATTATTTGTTTTAATCACGAAATTCACATATATAGTTATGCAAGTAATACTTTTGTCAAATCTGTTAATTACCTTAGAATTAATTAAGGGCTGGCTTTGCTAACATGTTTCCAACTACAGCCAAATAGATACTTTATGAATACTAGCATTTCATATTCCAAATGTTTGCAATTATTACAAGATTTATATTTGTTTATAAGTCAACATTAGAATTCAAGTTACATAAAAATGACTGATTTTGCCCTATAATAAAATATACTAACTAGAAATACTCAATATAAATTAGAAAATCAATTACGTACACAAAATTCGACCTGGTGTTAAATACTTTAAAACTGAGGGCCAACCTTTCTCTTTTATGAAAATGCAGATTATATTCACATATGTTAATAGTAATTAGTTGAAAGTAAAAAAAAAAAAAAACGAATTTTAAGGAGGCATATGGCAAAACAAGGGGGAAGTAAAAATTATCCCAGCTTCCTTCGTCACAACTTCTCTTTTGAATGTTTTGATAAGATCGTCATTTATTGGCATCAAGACGACTAAGGTTGCCACAGGGGAAGGAAACTGCACAACCCTATTCAATTTTTCCAGCAGAGAATTACAAAGCACTGTCACGATTGACTGCTGATGCACTACTCGAAAACAATGACTATTGAGTCAAGTATGGCAACTTAGCGCTCTTAATAAAAGCAGAAGTTTAAAGTCAGTAACTCTTACAAGACTGCCCCTCAATTGAAATTGGTAAGGAACAATTTGAAGTGAAGACCACAACATTATATAAAATGTTGTCCATTTTTATGTAACCAGGATTTTTATCTATCCCAACAAAGTACAGTTGGGAGTTGGGTTTCCAGCCAGATCTACATCCATACTCCGCAAGCCACCTGACAGTGTGTGTCGGAGGGTACCCTGAGTACCTCTATCAGTTCTCCCTTCTATTCCAGTCTCGTATTGTTCATGGAAAGAAGGATTGTCGGTATGCTTCTGTGTGGGCTCTGATTTTATCCGCATGGTCTCTTTGCGAGATATACGTAGGAGGGAGCAATATACTGCTTGACTCTTCGGTGAAGGTATGTTCTCGAAACTTTAACAAAAGTCTGTTCCGAGCTACTGAGAATCTCTCCTGCAGAGTCTTCGAGTCTATCTGTCATCTCCGTAACGCTTTCGTGATTACTAAATGATCCTGTAACGAAGCGCGCTGCTCTCCGTTGGATCTTCTCCATCTCCTCTATCAACCCTATCTGGTACGGATCCCACACTGCTGAGCAGTATTCAAGCAGTGGGCGAACAAGTGTACTGTAACCTACTTCCTTTGTTTTCGGATTGCATTTCCTTAGGATTCTTCCAATGAATCTCAGTCTGGCATCTGCTTTACCGATGATCAACTTTATATGATCATACCATTTTAAATCACTCCTAATGCGTACTCCAAGATAATTTATGGAATTAACTGCTTCCAGTTGCTGACCTGCTATTTTGTAGCTAAATGATAAGGGATCTATCTTTCTATGTATTCGCAGCACATTACACTTGTCTACATTGAGATTCAATTGCCATTCCCTGCACCATGCATCAATTTGCTGCAGATCCTCCTGCATTTCAGTACAATTTTCCATTGTTACAACTTCTCAATACACCACAGCATCATCTGCAAAAAGCCTGAGAACTTCCACAAGGTCATTTATGTATATTGTGAGTAGCAACGGTCCTACGACACTTCCCTGTGGCACACCTGAAATCACTCTTACTTCAGAAGACTTCTCTCCATTGAGAATGACATGCTGCTTTCTGTTATCTAGGAACTCCTCAATCCAATCACACAATTGGTCTGATAGTCCATATGCTCTTACTTTGTTCATTAAACGACTGTGGGGAACTGTATCGAATGCCTTGCGGAAGTCAAGAAACACGGCGTCTACCTGTGAACCCGTGTCTATGGCCCTCTGAGTCTCGTGGACGAATAGTGCGAGCTGGGTTTCACACAACTGTCTTTTTCGAAACCCATGCTGATTCCTACAGAGTAGATTTCTAGTCTCCAGAAAAGTCATTATACTCTAACATAATACGTGTTCCAAAATTCTACAACTGATCGACGTTAGAGATATAGGTCTATAGTTCTGCACATCTGTTCGACGTCCCTTCTTGAAAATGGGGATGACCTGTGCCCTTTTCCAATCCTTTGGAACGCTACGCTCTTCTAGAGACCTACGGTACACCGCTGCAAGAAGGGGGGCAAGTTCCTTTGCGTACTCTGTGTAAAATCGAACTGGTATCCCATCAGGTCCAGCGGCCTTTCTGCTTTTGAGCGATTTTAATTGTTCCTCTATCCCTGTGTCATCTATTTTGATATCTACCATTTTGTCATCTGTGCAACAATCTAGAGAAGGAACTACAGTGCAGTCTTCCTATGTGAAACAGCTTTGGAAAAAGGCATTTAGTATTTCGGCCTATATTTGGGATGATCCCACCTACACTGGGATATCAGGCAACTATGGTCAAGACAGAACCCAAGTCTTCACATTATCAATGTGGCCTCCATTACAGATGACACTAATATACCTCCCCCAAAGCACTGGTCTGTGGATATGGGTACCGGAAAACACAGAATGGGTGCTCAATCAGCGGGGTAGGATTCCGTTCACCGATGCATCCAGGAGTAACCTGACATCTGGTGACATCCAGGTCACCAATTTTTTTTAAACCTAGTGCTGGTCTGTAGCAGGTGACAGAGGATTTAGGATCACTTTGCAAAGATTTCACTAAGGAAGACACCGTGGTTATAGTGGGTGGGGCAGGTAACAGTATTGACAGAGATCCTGGGTACAGTATAGAGTGTGACCTGGTGAAGATTGCATCAGCATCGAAGCATACTGGTGTTGAGTTTGTATCTGTTCTTGGGCACCATGACCGACCTCATTTGAACTCTTCTGTCAAGAGAGTTAATTTGGAGCTGGAACGGCTGCTCATGTCGGGTGCGGGGTCACACATTGGTGTGGTTCATGTTGATTCTCTCAGTAGGTGGGATTATACTAGGCATGGCCTTCACCTCAACAGGAAGGGGAAGGGTAAATTGGCTGGGGAAATAGCAGGAAAGTTAAAGGGGGAGGCACTGTCATCAGTGGTAAAATACCACTGGTTATAGGATTCAGAAAAGACCCTTTTTTAGGGTAGGGAGGACAGAAAGAAAGCAAATTTTAAGAAAGAAATCAAAAAACATAATTCCAGCTTATTACATCAGCATAAACAGCCATTGGTTAAGAATTTTCAACTGTCAGCAGATATTTTAACTCAGTCAATGTGAAATGTCAGCTATCTTTATTGCATCAAAATATTCGAGGACTGAGAAATAAAATTAATGAATTAACTATCTGCATAGATGAATTAGAGTCTTCAAACCCAGCTGACATAATCTGCCTCTCTGAACATCATGTGACCACTGGTATAGAACTTTTAAGTGTTACAGGGTTTAGGTTAGCATCTCACTTTTGTAGATCAGAAATGGAGAAAGGAGTAGTTGCCACATTCATCAGGAACTGTCATAAATTTAAGAACATAGACATTCATAAATTTTGCCTAGAACAGCATATGGAAGCATGTGCAACAGAATTAGATTTTCACAAAAAATCCTTCATAATATTAAGTGTATATTGAGCACCTGCAAGTAACTTTAATCTGTTTGTAAACCACCTTGAAGCTGTACTGGGCCATTTAACAACCAAAAACAAAGAAATAATGGTTGCTGGTGATTTCAATGTAGATTTCCTTAAAGATTCTCCCAATAAGAACTTATTTGAGTTAGTAACACTACCATTCAACTAAATTCCCACTGTAAAGTTCCCAACTAGGGTAGCCAATTGCTCACAAACAGCCATTGATAATATCTTTATAGACAAGTCCAATGAATATAATTATATTACAAAACCAATAGTCAATGGCCTCTTAGGCCATGACATGCAGTTCCTTCTGTTAAATGTTAATACTGAACAGGATATAAAATCTGTTAAATCTGAGCTCAAGAGGGTAATCAGTAAGCCAAAAATTGATTATTTTAGGACGCTCCTCAGAGACATTCACTGGACTGACGTTTACAGTGCTCATGGCATGAATGAAAAATATAACATTTTTGCTAATAAAGTGCTTACCTTATTCGAACACTGCTTTCCCCCCAAAACTTACCAAGGTTAGAGCAAAGTCTACAAAGAAGCCATGGATTACTCGAGGAATAGGGGTATCTTGTAAAACAAAAAGAAAACTGTATCTGTCAATCCGAAACATTTCCAATGTTGATGCTATAGCACATTATAAGAAATACTGCAAAATATTAAAGACTGTAATACGGATGTCAAAGCAAATACATTACAAGGAAAAGATAGTCATATCAGATAACAAAATAAAGACAATATGGGATGTAGTGAAGGAGGAGACCGGTAGAACCAGACATGAAGAGGAACAAATAGCATTAAGAGTAAATGATACATTGGTGACAGATGTGTATAGTGTTGCAGAACTTTTTAACAAACATTTTATAACTGTTACTGAAAAGATGGGGTTGTCAGGTTTGGTAGATGCTGCTATGGATTATCTTAGACCAGACATTTCAAGTAACTTCCATAATATAAATTTGACCCTCACTACCCCAACAGAAATAATGTCCATCATAAAATCTTTAAAATCAAAAACATCTAGTGGGCATGATGAAATATCAACAAAGTTAATTAAAGAATGTGATTCTGAGCTAAGTAACATATTAAGCTATCTGTGTAACCAGTCGTTTATCAGTGGAATATTTCCTGAATGGCTGAAATATGCTGAAGTTAAGCCACTGTTTAAGAAGGGAGATAAAGAAATAGCATCCAATTTCACTGTTGCCAGCATTCTCAAAAATTTTCGAAAAAGTAATGTACAGTCGTCTTTATAACCATCTTATCTCAAATAACATACTGTCAAAGTCACAGTTTGGATTTCTAAAAGGTTCTGATATTGAGAAGGCTGTCTACACTTACAGTGAAATTGTGCTTAATTCATTAGACAAAAAATTGCAGGCAACTGGTATATTTTGTGATCTGTCAAAGGCATTTGACTGTGTAAATCACAATATCCTTTTAAGTAAACTAGAATATTATAGTGTAACAGGAAATGCTGCAAAATGGTTCAAATCTTATATCTCTGGCAGGAAACAAAGGGTGTTATTAGGAAAGAGACATATATCAAGCTATCAGGCATCATCCAACTGGGAACTAATTACATGTGGGGTCCCACAAGGTTCCATTTTGGAGCCCTTACTTTTTCTTGTGTATATCAATGACCTTTCATCAGTAACATTACCAGATGCCAAGTTTGTTTTGTTTGCCGATGATACAAACATTGCAATAAATAGCAAATCAAGTGTAGTCTTAGAAAGATCAGCCAATAAAATATTTGTGGACATTAATCACTGGTTCCTAGCCAATTCTTTGCCACTAAACTTGGAAAAAACACACTACATGCAGTTCAGAACTTGTAAGGGGTGTCCCAAGAGTATATGTCTAACATACGATGACAAGAAGATAGAAGAAGTGGACAGTGCTAAATTCTTGGGATTACAGCTTGATAATAAATTCAACTGGGAGGAGCACACCACAGAACTGCTGAAGCGTCTTAACGAATCTCTGTCAGACATAGGGGGTATAAAAATGAAAAAGCTGGCATACTATGCTTACTTTCATTCCATAACGTCATATGGGATTATTTTTTGTGGTAATTCATCAAGCCAAGCTAAAGTTTTCCGGGCACAAAAACGTGCAGTAAGAATTATATGTGGTGTGAACTCAAGAACGTCCTGCAGAAGCCTGTTTAGGGAACTAGGGATACTAACTACTGCTTCCCAATATATTTATTCCTTAATGAAATTTGTCATTAAAAATATATCACTTTTTCAAACCAACAGCTCAATTCATGGAATCAATACTAGAAATAAGAATCATCTTCACAAGGATTTAAAGTCACTTAGTCTTCTACAAAAAGGTGTGCATTATTCAGGAACACACATTTTCAATAACTTGCCAGCAGCCACAAAAAGCTTAATAACCAATGAAATTGAGTTTAAGAGAAGCCTAAAGGATTTATTGGTGGCCAACTCCTCCTACTCCATTGATGAATTTCTTAGTAAAACCAACCGATATTTTAAATTCAGTGCATTAGTATTTGTAAAATGACTCTTAGTGTTCATCAAAAAATGACGATCATTCCACTTGGGACCTGTGGAATGGTACATTAGCTTATTTGTTTTAGTTGTAAATATTTGTCATGTATTGTTGTTTTTCTGACATGTTCCACATCCTGGAGGACCTCCTCACTACGGATCAATTGGAATGAAAGTAAATCTAATCTAATCTAATCTGATGATTGTCAAAGAAAGGTGTGGAAGCAGCATAAAACTATGAGACGTCAAAAAGAAAGTTACCCGTTACTATGACAGACTGAGTAACTTTTACTGTATGCTGCAATACAATTCAAAGTGATGCAGATACTACTTTTTGCTACAGTCACCAAGATCTGTAAACAACAATTGTAACATCCCACCAACTGTTCAGTTTCTTGACAACATAAATCTGCCCCTCAGTCATGGAACAATTTGAGGACTACTGTGTGAATTTCCTCTTTGATGGAAAATCTCTTTCCTGCCAGATATCCAACCAGCTTGCTGGAAAGACAGAATGGTCTTCATCAAATTGTTGGCACTGTTTCACTACGACTGGATGCTACATTGCATTGCACCTCATTTGGGCCATACACTGCCAGAATTTCATGGTGAATTTGTGTGCAATTGAGATGTTTTGCCAAGAAGAACCATACTGTTCCTTGTACTTCAACTTTGGAGTGCCATTTAACTCCCACAATGTGATGAACTTTTTGTTCGTACTGCAGCAGAATAGTCTGTGCAGGAAATCGGGAACATGCACACACTTCTGACAGTGTGCCGTGCCTGTTGCGTAATGGTCTTAGCATGAGATGATGTGTAACTTATTTTCAGAAGTCCCTATACCCCAAGTACATCTCTTGAATGAATCAATAACCATCCAAGACCATTTCTTAAGCAATTCTTTTGGATCAGTGCTCATTGTGTAGAAGTAGAAGAAGATACACACATGAATGTGAGTCAGGAGACAACGGTTCAAATCTGTGTCCAACCTTTGCTCAAGTTAAAGAAATTATGCCTTCCCTCTGCAACAGAAAATTCTCTGGAATTAAGCAATGCTAACCTGCATTTTGTTCTGTAAGTAGTGCAACATTCTTTAATAATTCTCCTGATACTGTGTTACTATCACATTTTTACTGTTAAACGATGTTTGATGATGGGGTGGTAGGATCAACCAATAACCCTCTGGAAATTTATACAGTGAGACAATCACAAGCCTATTTGGTCCCAGGTAGGGAGATTGTGACCCACCTAAACAGAACCCTGCTTGCCTCAGTACAGCATATTCCATAGCAGTTACTCAGTAATGATTGTTTCACTTGAATAGCCAATCCCCTCAACCCTTATTGACAAATGGTGCATCTTCAAAATTATTTTTCTCCTACAATTTTCACAGTTCAGCCAATAAAATCAAAATACCATGCACTATGATGTACAATGTTCCATTACTGTGTCATTAGATGGTAGGCAAAAGCATGTCCAGAGCTTAGAGTAGCAATGGACTGTTCGTGTTAACAAGTCCCCAGCTCATGAAATCCATGTTTGACAAATGTGCACCCAGTCAATGAGACTGATCTCATCAAGATGTTCAACATTTGTGATGACCCAAAAATCAAAAGTGGCATAAAGAATAATGAAGGCATAGCAAGCATTTAACATGCACCCTGCCACCCATCCCCCACCAAGTGTTTTCTGGAAGTTGAGGAAGACAATTGTAACCTGAGAGTTATCATTTTGTGTGAAGGATAACTAATCCATTACATCCAGTCGAGTGATTTCCATTCCAGTCACACTGTTGTTCTCATGCAGAGCAACAGTTTGTGCTTCTGTGCTCCCCCATAATATGTTGCATAGTACTAATAATTATTATTACAAGGACACAGTTACTTATCTACTGACTGCATTTTTGATAGAATAGGAAAACTTGTAAGTAAAAGGCCAACAATTGTAACAAAAGAGGAATACAATGAGATCTACAATCAGTGACTGAGCTAAGAGACCTTGCTGACAGATGTGAAATCACTGTCTAAGGGCCTACAAGATCTACATTACATATGTGAAATAAAATGCATTTCCATACACAAATACAAAGCTATGGGAAACACTCGTACTGATGTTGAGGCAACTGTATTCTAGAAGTCCCAGCTAGATGTAAAAGAGCAGATGAACCATTACAAAACGCTTTCCTTGGACAAAAGCCAAAGTACTTTTCAGCCATCCAGTTTAAGATAACAGGAAAAAAGATGTTGATGGTTTACAGTAAACTATTTTTTAAGAAGACTGGAGAAATCACTAGGACTTAAGTTGGAGCACAACCATCACTGATGATATTTCCACGTTGCTTGTGATTGTTAAGAAAATTATTCTGGTTTGCATGTTTAAATGTAACACTTATGTCAAAGAATATTTCTAAAGATAGTTAATGCCACAGTTACATCATTGTATTCTGGTATGGTGATCTGAAACATTTTAAATGATTGTGAAGTAACAATAAAACTTGAAATTTGAATAAAACAGTGAAAACGAATATTAGTGTTACAGTGGCCAATTAACAATTTTTTCTATGATATCACATACTACACTACAAAAATATGTGAAATGATATGGTATAACAAGCATTATACAGTAAGAGGTAAGTTATTTTGAAAGAAAGAAGAAGATTTTTGCTTTTGAAAATCACTCATGGTTCATGTAATGAGAACATCTCCATATTTAAATGTTCTTTTTAAAGGAATATTTTAATTTTAGATTTGATATACAGATATGAACTGCCTTTTTGCCTAAATGTAAAAGGCATTCACATTGCAATATGCTATTTTCATTCTTATGTATGCCCAAAATAAGTTTCATGTTGACTGTGAAAAATTGCATTGAGTAGATATGTTCATTTTTGGATGTCACCTTCTCATTATTTGCTTGGGCCTTTGTCCCACTTCAACACAGGGTTGAACCTGTTCCTATGGAGTTGGCAATGTTAATGTCAGAGGGTTGCCAGATGGCCTTCCTGTCACCATCACGTACCCCCTCAGGACAGAAGTAATGTACCCTAGCTGTCTGCGTCTAGTGTAAGCCATGAAATAGTGCGAATGTTTTTCAGATGTCTGCAAGTTGTGTAACTGGGGTGGTACATGGGGACCAGCCAAATATTTATCTTGTGGGATGTGGAAAACTGCCTAAAAACCACATCCAGGCTTGCTGGCACACCGACCCTCGTTGTTAACCTGCTGGGCTTATTCAGTCCAGAACCGGCATGCCTACCCAAGTCCAGGAAGCAGCGGATCAGTGTTCGTGGCTAACCTGTTGGTTCCTTCTGAGAAATTCATCTATGGAATAGCACTTGTCAACTTTCATTACCAGCCAGAACCTTGTTAATTAAAAGGAGGTGGTCAAATATTTTTATGGCTGCATGCTATGCTTCTTTCTGTGCTACAATAAGATTAAGTCCCACTGTTTTTCTTCCTAGTATTGTATTTATGACTGCTAGTATTATTTTCAAATTGTGCTTATCCTTCACAACACTCACCATATGTACCCCCAGCTATTTTTAACAATCAGTTTTCACATATTTCTTTTCCATCATGCTTCATTATTAGTGATGATTTGTCTTTCCTTGTACAAAACTGAATAAGATGCCTTTTCTTTGTAAATGAAGTGCTAGACCATTTATTGAGAACCAATGAGTGACACTTTCGAGTATTTCATTTATTGCTTCATCTGATATCGAGGTTGGTTATCATGCTTTTGAGGTGAGTAAAGAGAACTATTTTGCCTTTATCAGCAAAATTTCAGACAATTATCCTTCATCAAATTCATGTTGAGACCTAGAGAAGACAATACTCGTCTACGAAGAGTGTCACAAGTGTTAACTGTGTTCTTTAATGCTTCAACAGATTGTTATCTATAATATAGGCCTGCAATTATGTGCATTTGCCTTGCAACCATTCCATAAAATGGGAATGGTGTGTCCTTTCTAGTCATAATGCCTTATTGCACCAGTGATATACAATAAACTGCCACAAGAGGAGGGGCTCTCAGATTAGATTAGATTAATTATTTATTCCATAGACCCACAAAAGAGGGGATCCTCCTGGGTGTGGAACATGTCCAACAGTATTGGAATAGTACCTCAGAATCAAAAGAAGCAGGAGATCCTGCCTGAAATCCAGGTATAGCTGCTTTCATTAAATGAAACTATATGGTTCCAGAGAGGAATCCCCTTTTCATTCAAAACTGAGGTGCTATTCCATGACAGTTTGACAACCTCTGTGGTGCTCTTTGTGTTTTGGGGGAATAAGTGGACCGAGGTGTGAACAGGATTTTGGACTGAGGAGGGAGGCATGCTAGGGCAAACTGTGCAGTTGTGCAAAGCCACTGTGCCAGGGTGGTGTAGTGGTTCGTGCATCTGCCTAGTGAGTAGAGGATCTGGGTTCAAATCTCGGCCTTCATGCAAATTTTCATTCATCTCTTCAGTCTGCATGTATACAGCATAGTTGGTTGAGACTTGTAAAGGTCCCTGGAACCATAAAGTTTCTTTTCTTTTTGATGATCATTCATATCAATGTTATTTTTAGTTTCAAGTGACGACTGAAAGAACAAATTAATAGTTTTATCTCCCTTAATAATACACTTTTTGGCGACAGAGAGAATGCAGGCAAATGACTTCAGAGTGAGTCATCATCATTAAATGCATCAGTCATCTAATCAAAGTTAGTTAGTTAGTAGGTTACATGTTCTATGGATCATTTTGTATGATAGATCGTAATGATGTGGAATGAGTCATTTTACATTCATTTGCAAATTAATTTATGCATATGGTTACATTATGAACATTTCTAATTTTGAGAATATCATGAGTTTTCATTGTATCAAAAAATACAAGGTGTACATAAAGTCCGGAGACACTTTCAATTATTTATTGCACAAGAACCAAACAGTGTACAGCTATCATACATATGTCATTTCGAAGATACCCTGAAAGTTTTTTTAAATGTATACCACCACAGTGTAGTTTCGTAACTTGCGGATAGTCACCGAAAGTCACAAACATGGTGAGTTCAATGTGGAGCGAGCTTTCTGTGTGTTGGCATTCGACAAAAGCTAGTGTGCTACAGCTTTTCACTGGATGTTTAGAACCGAGTGTGGTAAGAAGCCACCAACAAGGAAGGCCATTTACCAGTAGCACAACAAATTTGTTACGATGGATTGCTTGTGCCCGGCAAAGAGAAGCAGACATCCCAGTGTGAGTGAAGTGAACGTGGATGCATACGAGAGACATCTATAAGGAGTCCAAGAAAATCTGTGCGTCGTGCATCCCGTGATCTCAAAATGGCTCCAATGACATTGTGGAAAGTCCTGCTACAGAAGCTGTCAATGAAATCATTCAAATTGGAGCTAGTGCAGGAGCTCAATGATGATGACAAAGACAAGAATTTTGAGTTTTCTTCACAGTTGCAAAAACTAAATGAGGATGGTAATGGCTTTGATTACATAATATTTAGCAGCGAAGCCACTTTCCACACTAATGGGAAAGTGAACAGGCATAATTGTCATATCTGGGCTACAAAGCATCAACATGAATGCATTGAATTTGAGCATGATTCCCCAAAAGTAAATGTTTTTTGTGTCTTGTCATGCCAAAGATGTAGATGTAGATATAGATGAAGATGAAATGGGAGATATGATACTGCGTGAAGAGTTTGACAGAGCACTGAAAGACCTGAGTCGGAACAAGGCCCACGGAGTAGACAACATTCCATTGGAACTACTGACGGCCTTGGGAGAGCCAGTCCTGTCAAAACTCTACCATCTGGTGAGCAAGATGTATGAAACATGCGAAGTACCCTCGGACTTCAAGAAGAATATAATAATTCCAATCCCAAAGAAAGCAGGTGTTGACAGATGTGAAAATTACCGAACAATCAGTTTAATAATCCACAGCTGCAAAATACTAACACGAATTCTTTACAGACGAATGGAAAAACTAGTAGCAGCCGACCTCGGGGAAGATCAGTTTGGATTCCGTAGAAACACTGGAACACGTGAGGCAATACTGACCTTACGACTTATCTTAGAAGAAAGATTAAGGAAAGGCAAACCTACGATTTGTAGACTTAGAGAAAGCTTTTGACAGTGTTGACTGGAATACTCTCTTTCAAATTCTAAAGGTGGCAGGGGTAAAATACAGGGAGCGAAAAGCTATTTACAATTTGTACAGAAACCAGATGGCAGTTATAAGAGTCGAGGGGCATGAAAGGGAAGCAGTGGTTGGGAAGGGAGTGAGACAGGGTTGTAGCCTGTCCCTGATGTTATTCAATCTGTATATTGAGCAAGCAGTAAAGGAAACAAAAGAAAAATTTGGAGTAGGTATTAAAATCCATGGAGAAGAAATAAAAACTTTGAGGTTCGCCGATGACATTGTAATTCTGTCAGAGACAGCAAAGGACTTGGAAGAGCAGTTGAATGGAATGGACAGTGTCTTGAAAGGAGGATATAAGATGAGCATCAACAAAAGCAAAACGAGGACAATGGAATGTAGTCGAATTAAGTCGGGTGATGCTGAGGGAATTAGATTAGGAAATGAGACACTTAAAGTAGTAAACAAGTTTTGCTATTTGGGGAGCAAAATAACTGATGATGGTCGAAGTAGAGAGGATATAAAATGTAGACTGGCAATGCCAAGGAAAGCGTTTCTGAAGAAGAGAAATTTGTTAACATCGAGTATAGATTTAAGTGTCAGGAAGTCATTTCTGAAAGTATTTGTATGGAGTGTAGCCATGTATGGAAGTGAAACATGGATGATAAATAGTTTGGACAAGAAGAGAATAAAAGCTTAAGAAATGTAGTGCTGCTGAAGATTAGATGGGTAGATCACATAATTAATGAGGAAGTATTGAATAGGATTGGGGAGAAGAGAAGTTTGTAGCACAACTTGACCAGAAGAAGGGATTGGTTGGTAGGACATGTTCTGAGGCATCAAGGTATCACCAATTTAGTATTGGAGGGCAGCGTGGAGGGGTAAAAATCGTAGAGGGAGACCAAGAGATGAATACACTAAGCAGATTCAGAAGGATGTAGGTTGCAGTAGGTACTGGGAGATTATGAAGCTTGCACAGGATAGAGTAACATGGAGAGCTGCATCAAACCAGTCTCAGGACTGAAGACCACCACAACAACAACAACAACAACAACAACAACAACACATGCCAAAAACAGTACAGGCAATTTTTCTTCACCGAGAGCACTGTTCTGGATATTCCTACTTTGATGTGTTGCAGCAATGGCTGATACCTCAAATGCAATTGGACTCTTCATGCATCTTTCAGCAGGATGGAGCTCCACCCCATTTTCATCATGAAGTTTGTGGGTATCTGAACACAGAGCTGCTGCATTGATGGATCGGCCTTGCTACAGAAGAGGACAGGAGTTTCACTAAATGACCTCCCAGATCACCACATCTCACTCCATGTGACTTTTTTTCTGTAGGGACACATTAAAGATCTGATGTATGTACTGCCTCTACCACATGATGTAGCAGAGCCCCGTTTGTTTGAAAGTTTTTTTTACAGAGTTTCTCTTCAAAATGCAATATGTATGAAATCTGGACAATGTTTAGTTCTAGTGCAATAATTACTTGAAAGTGTTCCTGGACTTTACGGACACCCTATATAAATGTATGACAGGAGTGGCAGGCTTGTTAACATGGTGCTGAAATGTACTATGATAACTAACGAAAAGCTCTGTTTGATGTGTTGCAGATACTACTGGCTATAACAACTCCCACATTTAGGTATTTAAATATTATTTTAATGTTATCGTAAGATAAGGCATAGTATTCATTATACTATTGTTAAAAACAGCATTGTTTATTAAACATGTTATCTTCTATATGAACAGTAAAAATTATATACGTTTCATTTAGATTTATTGCCAACTTGGTTCAGCTATTGCCACAAGAGGTACAGTCACTTCAAGTGGAAAATATAAGAAAAAGGAGACAAACTTTTTTTTTCAAGGCAGTTTCTTGATCCTAAATTACCACAGCATTACATGTAAATATTTAGCAGCCAATACCATTTTTCACAGCACCTATCATTTCTTGTAACTGTACCCAAGATGTAGTCTGGAATGTCTGAATAACCATTATCATTAGTTAACCTTATAATGCAGTCAATATATGTATTAATATGTATCATTTTTTACTTTAAAACACATTTGTCAAAATAAAATGAATTATTTCATTAGCAACAGTCCTTCTCACACAGGCAAGGAAAGCCACAAACATTTCATCCTGGTTACTGTAAATGCACTCCCTGAACTAGCAAATGAAGCAAACACACAATCAACCTCTACTTTGTGTAGTACTCTATTTCACCCATAGCAGTTCAATATACTAGACTGCAGACAAAATTTTCACCACATCTTGTACTTTTTCTGTAAAATGTTTGTGTTTCTGACCCTGCACAATTTGTCAGATACTCCAAGCAGTACACACTGTTTAGTATTAATCAATTCCCAGGGTAGCTTGCTTGGAATCATTTCAGTTCAGATACTAATCCCATGTTCCCTGTGACCTTAACTGTCTTGGGGTGATTTCCATGCTTCGATGTAGCATGCTGTAAAATGATAACCATAACTGAATGCAGAAAATTAAGAGTTGGAAATATAATAATAACAGACACAGTGTAATCCAATGAGCAATTGTACATTCACTCACTCATTTATATTTCAGCTTTGTATTCAATTGGAGGCTTTTTCCCCAATCATTTTTACTGAATAACCATGTCTCTGAGCTGGCAATTATAATACCAACACTTTTAGGGATACCAGAGGTGACATTTCACACCTTCCGAAAGAACATGTAAATATTCTGAATTCAAATTTTGAAGATGGAACATTTTGGCGCTACATAGTCACTGTAATACGCAGATGGAACATGATTCAGCAGCAGAAACTTATTACAAAATTAGATACTGTTATAAAGAGGAGATCCCTGATTTTGTTTATATTTTGCTGTAGCAACTCAATATGATCCCTGTGTTTAGACACATCTCTACCAGTTCAGTTACAGTTATCTTGACAGAGAGAACACTTAAAATATCAGAATGTCTGTGATAGTAGTAAGCGGCGTACATTCTAATCTATCACATCAGATCTCTTACAGAGGATGAATTGCAATCACACAATTCCATTTCTGAGATTTAGAAGCAGTTTATGTTGGGATCACTATAAAACCACTTACATGCTACTTTGGCCCTCAAGAAGTACCAACACTCATTCAAATGACTTGGATGGCTTACTGTCAGATGCATTTTAATCTTTTTGGGTGTCCAAGAGCTTTGGTAATCATGTGGTGGTTTGGTTTTGATGATTTTTCTGCTCTCTTGTGGTCCAGATGATCATACTCATTGTCTATGAATTTTATATGCAAAAGTGAAGAAAAGTTTTTCAGTCACAGCTATTGATTTGTGTTAAAAACAGGGATTTAATTTTGAGTATTCCATCATAAACCTGTTCTGATAGTAAAACAAGTAGAAACATGCAAAAACTAAGCTCATCTGTTATGTATCCAAATCATTGTTCACCCAGAGAGGTGCTGGTGAGTATCCACAACACTGATGGCCTTTACCTAAGAGGGTTCCATTTAAATATGTCTCATTTCTTCTGCTGCCTTCGTACACTGTGTGCATCTAGTAGTGAGTTTGTATACTTGATCAAGTTCATGCTGTATTGCCTCCTAATAAGATGGAAGGAGGAGGTCGGAATTGAAAAAAAGTGCTGTAATTGTAGCTCTGCATCACAAAGGCTATTCTAGCAAGGCAGTAGCAACAAAATTTGGCTTAACCAAGCCTACAGTGGTGTATACATTGCTCCAGTTCAAGCAGACTGGTGCCAGCACAAGTGTTTGACAATCTGGAAGACCCTGAGTAACATCGTAAAGCAAAGATTAGTTCATATGTGTACAGAGTAAATGTGAGGACTCTTCCTGCACCTGAAATTGACAACAAAGTAAACAATATGTGAGAAGCTCCAAGCTTTGTCTCAGCAGAGCAATGCCATTTATGTGACCATGACTTAAATGGATGAACAGAAAGAAGTTGAACTGATTGCAAGGGGCACAGCAATGTAAAAACTGGAGAGCACAGCAATGGTCCAAGGTGGTGCTCGTGGATGAATCAAGTTTGAAATTTGGAAGCCTTCACTGAATGTTTACTCATTGACTTCATGGAGAACATATGAAGTCAGTATTTAATGCCAATGACAAAGAGTGGTGGAGGGTCGGTCACTGTGTGGGGATGTTTTGTGGGTGATAGAATCAGTTTTCTAGTGAGAATTAATGGAACATAATAGAAGGAAGGATATGAAAAGATACTGATCAACAATTCAGTTCAATCTGCCAAGAGACATATTAGTTGTGGGTTGTTCTGGAGCAAGACAATGATCCCAAACAGACTTCTAAATTGTGCCGACAGTAAGTCAATAGAGGAGAGAAATTTGGGAAACTGAAGAATATGGTCTGGTGAAGTCAGCCACCTCACTTAAATCCCATTGAATACTTACAGGATAAACTTGAGGGAGGGAGGTAGGAAGGAGATTAGTGTCTAATGTCCCGTTGACAACAAGGTTATTAGAGACGGAGCACAAGCTCAGATTAGGGAAGGATGGTTAGAGAAGTCAACTGTGCCCTTTCACAGGAACCATCACAGCATATGCCTGAAGCAATTTAGGCAAATCACAGAAAACCTAAATCAAGATGGCTGGACACTGGTTTGAACCATTGTCCTCCGGAATGCGAGTCCAGTGTGCTAACCACTGCACCACCTCACCCACTGGGATGAACACGGCAAGGAGATCAGAGAACTGAGGTCATCTAATGTTGAAAATCTATGGATTACGGATGTATTGGACTGTAATCTCTGCAAAAATATTATCTCCATAATGCCAACAGTCTGTGCAGCTGTTCTTAGCATGAAGGGTATTTAATGACAGAAAGAGAAAATATTTGTATTGTTAGCCTATTTAGTTTGAAGAGTGTAGTTGTCAATTAAAATAAAGTGTACAGCTTTTTCCATAGGTGATCGAATACTTTTGACCTGTAGTATATACTTAGTAACAACAATAAACAGAAAATAAGCAAATATTGAGATCCTTGTCAAGGAAGGTGATTTATTTACTAAACTAGGCAGGTTACAATGAAATGCATACTATGTACTCTGCTGAAAAAGGAAACTGCACACCCTCAAAGAAATGGTCATGTTTTGTCACGTGACATCATTGTAATTCAGGTCAAATGAAACACATGTCACAGTGAAGGGTGTCCTGTCACATCACTACAATGCATACCACTCTCTGATGGCAATGCGGGTATATATTCTCACACACATAGATGATTGTAAAGGTGCCAAATGGCATCCTGTGATACATTGCCCCAAAGCATCTTGGCAATGGTCCTTGCAAGCTTAGGAGAAAAAGTATGTTCCCAGACAGACAGAAGCTACTCTCAGCAATGACAACAGAGCACCATTTCATATTCAATTTGACCCCTTCATGACACCCGAGTCACTGTGCGTCAGTGGTAATCTGGCCAGAAGCGCACATTATCGTAGTCCTGCTGCAAGATGATAACAAGCATTCATCAGAGACAAGGTTATCATCGTAAGTGTGATAGGGCCACTATTATTTTCTGTATACATAAATTATCTGGAGGACAGCAATCTGCAGCTGTTTGCTGATAGTGCTGTGGTGTATGGGAAGGAAAAGTGAATGTAGAAGGATACAAGGTTACAAACAACATTTAGCTAGTTTCATGAATGGCTGCTAGCTCTAATGTAAAAACATGTAAGGTAATGCAGATGAGCTGTAAAAGCAAAACCCGAAATGTTCAAATACGGAACACACAGATGTAGACATCTTCTATTTCACACAATCACATCATTTAAATACCCGGATGGAATGTTACACGGCAATATGAAATGGAACGAGCATCTGAAGACTGTGGTAGGGAAGACAAACAGTCTGCTCTGGTTTATTGGCAGATTTTTGAAAAAGTGTGCTTCATCTGTATAGGAGCCTCCATATAGGACACAACTACACACTTTCTGAAGTGCTGATCGACTATTTGGGATCAGCACCAGGTCAGTTTAAAGTGAAACATCAAAGCAAGTCAGAGGTGTGCTGCTATATTTGTTACCAGTAGGTTCAAATAATACAGAGATGCTTCAGGAATTTAAATAGGAATCCCTGCAGGGAAGGAAACGGTTGTTTTATGGAACAATATTGAGAAAATTTAGAGAACTGGCATTTGGAGCTATCTACAGAATGATTCTACTTCTACCATCATACATTTCACATAAGGATAACATATTCGAGATTAGAGCTCTTACGGAGTCTTGTAGACAGTTGTTCCTTCACTCTATTTGCAAGTGAAACAGGAAATGAATGACTAGGAGTGGTATGGGGTAGCTTATGTGACAAACCAGGCAGTGCCCTGGAGTACATACACACAGATGGTTCCCCACGATCCTTGACGACACAATGTGTACATCAATTTCATTCGTGGATTATGTTTGGTCAGCCACTGCTGTCCGTGTAATGCATCAATCTCTACACATGTCTGTACTACGTGGATGTCCTGAACCTCATCTACAGGTGAGGGCATGTTCCACAGACCACTGTTGATAGAAATGACGCATCACCGATACATTGTGCCCGACATGTTTAGCAGTCCACCAATACATCCATACAGCTTCCTGCAGGCCCACAATACATTCAAGTTCAAAATGTTTGACGCTGTTCTGCAGGAGTATGTACTAATTGGTGTGGCATGGTTATACAGTAGAATTAATGTTGCAAGCACTGTTCAACCCTAAAATCAGCACAGCTGCAGACTGCGGAATCAAAGGAGAGGGTGCACAGACAGCCCTTGTGAGCATCGTGACTACAACGAATGAATAACTGACACTAAAACCCCTCAGTACGAACTTGTTATACCCAGGTGCCACGGAATACAGTCCTTTTGAGTTTTGCATTTTTGTTCCTTGTAGCATATATTAGGATCTTCCAGTTGTGGTTTCCTGGCTGAAAACAGGTTTGATACCTCTATTCATATTAGCCTATTCTCTTCATATCTATATGACTACTGCAACTTAAATATGTTTCCAAACTGAGAAATCCCCAGTGCCTTGGAATGTGTCCTATTTATTATTATTATTTTTTTTACATGAAGTTGTACCACAAATATCTTATTTCCCCATATTGATTCAATTGCTTCCCAGTGTTTACTCAATCCACCCATCAAATTTTTAGCATTCTATTCTTGTCTGAACTGCTTATCATCCAATTTCACTTCTACACGGCTTTACCCCAATTACCTTCAGCAACTATTTCCTAACACTTAAATTTATATTATATATTAATGAAATCCTTTTTCCAGAAGTGCTTTTCGTGCTATAACAATCCTGCATTTTATGAGGGGCACTCAAATAACAACCTAACACTTACTGTAAGTGGACCATGGAACAGTTCCGTTCAGAAGTAATCACTGCACGTGTTAAGGCATTGATCTCACTGGGTGACAAGATGATCAGCTCTTGTTTTGAGGAAGGCAAATGGCTGCTGATGATTCCACAACTGCTATCACTTTAGCACTTCCTCTTCCAACTGAAACTGACATTCGTGCATATCTTTCTTTCTTTAGATAACCAAAGATATGAAAATGACATGGAGAAAGATTTGGGCTGTATGGAGGATGTTGCAGCATTTCCCAGCAAAATCAGAGAAGCGTACACTTCATCCAATTGGCAGCATGGGGGCAAGCATTATTATGCAACAGGACGATTCCACCTGACAGGATTGCAATAGCCTAAGGTAAAGCGGCAAAGCCAACAGTGGAAACATTCCACGTCTCCCCCACCAAAGCAACCCAAAACTGTTCACACAAGTTCTGTTAAGGTCACAATGACCTTAATGCACGAGGATGCCCACCTGCCACATTGTGTGGAGAAAGGCTACACTTCAGTGACTTGTAATGTTTCCCAACCAACATCCTCCATAAAGCCTCAATCTTTCACTGTGTGATTCTCACATCTTTGGCAGTCTGAAGAAAGACATGCACGGACGTCGGTTTCAGCTGGACACTGAGTGGGGTGCTGTTGTGCATCCATCAGAGGCTGACTGCATTGTACAGAACAGGGATTGATAGTTTCATCTCCCAGTGGGATAAATATCTTAATTTGTGCGATGACTGCTTTTGAATGGAACCACTCCATGGTTCTGTCATGTCATGTGTTCGGTTCTCATTTGACTGCTCCTTATATAGGGTGTTACATAAAGAACATTATTTCTAATTGAATAACAAAGCACCTAATTTATTTGAAAATTACTAGTATTACTATGTTAATACAAAACACAAAGACTGCAATTAAACACGAAACAAAATATTGGGCAAATGTCATCCATGGCTTTGTCCACACACATTCATTCTTTGGACAAAATTTTTGATGATTCTAGAGCAAAGTTCCACATGAATTTGACCCATGACATATCTAATTTCTACCCTGAGGTGTGGTATGGTTCAACTAAATGCAAGATCTGACATGCCTCCACAAGACAGTCATACGGTGACATATCACATGACACCAGTGACCAGTTCACATCACCATTGCAAAGATGAGACAAGCAGGAAATCTTTCTGTTAGCAACCTAGTTGTTTCAACAAGCATTGTGGTAGGTTGCCCTTATTCTGTTGGATGTCTTTCACATTCACATTCAATTCTTGCCCTTGCAATTGCACCCATAAAAACTGTATTATCATCTGGCAATAACAATCACCAGTCATTATCACTGCATTTCCAGTCTTGCCTTCAAAAAGTATGGCCCATTTAGTCAGCCAGCCCACAACTTACACAAAACAGTGACTTTTTCTGGATAAAGACACTTCTCACTGACTTTGTAAGGATTCTCTGTTCCCCAAACCCGGCAATTTTGTTTATTCACATAACCTTTAAGCCAGAAAGGTTCCTTTTTTATGAAATTCTTGTTTTGTGAATACCCAGTCGGCAAATACTTGTCCATTGACCTCAGCTCATGTGTTGTTTGGATCATAAAAGAATGCAAATGCAGATCTTTTGTTAAAATTCAATGCAAATTCCTTCTCCTTGAGAATGGCGGTGAATTCAGTTCACTGCACTTGTAGCAGTGGGACACTGATGACCAAGATATTCCATATCAGTTGACAAGAATGAGGACATCCATGTGATTTTATGTTTCCTGTCAATCCTGTATCTTCAAATTTCCTTACCAGTCTCTGCACTGTTGACACATTAGGCGCATTTCCGATACCACAAATTACACGTCTTCAAATGGTCTCTGCATGGCATTCAATGTACTTGAAATGCCCTCTCAAAATCTGGATTGTTCATTCATCATGTCTCACTCTATTTTAGCTGATAACAATACACACAAATACCAGTTGGCAATGACAGTCAGTAATTGCAATATTGTCAGATAACAGTAGCTTAAATTTCATGTCTGGCAACCCAACAAACTGAAAAAGGTGCTCAATTGAAAAACTGCATTCCTTATGGGACACCCCTTATATACTCTCTACTTCAGCCATTGTCAGCTACTTTACTGCTCATTTACTACTTTGTGTGTCTCATTTCCTAACCTACTACTTTTAGAACAACATTAATTGATGCTTTTCTTATAAACTCTTTCCAAGATATTACTAATCCCATTCAGCTGCCCTTCATCCTTAGTCTTCACTGTCATAATACATTTCTTTTATTTCTTTTTTCCTGACCTGTAAGTCCCACTCCAAATTTGTCTTTGGTTTCCTTCACTGCCTGCTCAGTGTAGAGACTGAATAACATTTGGGATAGGCTGCAGCCCTGTCTCTCCACCTTCTCAGTTACCACTTCCCTTTCATGTCCTTTGACTCTTGTAATGGCAATGTCCTTTGTGCACAACCTGTACACTGCCTTTTGCTCCCTGTATTTTATCCCCATAGCTTCAGAATTTTAAATCTGTGTTCTTGTCATCAGTGTCAAAAGCTTAGGTTCTTCATATGACCATTAATTTTGAAAACTGCATAATTTTCATTGCGTGTACAACCTTTATAAATCTACTGAATCTTAAACTTTTCTTTTTTCCAGTAATTCCATGCCTAATATATGCTACATACAGCTTGTTAACAGAAAGGACATTGATAACTTTTCCACTTGTGTCCTGACAGGAACAGTACTTGACTAAAAAATAAGACATTCTTGCAACTTGACAACAAGTTATGTCAAATACCTCCTAATTCACATTTCTGCTACAAAAATGCTGATTTGGCACATTAATATGAGAATGTGTGTGGCCTAATTACATGTAGGAGATTGAGCAAAGAAATTCTTCAATAAACCATGACAATTGGCAATTAAAAACAAGTGATTTGCTCTAAGTAAGCAAGTATGCAAACTTTCTACTATCTAAAATTTTATTTCTTTTGAGGCACCCTTCACATGTTGCAATGCACACATAACAAAATGAATTTTAAAGTTCTGCTAATTGTACTTTACTTTCATATTCCTCGCTATGATCCTCCTTTCTTCCAAAGCTCTTCAATCTGTAATTCCAACCAACTGCTGTAGCATTAAGAGTTAAATGTATCTCCTTATCTTGACCTCTTTTCTGTTTAATTTCATCATCAACATGCAGATCTCCAATACTGTGGTAAACATTCACACTGACATTACTTACAACTGCTTCATAGTTCTTCGTCGACACTGTATAGTAATACAACAGTCTGCACATGAAGCACATTATTATCCATATTCATTGCTTCATGTAACAGTGTATCATACAACTTTTAATACTCAATGAAGCATATTTACAGTCTATATGTTTAACAACATGTCATAAATCCACACATCAAAATATTATACGCAATTTGCAGCTAACACAAGGCGATTACAAAGCATGTTGTCTCATGATGATTTAGTTGTGTAAGGTTGAGATATACCTGGAATTAGGTCCAATCCAACAGATTCATGTGTAGTATCTAGCAAATAAATGATTCAATATGAGCTCCGGAGATGTCTAGAAAATGCTGTATGGCATTAGATTTGCACCTGGTGGCAAAAATTGAAATTAATTTTTTCCCAATGTAAATTGGTTCTGCATTATCCCATTAGTGTATCTACCAATTTTCACCACCATATGGTAATTACAGACCACACTGGATCTCCCTGAGCAGCCGCACTTCAGTTGTAACCACCCAGCATTTTACTCGAGTTCAGAATCAGGCATGCCCAGCTACAATAATAAATAAGTCATAATGCATAGTAAAGAATAATAATACAGTACTTAACTAGAGTATTTTAATGATGTGATGATTTGTAAGTAATACTTTGAAAATCATTATAAAACACAGTTTTATGTTTCTGTTCTTTATTGAAACCACACAATTTCAATTTTACAACAGACTGTTTGCAGGTTTCTACTGACAAAGTTAACAGAAACACTATAAATAAGGGAAATGGCCTTGTCATTGGATGTGACCAAAGTGTCACATTATAAATGAGGAACGTGTTGTAGAAGGGCACAAACTGAGTCATTTAGATGATAACATTTTTCATTTATGCTTTATTGGAGGGCTTTGTAGTTTAGTGATTAAGTGCATGCATGAAAATCTTTTTGTGACTGTACAAGGTAATATATTCATGAAATTTCAATCAAAAAACAAAGATTAACTTCTCATAGTTGAGACCTACAGTCATGAAAGAGTTTGTAAATGACAATATGTTCACCTTTTGACTGTAAAACTGTTGATTTGTTAATCCCAATATTGCAATTTTGATCATGTGGGAATAACTGCACGTTAGCACGTCAAAATCCAACAAGCATCTGACATGACAAAGAGAGATGGTTTCATCACATTGTGTTCCTGATTACAACTTTTTGTATGTACAGCACTGTTCCATAACATTTTGTGGGGTAAATGATTCCATATTAGTTTTTGTTTCATATAAAATAGAAGCTCGTTTCACCACATGCTTTTCTGTGGGCTCACATATATTTGTTCCTGTGTACAAATCTGCATGTGAACTACTTGATTTAAATGCGTTTTAATATGTTGCCCATTTTCTACTTTATGTTCACACCATTCTTCCATACTTTCTCACATTTAATGGAGAACTTCATGCTAGCAAGCTTTTGACAAAATTGGTATTTAACTTTTTTTACATCTTGTCATTGAATGACTATGCAATTCTGCTTTGAATACTATTTCTTTTTGCCACAGACAATGTTTTGTAGTCTGAGTGACTAGAGAACTCTTCCAAGCAAATACAAAAAATTCAACAGCAGCTACAAATATTTTTTCACACATTATTGACAAGTACTAAAAACAACACATTTTAGCAAAAATTGATGCACTAGAATCATCCTCCCACTCCAATGAGTTCTCCATTAAATGCAAGAAAGTATGGAAATGAACACAAACAAAAATAAGGTGGAATATGAGCAATATACTTACAATTTAGCAGCTCATACATGGATTTGTAAGCAGAAACAAATATATATATGAGCCTGCAGAAAGTCATGTGATTAAAGTAGCTTGTATTTTATACGAAACAAAAACACAATATGAACAATATTATGAAAACGATGGACTGATATTCACCACATGGAGCAATCAGTGAGCTGCAGACAGGTATAATGAAAAGAGTACTAAACATTTAAGCTTTTGGCTGAAAGGCCATGTTCAGAGATAGAGAGCACTTATATATTCACACACTCGTGGCCACTGCCACCTAGTGTGGAATCATCTATCCCCTGCAATATTACTGTTATTAGCAAAAATCAGACAGAGTAGGAGTAACATATTTACAATACGATTTATGGGAACAGGATACGAGTAGCGGTGTATGGAATAAATTGTGCCCAATAATATTTGCACATACATATATTTCGACAATTATCATACACATGCACACAGTACAAGGTATAAGAATGGACTGAATTAAAGTGGCGGCTCGGATGAGTGACTTGAGTCCCAAAGATTAATGTTGTCTATCGTCGATATGACCTATCAACGCCACCCCCCCCTCGCAGTAAGGAGTACTGCATATGAGTCTTGAGGGAAGACCATGTGGGCATCGATGTTGCCGGTAGCCGCACAACCAGGACCTCCACCCTTAGCGGGGCGGAATGCGGAGGCAAAGCAACGGGAGGCAGGTCCACCTTGAAGTCGTTGAGCCAGCGAGGGAGGATGACACGGCGGCCAGCCTGAGAGCAGGTGGGTTGAACGGCGGATGGTGGGGTGTGGGTGTGGCAAGCCCGGATGCTGATTGAGCTGTCCGGTGAGCAGTGAGATGAAGACGTGAATTGTCATCAGGTCACACTCACAAGGGAGGGTGAGGCTATGCACAACACTGATGTTTAACTGGTCGTTACCCAACGGCTGTGGTGTCTGTGAGTAGAATAAGAACTCGGACATCGAGAGTGATGACTGAAATGTCGTCCACGCGGTGTGGGGGTACATTGCAGAGCAGGGTGACTATGGGAGAAGGTGTCTCCATAGTCAATGAGGTAGCAGCAAAACCTGCACACGAGGTGGAGGGTGACGTGTCTGAGAAACCCGCAAAAGGTGACAGGGAGGTGTCAGGTGAATAAAACGGTGTGGTGGCACGAGGAGATACATTGTCGGACTCCACAGCGGGAGGGAGACTGGCAGGAGAGTCATTAGTAGGATCAGACTGAGCCAGCAGAGGGACATCGTGGTCCATGAATGCTGGTTTGAGTTGGTGTTAACAAAACAGTTTGAGGACTGTCTTTGACGTTGATGTCGAAAGTTGTATCGCCCTGCTGGAGGACTTTAAAGAGCCGAGATAAGGTGGTTGCAGAGGTCGTCAGACCGAATTGTCTCTCAGAATTACATGGGAGCAAGTGTTGAGAGTGGTTGGCAAGTAAGCGTCTGGCGGGAGTGGCTGATGGGTGGGTGCAAACGTGCATGTTTGAAGTGGGTGTGCATGCAACTTATGACATCGGGGGAGGGGGGGGGGTCTTCAGGTACTCGAGGCTGAATGAATTCCCCTGGTAGGATGGGGTTCTCCACAAAAACGAATTCTGAGATAATTCCCTATAAGTCAGGCTTGAAAGTTGAACGGAGGCTGAGCAGTACTCATGGAAGTGCTTCAGACCAGAGATAGTTGTGGCACCTGAGCGCTGTTTTTAGAGTGCGGTGCCACCATTCCACTGGCCTGTTGCTTTGTGGGTGGTAGGCTGTGGTGTGAATTTTCTTTATGCTGCAGATGTTACATAGAATGGTGAACAGGGAAGACTCAAAATGCCGACCTCGGTAAGTAGACAGGGTCGGAAGTGAAGTGATGGCTTGCACACGAGATTTGGGAGGCTTTATTATGTCAGTGGAGATGGTGTGACCCAAAAAAGTAACGGAAGGCTGACGCAACTGTAATTTTTCTTTGTTGACCTCAATGCCATTGGATAAATGACTTTCATGTTCCTCAGCTGACTTTCTGAAAAGTAGTATATCATCCAGGCATGCGGAGCAAAACTCTAACTGTCGTAGGATGGAGTCAATGAAACGCCGCTGCATTTCTTAGGCCAAACAGCATGAAGTGGTATTGGAACAAACCGAGCGGCATGATAATAGTTGTTTTAGGGATGTCATCCAATGCTACGGGAATCAGATGGTAGGCATGTTTACAGTTGATAACACTGAAGATTATAGCATCCAGTAACATATGAATGAAATAATTTATGTTTGGCACGGGGTAATTGTACATGACAGTATGAATAGCGGTATACGGAATAAACTGTTCCCACTAATATCTGCACATATGTATATTTCGATAAATATCATACACATGCACACAGTACAAGATATAAGAACAGACTGGATTAATATGGTAGCTTAAATGAGTGACCTGAGTTCCAAAGATTACTGTTGTCTATGGTCAATATGACCTACTGACACCAGAGATTCAAAGAGTGCAATACAAACAAGAAGTAATAATCAGGAACACAATGAAATGAAACCAGCTTCTGTTTACTATGAAACAAAAACAATATTGAATACTTTAAATTACTTAACAAGAAAATAATGTGTGCTTCACATGATTTGGCAGCAAACCAAGGTGATGTTATCCGAAGTCCCTACTTAAGTTTCATCCCCCTGGTAGCACCAATCAAATAAAATGACAAAATTTGTGTAACATTACAACAAACATAAGGCTGTAAGTGAACCTGTCAGTCACAGCTTCTCATATCATATGAAAGTAAATCCATAAATAATAAAATTCCTACCACCTACATCAAATTATTATGTTACTTTAGAATCAAGTTGCCTAGTCATTTGGATATACCATTTGATACTTGATATATTGGTCCACCAGAAGAAAAACAAACTGACAGTCTAATGTTAAGAGTTCTTTATCATTCAGGAAAGAATGAAATAATGTAATTAAAAAAAAGAGAAAAAGGAAATACGTTTGATATTAAACTACAGCCACTCATTTCAGTTTACAATATTGGTGAGTAGGTTGTCTAATGACTAAAGAAAATTCACCATTCCTCTGTTGCATAAGTATATTGACAAAATTATTACTGTATTAAAATGCTGATTAACAACAATTGTGAATCAGACCTACTGCAGCTGTTGACTATGGCTGATGGTGACTGAGTGCATGTCTGTTCCATGAACAGTTCTGAACTATTTGAAGAGTTAAAACAAGAACTATTGCACATAAAGCAATACAACAGCTGGAAGAATGACCATGCATGTAAAAGCATTATAATGTAACCAGGCATTCATTAGTACAATTAAATGCTGTGATGCAGTCAGTGTTATGAATATAATTGCATGGAACAACTAGAATTAGCATTGTTTCATACCTTGTACAAGAATGATTGGTTTTAAAAATCTACTAGTCAACTTTGACAGCCAATTTACATACATCATAGCTGGAAAGGAGAAAAAATGAAGCACCTATATTATGTACTGGCTACGCTAAAGCTTGTGCTAAACAGGAAGTTTTAGCAGAAATGAAAGTTTCTATCCTCTAGAAGACAGAAATGAGTATTAACAACTTTTGTTTATTAACAGTTATGAAAAGAGTAGATTGATTCTCACTGTAAAGATAACACATTGAGTTGCAGACAGGCACATGAAATAGATTGTTTTACACTGAGTTTAGGCCAAAGCCTTCTCCAAAAAATAAAAGAAATCACACATGCTTATGCAACACAGACAGGTTAAAATATGCCATTGTCAGGCCTCTCTACAAAAAGGGGGACACCTCAAATGTCAATAATCATCAGCCAGTATCCTTGCTTACAGTATTTTCAAAAATCCTTGAGAAAATAAGGTACTCAATAATGGTTAGCCATCTCAACAGTAATGGAATACTTAGTAAATCACAGTTCGGATTTCAAAAATGCTGTTCAACTGAGACAGCAATATACAATTTCACTGTACACATTATAGAGTCTTTAAATAGTAACATGTCACCAATAGGAATTTTCTGTGACTTGTCCAAAGCATTATGTTATAGGAATTACAATTCTATGGTATAAATAGAATAGCATATGAGTGGTTTAAGTTACCTACAGAACAGGAACCAAAAAGTTTCCTTATATGGGTCAAGTGGTTGAAATAAGTTTACCACTTCATCTAACTAGTGTTAAATTACATTAGGTGTTCAACAGGATTCAATCATCAGTCCCCTTCTGTTCTTGATATATGTGAACAACCTCCCTTCTTATCTGAAACAGGAAGCTGAACTGACACAGTTTGCTGATGATACAAGCATCATTATTAATCCAGTAGAAGAAAGTACAATTGAAAATGATACAAATAAGGTCTTTGGAAAAGTCATTAATTGGTTTCCTGCAAATGGGCTTGCACTCAACTTTGAAGGAACACAGTACATCCAATTTTCTGCTGCAAAAAGTACAGTTCCTTCAACAAATATAACACATCAACAGAAGTCAGTAGACAGGGTAGAGCACACTAAGATTTTGGGTGTACATATAGATGAGAATCTTAATTGGAAAATTCATATTTTGGATCTTCTAAAGTGACTAGGTTTAGTAACTTTTGCACTCAGAATAATTGCCAATTTTGAGGATATAGAAATTAGTAAGTTAACATACTTCGCATACTTTCACTCTCTCATGTCATGCAGAATAATATTTTGGGGTAACTCAACACTTAGACAAAAAGTATTCATTGCTCAAAAGAAAGTCGTTAGAATAATGCGTGGGGTTCGTAGTGAGGCATCTTTTTAAAAGATGTTCGATACCCTTTTTATAATGAGAACTGCCTAACTCCTCAAAATAGCCATTAACTGCCAACATCATGTCTTCATTTGTAGAAAATTTTCGACCACCAAGTCTTTTTTTCAAGTTTGAGAACAGAAAATAGTACGAGGCGGCTAAATCTGGTGAATAGAGTGCATGAGGTAGCAAGTGAAACTTTAATTCATTAATTTTGGCCATTGCAATGAGGGACTTATGAGCTGGTCATTGTCCTGAAGAAACAACACTTTCTTCTTGGCCAAATTTGGCCGTTTTTGCTTGATTTCTTTGCCCAAATGTTGCAGTAAGTTTGCATAATACTCGCCACTGATAGTTTCTCCTTTTTCAATGTAGTCAATGAAAACTATCCCACGTGCATCCCAAAAAAACCGACGCCATGGCCTTGCCTGCAGATGAAACGGTCTTTGCCTTCTTAGGAGTCTGTTCTCCAATTTGTAACCATTGCTTTGATTCTTTTTTTGTCTCAGGAGTGAAGTGGTGGACCCATGTTTCATCCATGGTTATGAAAAGGTGCAAAAAATCAGCTTTATTGCTCTGAAACTTCTCTAAACACTCAGCTGAAACATCTTTATGACAATGTTTCTCCTCGAGTGTGGGCAAATGCGGCATAAACCTTGCACACAGTTTTCTCATGTCCAAGTTTTCAGACAATATGTGATGTACCACACATTCTGAAATGCCTGACAGCTCATGCACTTACAGTAGACGATCATCCAGTACTGCTTTGTGGATTTTTTCACCATTTCTGGAGTCATCACCTCATTTGGTCACCCACTGCGATGCTCGTCTTGGCAGCTCATACGGCCTTGCTTAAACTCAGGCACCCAATATTTTACTGTTGTCAACAAAGGAGCAGACTCTCTCAAAGTAGAAGCTTTAATATTGGTTGCACTGAAGCGTTTCAAAAAATATATTGCATCAGGTAACAATGACCAATTTTCTCCATTTTAACAAGTTCACACAACATTCAATACTGGTGGCTGCCAAACAAATACTAAACAATGTGGCGTCTTCAGACTTGAAACATATGCTTCATACATCATATACTTTCTAATTCAGAGGTATTTTTCAACAACAACTGCCATCTCTCTGTCAGTCCACTTATGGGACCGCCCTCGTATATGGGCTTCATTTCTGGATCCTGATAAATGGATAATAAAATTATAAGATCTTGTTATAATATCTGTAGAATATTTAATTTTCTTCCATTTAGCCATTACAATTTTTTGTAAAAGAAATATGCCCTCTTGATTTACTTTTTCCTGTGATGTTCATGATTTTCTGATACTTCTTGTTCCATTCCTGAAATATGACCAATTTAATGTTCAAAATTCTCGTTTTCTTCATTGTCAGGAACTTCATCACACAGCTCATGGAACTATTCCAGTCAGACATTAAGATTGCTGCTAAACTCTGTCCTAGTTTTCTTTTATCTAAGATGTTTATTCCACAAACTAGAGGTTTAGAGAGCATTATTTCTCATAGGTAAGTATTCTATGTAAAAAGCAAATTAACTGTAATCAGTTTTGCTATACCTAAAGTAATGTACATAAAAGTTTGAGTGAATGTAGGAAACCAGTGAAGTAATGTACACTTTGTTTCAGATTTTAGTACTTGCACTCGTGCAGATGACAAGTGTCCTCCAAACTATAATAACGTTTCACAAACAGTTCAACCCAATGTAACTGAAAGCCAATGATGTCTGAAGCTTACAGATAGAGTGTTAAGGGCATGAACTCCATCCACCTGAGACAAAATATACACTCCTGGAAATGGAAAAAAGAACACATTGACATCGGTGTGTCAGACCCACCATACTTGCTCCGGACACTGCGAAAGAGCTGTACAAGCAATGATCACTCGCACGGCACAGCGGACACACCAGGAACCGCGGTGTTGGCCGTCGAATGGCGCTAGCTGCGCAGCATTTGTGCACCGCCGCCGTCAGTGTCAGCCAGTTTGCCGTGGCATACGGAGCTCCATTGCAGTCTTTAACACTGGTAGCATGCCGCAACAGCGTGGACGTGAACCGTATGTGCAGTTGACAGACTTTGAGCGAGGGCGTATAGTGGGCATGCGGGAGGCCGGGTGGACGTACCGCCGAATTGCTCAACACGTGGGGCGTGAGGTCTCCACAGTACATTGATGTTGTCGCCAGTGGTCGGCGGAAGGTGCACGTGCCCGTCGACCTGGGACCAGACCGCAGCGACGCACGGATGCACGCCAAGACCGTAGGATCCTACGCAGTGCCGTAGGGGACCGCACCGCCACTTCCCCGCAAATTAGGGACACTGTTGCTCCTGGGGTATCGGCGAGGACCATTCGCAACCGTCTCCATGAAGCTGGGCTACGGTCCCGCACACCGTTAGGCCGTCTTCCGCTCATGCCACAACATCGTGCAGCCCGCCTCCAGTGGTGTCGCGACAGGCGTGAATGGAGGGACGAATGGAGACGTGTCGTCTTCAGCGATGAGAGTCGCTTCTGCCTTGGTGCCAATGATGGTCGTATGCGTGTTTGGCGCCGTGCAGGTGAGCGCCACAATCAGGACTGCATACGACCAAGGCACACAGGGCCAACACCCGGCATCATGGTGTGGGGAGCGATCTCCTACACTGGCCGTACACCACTGGTGATCGTCGAGGGGACACTGAATAGTGCACGGTACATCCAAATCGTCATCGAACCCATCGTTCTACCATTCCTAGACCGGCAAGGGAACTTGCTGTTCCAACAGGACAATGCACATCCGCATGTATCCCGTGCCACCCAACGTGCTCTAGAAGGTGTAAGTCAACTACCCTGGCCAGCAAGATCTCCGGATCTGTCCCCCATTGAGCATGTTTGGGACTGGATGAAGCGTCGTCTCACACGGTCTGCACGTCCAGCACGAACGCTGGTCCAACTGAGGCGCCAGGTGGAAATGGCATGGCAAGCCGTTCCACAGGACTACATCCAGCATCTCTACGATCGTCTCCATGGGAGAATAGCAGCCTGCATTGCTGCGAAAGGTGGATATACACTGTACTAGTGCTGACATTGTGCATGCTCTGTTGCCTGTGTCTATGTGCCTGTGGTTCTGTTAGTGTGATCATGTGATGTATCTGACCCCAGGAATGTGTCAATAAAGTTTCCCCTTCCTGGGACAATGAATTCACGGTGTTCTTATTTCAATTTCCAGGAGTGTAGATGGGAAAATCATGTGGGACAAGTGTCACCTGCACAAGCAATGGAAGGTTAAAAGAGGAACTGGTATCTGCATGAAGTAAATACTGAGACTGTAATAAATGGAAGACAAGCAGCATCAATAATACAAATGGGTAGCATGCAGGAATAGTAAGATGAACTAGCAACACCTATTACAGCACCTTGATGATGGCAAGATGCAATGCTGATGTAGCAGCTGAGCATTCCACAGCGATAACCTACTGTGTTGATGTTGTTGGGTTTTTGGGTACCTCGAAGATTCTTTGCATAAGTTTGAGTGCTTACTGGCAAATGATATTTTAGTGCAGAGTCATGCTACAATTAGCAGTATTTTGAGAAATTCTGAGAGTGTGGTTTGAAATAATTTTCAGAGAAAAACAGTGGTCTGATCACAATTTGTACTAACCACTGCAGACATCATAAAAATTAGGAGTTAAGCATCATATTTCCTAAGATCAATTACACCAAACAAAAATGATTAAAAAGCTTATAAACATAATGATTCACTTTCACTTGCTAATGCTTTTGCATGGTTTATGAATAGGATTTGACAAGCAAACTATTGAATCTTCCTCTGAAACACAAGTTGGAACCTGATGATGTGCCAGCTGCATGTTTCCCATCCTACAGAATGGATATAGGTGGAAATAATGAGCCTAATATCAGGATGCTAAACTGGATATAAAACGAAATTACTATAAAGAAGTATAAGAGATTCTGCAAGTAAAGACAGGGTTAATCATCTAAAACTCTCACGGCAAATTTTGTAGAAATGGGAACAGGTGTAGTTTTCACAAAATGAATTGATAGTCAGGAGCTCATATTGTTAGCCAAGAAACAGATCATAATAATACTTAGAAAGTGTATTGTTTGAGCAAACATACAATTTTTTTAACTGGAACAATGCCTATTGACATTAAGAAACTAAAAGTGATATACCTCAGAATGTCAATGGGGTTTGTTGCAGGAATCTAGAATGAGTCATTTATGCATTATAATATTGTACACAGTTTCCACACTGACACATGTCTGTGCCATTAAACCTGCATAGTTTCTAGGTACAATGTTCTTATGTTTGCTTACAGTGTGCTTGTATGTTTCTTGAGTGCATAAAGATTTGCTAATCCGTTAATATGTGACAGTCCAAGCGGTAGGTCATGAGTGGTTGACGGGATTTACTAATTCATAAAAAGCAGATATACTCATGATGTACAAAGAGTTTCATAAGATTGCAGTTAATTCTTGTACAGTATACAAGGCAAGATAACCCAATAGATGTCGATCATCTTGGCAATTATTTATCATCTTCAATGAGTTACTAAAAGTGGTAGTGTAACACCTAAACATTGTAATGGAAATAAACAAATTAGGGCAGAAGATGGGGCAATAAAGAGGGAAGGAGAGAGAAAGACGAAAGGATGTGGGTATTAAGGAAGAGGGTAAGGAGTCATTTCAATCCTGGGAGCAGAAAGACTTACCCTGGGGGGAAAAAGGGACAGGTATACACTTGCACACACAAACATATCCATCCACACATATACAGACACAAGCAGACATGTGTAAAGGCAAAGAGTTTGGGCAGAGATGTCAGTCGAGGCAGAAGTACAGAGGAAAAGATGTTATTGAATGACAGGTGAGGTATGAGCGGTGGCAACTTGAAATTAGCAGAGGTTGTGGCCTGGTGGGTAATGGGAAGAGAGGATATATTGGAAGGCACATTCCCATCTCCATAGTTCTGATAGGTTGGTGTCACTGGGAAGTATCCAGATAACCCGGACGGTGTAACACTGTGCCAAGATGTGCTGGCTGTGCATCAAGGTATGTTCAGCCACAGGGTGATCCTCATTACCAACAAACACTGTCTGCCTGTGTCCATTCATGCGAATGGACAGTTTGTTGCTGGTCATTCCCACATAGAAAGCTTCACAGTGTAGGCAGGTCAGTTGGTAAATCACGTGGGTGCTTTCACACGTGGCTCTGCCTATGGTCGTGTACACCTTCCGGGTTACAGGACTGGAGTAGGTGCTGGTGGGAGGGTGCATGGGACAGGTTTTACACCACAGACAGTTACAAGGGTAGGAGCCAGAGGGTAGGGAAGGTGGTTTGGGGATTTCATAGAGATGAACAAAGAGGTTACGAAGGTTAGGTGGACGGCGGAAAGACACTCTTGATGGAGTGGGGAGGACTTCATGAAGGATGGATCTAATTTCAGGGCAGGATTTGAAGAAGTCGTATCCCTGCTGGAGAGCCACATTCAGAGTCTGATCCAGACCTGGTAAGTATCCTGTCACAAGTGGGGCACTTTTGGGGTTCTTCTGTGGGTGGTTCTGGGTTTGGGGGGATGAGGAAGTCGCTCTGGTTATTTGCTTCTGTACCAGGTTGGGAGGGTAGTTGCGGGATGCGAAAGCTGTTTTCAGGTTGTTGGTGTAATAGTTCAGGGATTCAGGACTGGAGCAGATTTGTTTGCCACAAAAACCTAGGCTGTAGGGAAGGGACCGTTTGATGTGGAATGGGTGGCAGCTGTCATAATGGAGGTACTGTTGCTTGTTGGTGGGTTTGATGGACAGATGTGTGAAGCTGGCCATTGGACAGATGGAGGTCAACGTCGATGAAAGTGGCATGGGATTTGGAGTAGGACCAGGTGAATCTGATGGAACCAAAGGAGTTGAGGTTGCAGAGGAAATTTGGAGTTGTTCTTCACTGTGAGTCCAGATCATGAAGCTGTCATCAATAAATCTGTACCAAACTTTGGGTTGGCAGGCCTGGGTAGCCAAGAAGGCTTCCTCTAAGCGACCCATAAATAGGTTGGCATACGAGGGGGCCATCCTGGTACCCATGGGTGTTCCCTTTAATTGTTGATATGTCTGGCCTTCGAAAGTGAAGAAGTTGTCAGGAAAGATAATGAGGAAAGAGGTTTTAGGTAGGGTGGCAGGTGATCGGCGTGAAAGGAAGTGCTCCATCGCAGCGAGGCCCTGGACGTGTGGGATATTTGTATATAAGGAAGTGGCATCAATGGTTACAAGGATGGTTTCCAGGGGTAACAGATTGGGTAAGGATTCCAGGTGTTTGAGAAAGTGGTTGGTGTCTTTGATGAAGGATGGGAGACTGCATGTAATGGGTTGAAGGTGTTGATCTACGTAGGCAGAGATACATTCTGTGGGGGATTGGTAACCAGCTACAATGGGGCGGCCGGGATGATTGGGTTTGTGAATTTTAGGAAGTAGGTAGAAGGTAGGGGTGCGGGGTGTCGGTGGGATCAGGAGGTTGATGGAGTCAGGTGAAAGGTTTTGTAGGGGGCCTAAGGTTCTGAGGATTCCTTGAAGCTCCGCCTGGAAATCAGGAATGGGATTACCTTGGCAAACTTTGTATGTGGTGTTGTCTGAAATCTGACACAGTCCCTCAGCCACATACTCCCGATGATCAAGTACCATGGTCGTGGAACCCTTGTCCGCCAGAAGAATGACGATGGATCAGTCAGCCTTCAGATCACGGACAGCCTGGGCTTCAGCTGTGGTGATGTTGGGAGTAGGATTAAGGTTTTTGAAGAAGGATTGAGAGGCAAGGCTGGGAGTGAGAAATTCCTGGAAGGTTTGGAGAGGGTGATTTTGAGGAAGAGGAGGTGGGTCCTGCTGTGACGGAGGACAGAACTGTTCCAGGCAGGGTTCAATTTGGATAGTGTCTTGGGGAGTTGGATCATTAGGAGTAGGATCAGGATTATTTTTCTTCATGGCAAAGTGATATTTCCGGCAGAGAGTATGAGTGTAGGACAGTAAATCTTTGACGAGGGCTGTTTGGTTGAATCTGGGAGTAGGGCTGAAGTTGAGGCCTTTGGATAGGACAGAGGTTTCGGATTGGGAGAGAGGTTTGGAGGAAAGGTTAACTACTAAATTGGGGTGTTGTGGTTCCAGATTGTGTTGATTAAAATTTTGAGGTTTTGGGGGGAGTGGAGCTGCAAGTGGGAGATTGAGTAGACGGGAGAGACTGGGTCTGGGTGCAATGAGAGGAGGTTGAGGTTTACTGGAAAGGTTGTGGAGGGTGAGTGAGTTGCCTTTCCAGAGGTGGGAAACCAGGAGATTGGATAGTTTTTTGAGGTGGACGGTGGCCTGCTGTTCTAATTTGCGGTTGGCCTGTAGGAGGATGCTCTGAACATCCAGTGTGGATGTGGGAGAGGAAAGATTGAGGACATTTATTAAGGATAGGAGTTGACGGGTGTGTTCATTGGCTGAGTTGATGTGTAGGTGAAGGATTAGGTGGGTGAGGGCTATGGATTGTTCAGTTTGGAACTGGTATAGGGACTGATGAAAAGACGGGTTATGATGGAGTGTAAACGGTACAAATGGAAAATGCAAAAGAGGGGAGAGTAATTCGGACGGCAAATGCCTGCAGATCTGTGTGCAATGTGATGGGATCATAGTAGATATCATTCTGGACCAGCAACATAACCCCTCCATGAGCTGGAATACCTGCCACAGGGGGTAGGTCAAAATGCACAGAGGCATAGTGTGCGAAGTCAATTCGATCACATGGGCGTAGCTTCGTTTCCTGGAGAGCTACTACGAGTGGACAGTGCAAGCATAGCAGCAACTTTAAGTCCTTGTGGTTGGAGCGAATGCCGCGAATATTCCAATGAAGAAGTGCCATCATGAGAAGCAAAAGAAAAAGGAGAAGCAAGAAGGGGTCACCTCGAAGGCCACTGAGGGCCTGGCTTCGAGCGAGCACTGCTGCCACCATCAATAGGTGGAGAGTCATCCTCCATTTTTTTTAATAGATTTGTTGGCCACCATGTTAAGATGGCTGGGAGGGGGAGCTTCCTCCGCCGGTGAATGGTCAGATGTTCAGCTACCAGTGGAGCGGCCAGGCGAAATGGATGACGGCCTGGGGCGGCAACCACTGGGTGGCGCAGGGGAAGAAACGTGCCGTGGTGGAGGAGAACTTTGCTTCCTATGAGCCTTCTTGGAAGGTTGTTTAGTTAAAGTACCAGTCGATGGCTGGGAGTTCAGGGTACGTAGGAAGTCCTCACGGCACGGTTCCTTGTTGAAGGCCCGTGCATCTGACTTCTGGGTCTTAGTCTTGGCAGAAGCTGATGAAGGTGCTTGTGTCTTATGGGTGACGGGAGGAAGAGGAGATGCTGACCGGGCGATCTTAGCACTGGCTGAACGAACGACCATAGCGCTAAATGTCAGAGCGCATGTCTGCATCGACACCTACCTGGTAGGCTGAGGAGATGCAAGGACAGTACTGTATTTCCCCGGTGGGAGCAGTGTTGGCTTCCTACAAGCAAATAGCTTGTGAGCAGCCGAGGTGGACACTTTCTCTTTGACCCGAATTTCCTGTATACAGTGTTCATCCTTGTAAATGGGACAGTCGCGGGAGGATGCTGCATGGTCACCCTGACAGTTCACGCAACGAGGAGATGGAGGTGGACAGTCACCCTAATGGGTGTCCCTGCCACAAGTGACGCATTTAGCCGCATCAGAACAAGACTGGCGGGTGTGATTAAAACGCTGACACTGGTACCAGCGCGTAGGTGTCGGGACATAGGGGCGAACAGAAATAATCTCATAGCCTGCTTTGATGTGCAACGGCAGCCGAACACTATCAAAGGTCAAGAAAAGTGTACGGGCCGGTACAAGGTCATTGTTGACCTTTTTCATGACCCTATGGACAGCTGTCACGCCCTGCTCAGCAAGGAAAGACTGAATCTCCTCGTCAGTCAATCCGTCGAGTGATCTAGTATATACCACACCACGTGAAGAATTCAAAGTGCGGTTAGCCCCCACCCAGACAGGGAATGTGTACAGGAGTGTGGCCCGAAGCAGTTTTTGTGCCTGAAAGGCGCTCTCAGTTTCTAACAACAAGGTACTGTTATGCATCCTGATACAAGACTTGACAGGTCCGGCTATGGCATCTACGCCCTTCTGAATAATGAAAAATCCTTTCTGTCCTCAGATCTAGAAAATACGAGGAACTTTGGGGCAGGCGATAGTACTTTTGTCACTGGGGCTGGTCAAGTTTCCACTTTTGGGCAGAAGTCGCGAGAGAAGAAGAAGAGAAATCCATTGCGGATGAATCCTCCATGATTGCCAGCATCTCAGATGGTGTGCTCCTTCCTTGTGGGGACCCTTTCAGAGGGTGCTCCCACCTTAGGTGAATGTTTACACCTCAGATCACACCTCCTGAGAAATGGACGGAGGGACCAATTGGCATGGTCGGAAGGTGTCAGCTCAGGTAATCACCTCTCCCTGGGCCTGGCCAACACCAGAGGGTACGTGCATGCCTTACTTGTCTATCCAGGGTGGGGAATTACGTATTACCCCATCATCGGCTACGCGTGGGTTGGCCTCCAGGCACACACAGGGAGGAAAGAAGAATAGGAAAAAAGAAGGGAGAGAGGGAGAGAAAGGACAGACTGTCTCAAACATTAAGTCGGAGATTATAGGGTGGACAAGAAGGCAAGGTAAAAAGTAAGGACGACAGGGAGACAGGGAGAAGGACAAAGAAAGGAAACAAAGGAAGGAAGAAACCAGAATAAGCGAAAAACCAGAATAAGCGAAAAACCAAAATGACCACAAATGTAAGTCGTTGAACCATCCACCTCCAGATGCAGGTGCAAACTACCTCCTTGAGGGGGAGGGACTCCTTTTAGTCACCTCTTATGTCAGGCAGGAATACCTAGGGCCTATTCTTACCCCGGACCCACAAGGGGAGCACATTAGAATTAGCCGCTCTAATTTAAACGTTTTATAAAATTAAAAAGTCACTGCATACTGCAAGGCGCATACTACGAGGGCTATCCACAAAGTACATTACATTTTGGAATTAAAAATAAATAAAGTATTGGAATTTTTTTTATTATATACAGATGAAAGCCACACCTAAATACTACTTTACTACATAGTTGCCATTTAAATTAAGGCACTTATTGTAGCGATGGATGAGCTTGGAAATTCTTTCGTCATAAAATTTGGCCACCTGCTTCTTCAACCACGTGGTTACCTCTTCTTGAAGCTGTGCGTTGTCATCAAAACGCGCATAGCCAACCACTTCTTCATTGCTGGGAATAAGTGGAAGTCACTCGGTGCCAGGTCGGGACTGTACTGCGGATGAGGAAACAACTCCCACTTAAAAGATTCAAGAACTTCACGAGTGGCATTTGCCGCGTGGGCCCGAACGTTGTCGTGAACCAGCAAGATCTTTGAGCCCAACTTTCCCCTGCGCTTGTTTTGTATTGCTCTTCTGAGGTTGTGCAGAGTTTGGCAATACCTTTGAGAGTTTATTGTAGTGCCTCTTTCCAGGAAATCCACAAAAATCACACCTTTTCTGTCCCAAAAGACAGTCGCCATCACCTTCCTTGCCGACATTGTCTGCATGCATTTCTTGGGATTTTAGGGAGAATTTGTGTGCCCCCACTGCATTGACTGCAATTTTGTCTCACAGTTCACATGCTTAACCAATGTTTCATCACCAGTGACGATGCAATTGAGTAATGAGTCGCCATCTTTCTCGTAAGCGTCCAAAAATGTTAACGCTGCAGCCATTCGCTGATTTTTGTAAATCTCTGTCAAGATTTTTGGTATCCATCTTGCACAAAACTTGTGGTAACCAAGCTTTTTGGTAATGATTTCGTGCAACAAACTTCGTGAAATTTGTGGAAAACTCATAGAGAGTTCCGTTATTGTGAAATTACGGTTTTCACGGACTGTGGCATCGACTTTTTCTACAAGTTCGGCAGTCACTATGCTGGGTCTTCCACTTCGCTCTTTGTTGTGAACGTTAGTTCGGCCATTTTTAAATTTTATGACCCATTGACGCACTCCACCTTCAGTGATTATGTTGTCCCCATACACTTCACAAAGCTGCTGATAGATTTCTATCGGTGTATAGGTTTTTGCAGTCAGAAACCTTATTACAGCACGCACTTCACACTTCACGGCATTTTCAATTAATGCTGAGATTTCAAACTGTCACAGTAACTCAACAGAGTACAGCACGAACCTCTCACTAGCACGGCAGGATGCCGACTGAGCGGCGGAATGCCATGACACCAAGATAGCCGTGCTAGCCCTGCCCCTAACGGACACAAACGAAAACGTAATGTACTTTGTGGATAGCCCTGGTAGTAATTATATAAGGAAGTTTCCACTGCGCACGGATGAATACTGACGTGTGGATAATCAACATATCACTAGTGATTCATATTGTATTCCCAATGTAAGTAGCATAGTGCCCTTCAGTAATTATAGTTATGATTAACGTTATTGTGATTTCATTATTTGTTTAATCCATGATCCTAAAATTTCAACATTATATGTAAACTGTATTTACCTCATTTTAGCTCAGAAATAATATGGCCCATGAATCTCCTCCTTACGGCAACGAAATTGTCAAGTTTTGCAAAAGTTAAAAGAAAAAAGTGATTTTTGCTACTGATCATGATTTTTTTTTTCAAAATTTTATTCAGATTTTCAAAGTACGACAATAATTATTGCAAAATGGCCAATACACAGCATAGTGGAGAAAAAATGGTGTGTAGATACATCGTCAATAATAGATCAACTCTATGCATTGTTTGAACAACAGCTACATAGAAGCTAAACATTGTAGATACTCATTTGCTGTAGAGACGAGTTTAAAAATATTTCACGCATTTACTTTACTGAATTTTCAAAAAAAATTCATTACATTTTTGCTATTGATATGGTCACGACTTGTAGTATGGCAAATAGAATGGATAACAAACAGTTCACCTACTGCAAGTTCCATATCCAATGAAGAAGCATAGAATTAAATTATGCTTGCTCAAACAAGCGAAACAGTAAATGAAATACATAACCTAAATAATCTAGCCGTAGCAACCGACAGTAACATAGAGTCGCAAGATGTGGAAACTGAATCACAAGCAGTAAATTCTCACGATTTACCGGGGGCAGATAATGTTCAAACAGTAAATTTCTCACAATTTATCAATGCAGCCATGCAACAATTTCAGCAGATGAATACAAGTTTACAGAACAATGACAAACAGTTTACGAAAAAATTTCAGGAAATAAACAAAAAACTTGATGCTAAATTAACCAAAATTGGTACTGACTTAAACAAAAGGCTCAATGAAATGGCCACCTAGTTTTCAAAACTAACAGTTTTAGCAAAACATAGTGAAACCAAAATCAATGTTCTTGAAACCAATGTCAAACAGTTAAGTAGCACGTGTGACACCATGATGACAAAAGTAGGAAAGTGTGTCACTGCTCATGATGACATCACGAAGCGTGTCACACAAGTAGAGACAGATTTAGAAACCATGACAAAGACAATTGACCAGACAATCAAATTAGAGACAGACAGACGTTTTTCTAAAATTAATGAAGAATTTCGAATGACTGGATGGGAAAGAAAGAAAGAGAGAGAGAGAGAGAGAGAGAGAGAGAGAGAGAGAGAGAATGAAAATAAATAAATAAATAAGATGTAAATAAACAAACTAATTAATTTGACAACACTTTGGCAAATTGTGCTTGGATGGGGATGAATAGGTGATGATCAGGACAACACAACACCCAGTCCCTGAGCGGAGAAAATCTCTGATCCAGCTAGGGATCAAACCCAGGCCTTTAAGATTGACAGTATGTCCCACTGACCACTCAGCTACCGTGGGCAGACAATGATTTAATAGAAACAAGCAGACTGCAAACTGACTTATTCAACAATCTTGGACACTGAAGCCAATAATCAGTCTACTTTATTTATTACTTTTGGACATATAAATACATAGTATGGGATCCGTTTGGTTTGTTTACTGAATCAATGAGAAACATCAGCTTAAAAAAGTAAAACAGCATCATAGTGTTCTCAGAATTTATTCTCAGTAACTATTCCTTTTCTTTGCTCCCCTTTAATTTTTCTGTATCTTTCATTTTGCCACCTGTCTATCCCCCCCCCCCCCCCCCCCCACGCAACTCCACTGTCTTCCCCCTCCCCATATATGCCTATCATGTACAATGCACTTAGCTTTCAGCTCATATTGACTCCGCATGATTTTTTTTTTTCAGTGAATTGTGTCTTGCTGATTACCATATCTTCCATCGTTAAGCTCTCAGGTTTTCAAATCTCATCCAGTGCAGGCACCAAGGATCAGTCATTCCTTCTCATCCTGTCTGGTAAGTCTCCTCCAGCCTAGGGTTTTGGGCAACTTTTCCATAACTCTCTCCATTTCATAAGTCTTGCCAGCCTTCTTTTTCAGTTCTCATTATTTCCCTTCAAATCTTCTGCTAGAAGGAAGAGCCATTGGCTCTGAAAGCTTCCACATTTCTATATCCTTTATACATAGTTTCTGCTGCCACCAGCTTGGTGAGTATATCATCTTATTTATCCAATTATATGGCAGCCATCTTTGGCAACATGGCTGTGGATGAGGTCATGGTTGGTATGAGAGTCAGTTACCATCTGACAGCGGTTTACGAGTACTCAGCAAAAAGCTTGTGAGAATTCAATGCCATACAGCTGGGAGGAAAAAAAAATGGTAGTTCATACCACCACAAGACCATAAATGAAATAGTTGTTATTAATAATCTGTGTCCCTGACATTCTATCTACAAGTATGCTAAGTAAGTTTCAATATACCATTTCACACTTAACATTTAGTCTGCTATTGACACTATTTTACTCAACTCCAGTTGCTTGTGACAAATGCACTGAAGCATCAAACAGGCTACAGTACATTTTCCTACATTTTTATTACATGACACATTATTATCTTTTTCGCAGTTTTACGAAAATCGTGTACACTGACACTTAAGTAAAATGCTAATCCAAGTGCATGCATAGAACTGTATTGCAGGTTTCCTAATACAAACTACTCTATCAACAATATATTGGATGGAGCAAGTGCTGGACTGAGTATAATGGAGCAGCTAGATGAGGCAAGCAAATAAATCTGTAACAGTTATGGTACATACGAAGAGTTTTTGCTTGTCTTTTATTGTTAGCCAAAATTAGCAGCAATGTCTTTGTGTACATGGTAACTCCAAGCTTTGAGAGCACTTGCCTGCTAAAGGCAAAGGATCCAAGTTTGAGTCTCAGTTTTAATCTGCCACGAAGTTTCACATCAGCACACACTCCATTGCAGAGTGAAAATTTCATTCTGTAAACATCCCCCACGCTGTGACAAGCCATGTCTTTGCTATATCCTTTCTTCCAAGAGTGCTAATTCTGCAGCATTGCAGGACAGCTTCTGTGAAGTTTGGATGGTAGGAGATGAGGTACTGGAGGAAGTAAAGCTGTGAGGATGTGTCATGAGTCATGCTTAGGTAGCTCAGTTGGTAGAACACTTGCCCACAAAAGGCAAAGATACTGAGATAGAGTCTCAGTCCAGTACACAGTTTCAATCTGCCAGAAAGTTTCATATCAGCGCACACTATGCTGCAGAGTGAAAATTTCACTCTGGAAGCTTTGAGAGGTTGCGTGAGTAGGTTGTGTGTTTGGGTGGAAAGGAGTGTTTTATGACTGTGGAACATGTATTATGATTAATTGGTTTATTAGCACAGAATAGAACTACTGAAACTAATAAGTTATTGGAGGTAATTTGTCATACTTTTTGTGGATTTTAGAAGCAGTGTGTTCATGACTTTGCAATACAAATATTCAGAATGAATCTCTGAGATTGTATTTATAAGATGACTTGAAGTTCCCTCAATCCCATTCAGTAGCGGCTAGTCTCACCATAGTGGCAGTGGCAGCACCAGCAGATCTCTTCTGTGTGTGTGTGTGTGTGTGTGTGTGTGTGTGTGTGTGTGTGTGTGTGTGTGTGTGTGTGTGTGTGTGTGTGTGTGTGTGTTTGAAGTTTACGGGCGCTAAACAGCATGGTCATCAGCGCCCAAACGCATAAAAACAGGAACACATGCAGTGAAGGGACTAAGACAAACAGCGAACAAGGAGAACGGCTAAAACACACAGACCTGACACAGTTCCAAATCCTCACACACAGAGGCAAAACGAGAGGAGAAGGGACACACTAAAAAGGAAGGGAAACACAAGGAAAAGAGAACAGAAACCGAAGGGAAACAAGGAGGTAATCGTGACTGGCTGACCTCTTACCTAAAACCTGGGTGAGCCAGTCACCCAGCAGTACATTAAAACCCTCTCCCTAAAATCCGAGGCTACAAATTGGACAGGACACAAAACCGTAAGACCTTAACTACAGTCGTTGCGTTATCTTGTAAAATAGAGGGCAAATCCGGTGGCAAGGAAACCACCACCCTCTGGTCAGAGAATAAAAGACAGTCAAGTAAAATGTGGCGGACAGTAATCTGGACGCCACAAGAACTGCAGATTGGGGGGTCCTCCCGCTGGAGTAAAAAACCATGCGTTAAGGGACTGTGCCCAATGTGGAGGCGAGTGAGGAGAACCTCATCCCGCCTGCATGACCCGCCTGCATGACTGGTAGGACGTACGCCATGGCTGCGTGGTAGCCTTGACCAGACGCAGCTTATTGTCACTGACTACCAGCCACTCCTCTTCCCACTGACGCATAACACGAAAACGCAGGAGGGAGGTAACAGCATAGAGGGGGACGGCACATTCAACAATGTGAGGGAGGGAACGTGCATCTTTGGCAGCCACATCCGCCAGTTCGTTTCCCCTAATACCCACGTGCCCCGGCACTCAGCAGAAGGACACCTCCTTCCCCTGCCGTTGCAGGTGGAGGAGGGCATCATGGATGTTCTGGACGACCGTATCCGCTGGGTACAAGTGTTGCATGGTCTGAAGGGCACTCAGGGAGTCAGAACAGATGAGGAACTTAAGACTGGGAACACACCTCATCTGCTCCAATGCCCGCAAGATCGCAAACAATTCGGCATCAAAGATGGTAAACGCCACAGGAAGCCGTAACTTGACGACTCGATCAGGGAAAACAACAGCACAACCAACAGAGTCCCCCTGTTTAGAGCCATCCGTAAATACTGGTACATGGTCGGGATGCTGATTTAAAATATCAGAAAATAAGGAGATAAAAACAAACGCAGGAGTGCAACTCCTCTGGTACTCCGACAAGTCTAAAAGGACGCTGGGCCTCTGGAGCAACCAGGGAGGCAGGCGAGTAAAACCTTGTCGTTGGGAGGCCACATGCTCCGCACAAAGGGAATCAAGCAAATGATTGGCACGAATCCCAAATGGTCTCGTTGCCCTGGGACGACTGGAAAAGAGACATTCCATAGGCGGTCGGGCAATGGTAGGGTACGCAGGGGAGGTAGGACAGGCAAGGAATTGACACACCCGTCACACCATGAGGAGTTGCCGCCGGATGGCGAGCGGCGGTTCCCCTGCCTCAGGACACAGGCTGGGGATGGGACTGGTACGGAAGGCACCAGTGGCCAGCCTGATACCCTCATGGTGTACTGCATCAAGAATCTTCAGATACGAAGGCCTTGCTGACCCATACACGGTGCAACCATAGTCAAGACGCGATCAGACGAAAGCCCTATAGAACTGCAGCAGACGCACCCGATCTGCTCACCAGGACCGATGGCTCAGACACTTCAAAATATTCAGTGCCTTCAGGGCCCGCGCCTTGAGGTCTTTAAGGTGAGGCAACCACGACAACTTGGAATCAAAAGTGAGGCCCAGGAACCGCACAGTGTCGCTAAAAGGAAGAATGGTGTCCCTCAGACGCAATTCAGGCAAGGTAAAAAGACGTCGAGAACGATTAAAATGAATACACACACATTTTTCTGCAGAAAAGGTAAAACCCGTCTTCGCAGTCCATGCCTCCAATCGCTGTATCGTAAGCTGCAACTGCCGACTAGCAGTGACAAGAGTGGAGGAAGAACAGAAAACAGCAAAATCGTCCACAAACAAGAAGCATTGGACAGGACTCCAGATAGTGGACGCGATACTGTTAATGGCGACGGCAAAGAGGGTGACACTTAAAACGCTTCCCTGAGGAACACCATTCTCCTGCACAAACAAATCAGATAGCACATTACCAACACTATAACGAAAGAGGTGGTGGGAAAGAAAGGACTGAATGAAGATGGGGAGACGGCCACGAAAGCCCCACTCATGGAGTTGATTGAGGATATGGCGGCGCCAAGTAGTGTCATACGCCTTACGAATGTCAAAGAAGACACCAAGACAATGCTGGTTACGTAGGAAGGCCTGCTGGATGGCCGCCTCAAGCAGGGTCAAGTTGTCGATAGTGGAACGACAACGCCGAAAGCCACACTGAGAGGGGCTAAGGAGCTGCCAGGTCTCGAGCAGCCAAACCAGGCGACAGTTGACCATGCGTTCCAACGTCTTCCCGACACAGCTCGTCAAAGCAATACTTCGATAACTGCTGGGATGTGTTCGGTCCTTCCCCGGTTTGAGGAGAGGAATCAAAACCGCCTCCCTCCACGAGTCAGGGTATGTGCCGGATAACCATATCATATTAAAACAACTCAGGAGAACTTCCTTGGATGGCAGCAACAAGTGCTGCAGCATGCTGTACCGGATTTGATCATAACCAGGCGCAGTATCATGAGCCACAGACAGCGCCGAATCCAGTTCCCACATTGTGAAGGGGCAGTTGTAGGGTTCAGAATTTGGAGACCGGAAGTCCAAGTGACCCCTCTCGATGGCAGTTCGGTAGCGGCAGAATTCTGGATCACAGTTAATAGTGGCGGTAGATTCCGCAAAATGCATGGCCAGTGTCTGGGCAATGTCTCTTGGCGCCGTGAGGAGACATCCCTGATGCAGCAATGCCGTGACAGGTAGTTGGCTGCGTTTCCCGGAAATCCTCCTGATGGCTTCCCATACTTTCGTAGAATTAGTGGAGCGGGAGATGGAGTTCAAGAACAATTGCCATGACTGTCGTTTGCTCTCTTTAATCACGCACCGTGCTTTGGCCCTTGCCACCCGAAAGGCCGCAAGATTGTCAGCTGAGGGACGGCACTTGAAGCAGCGCAGAGCTGCACGGCGGGCTCGGATGGCGGAGCGGCACTCAGTGGTCCACCAAGGGACAGAGCGCCTCTTGGGATTACCGGATGACCGTGGAATGGACAATTCAGCAGCGTGGGAGATCACGGCTGTAATATGGTCTACCCATTCGTGGACGCTGGCACGGTGTTCCAAAACAGCCAGTTGGCTGAAAAGTGTCCAGTCAGCTCTGTAGAGGTGCCACCGAGATGGCACTGATAATGCCACAGCCTCATCCAGGAGGCGAATCCAAAGGAGGAAGTGGTCACTAGAATGGAGGTCAGCAACAACCTCCCACAGAGCAGAATCCGCGAGCGCTGGAGAGCAAAAGGAAAGGTCAATAGCCGATGACGACCCGGAAGCAGTACAGAAATGAGTGGGAGCACCAGAGTTGAGGATGCACAGTTCTTCAGACATCATGAGGCTTTCCAGAATGCGACCCCTGGGGCAAGTAGTCGGAGAGCCCCATAAGACATTATGAGCATTGAAGTCCCCCAGCAGAAGAAATGGGCGGGGGAGTTGGCTAATAAGGTGTGTGAGAGCCTCAGAGTCTATCACATCCTGAGGTGGTAAGTAGACTGAACAGACTGTGAGCCTCCGACCCACAAGAAGGTCAACTGCAACTGCTTGCAAGTCTGTAACGAGAGGGAGCTCAGATGAGGGGTGCATGTCACGGACAAAAACCGCAACACCACCCTTTGCCCTTTGCCCCGTCAGATCATCTTTCCGATATACGGTATAGCCCCGTAAAGAAGGAGCATCAGTGGCCCGAAAATGTGTCTCTTGGAGACATAAGCACAAAGGGCACTCTCGTACAAGGAGTTGTAATTCGGCCACATGCGTCCTGAACCCATTCAGGTTCCACTGTAATATGGGAGCCAGTGATTAGGGTGGCTGAACTTTCACCCTTCCTCTGTGCTTCGGAGGAGAGCCCGTACCTGCCGGAGATTTATTCCTGGGGCGAGAAGATCGCCCCCGGTCGACATCAATGTCCATCAGCTCTGATGACGACCCACGGGAGATGTCAGACAGTACAATGGCCTCGTCATCGGACCGACCCTGACTAGTCTCCTCAGGTGGCAAAACCTTCACCTTCGGCATCTTTGTCTTGGAGGGCTTAGAATGCACAGCCTTGTCAACAGGTGGAGCTTTACTCGCCTGGGCAGAAGGCGCCATAGGGGGAGAGGCAGGAAGTACCCCAATGTCAGCAACCACAGCCTTGTCCGACATTGCAGGGAGAGCCGCAGGTTGCAAAACAACCGCAGCAGCACAAGTGCACTGGCAAACGCAGGTATTAGTGCTAACACTAGCAACCACCGTTTGCGTAGCAACAGTGGCCATTTGCACCGGTTTCTTCAGAGCGGAAGCGAAAGATGTTGTAAACACAGGAGGTTGCATGGCCTTAAAGAGCTTCTTGGCCTCACCATAGGGGATGCACTTAGATGTTTTAATCTCCTGTACCTTCCATTCTTCGAGATAGATGGGGCAGACCCGGCTCCAGACAGGGTGATTCCCAGAGCAATTCACACACTTCACAGGCGATGAACAATCGGCTCCTTCATGGGCAGGCTGACCACATTTACCACAAGTGGCTATCCCATTGCACCCCAACGTAGTATGCCCAAAGCGCTGACATTTAAAACAGCGCATTGGGTTGGGGAAATATGGCCTTACTGGCAAACGTAAGAACCCCGCTTTAACATGCTCTGGGAGTCTCAGGCAACTGGACGTGAGAATAAACGAGTCGGATTTGACTAGGTTCCCATCGACTCGTTTCATAATATGCTGCACGTCAACAATACCATCATCAGCCCATTCAGATTTTAACTCATCTGTGGGGATATCCACCAAGTTCCTACATGTCACAACACCCTTACTATAGTTCAGAGTGGAGTGGAGCTCGGTCTCGATAGCGTACTCTCCGAGACAGGTTGCCTTCCGAAGAGAAGCGACTTGACGGGAACTGGAAGTCTCAACTAACAGAGTCCCATTGCGAAGTCGCTTCACAGATTTAAGTGTTCCTGCAATCCCCTCAAGACCCTTGTGGATGTAAAAGAGAGAAACCCTCTCAAAGCTACCCTCCTTCCGTTTAATAATCAAAAACACATTCTGATTATCAGCATGTGCTCTGTTACGACAGTCTGACAAATCTCGATCAACACCAGGCGCTGGAGGACTCCCAACACGAAGCCGCTTTTTCGATTGGGTGTGTTTTCCTACCAGTGGCCCACCCAATCCACTGGTAGGGAGAAACGTAGAGGTCGAAGGGTCCATTGTGGTCCCACGAGCAGCTAGGGAACTAAAGGTCCGCTCAGACAGAGCCCCGCGTGCCTGAGTAAGCCTGATACAACTGGGGTGCGGCAGGTGCCCCAGAGGTTGCCCGCTTGCGACTGTTCCACCCCAACAGCCATGCATCTCATAGGCGCGGAGCACACCGGAAGATTGAGGGGTTTTTATAGAGGTTGTCCTTCCTCGCAATCCAGGCGGTCAAGCCAAGATTACCATTCCCCGCAGCACACAACATTCCACCGCCACGCCATACGGTGGCCGCTGAAGCATGTCCGGGGGTTACCGTGACAGGAGTCTGGCGGCGCTGACCAGTCCCCAGCTCAGGACCCCAGGGTCGCCAAGCCCGTACTCAGCAAATGAAAGCTGAGCCCCTGGGGGCAGATCTCTTCTGTGGCTGTGTGTTGGTTGTCCAAATATTTGACAAGTCTCCTTACACATCAGTGTAGCAGCTGTGAATTGAAGTTCATCTGTGAGGAGAGATTGTATTGATTGATCTGATTTCTCAGTGTGAGAGAAACCTTGAATTGCCAAATTTTTCTATACATGCTTAATTTTACTGGCTGTGCTCTGGATCTTCCAAGCTCTGACTGACAAAAATGCTCCTCAGAGAGCACAACTCCCCTTCCCTGGGCTATGTTTTACTCGGGTAATCAGTGCTTCCCTTTCTGCTATACTCCTCGGAAAAAGTCGTGTCTCTCTATTCCCCGTCAATGAGGCATCTTCCTTTCAGCTCTGTTGGGCTCTCTGTCACTCTGAAAAACATCAAGATGAACCACTGTCCATAGGCCTTAAATCCTTAAACAAAGTAAGAGTTATTTGTTTGGTGGCAACTCAAAAATTTCAAAGGCCTAGCTGGGAGTTCACGTGTAAGATAGCAATCTCTGGCACGCATCCCAAAGCCAGATTTTCTGCATTTGGCAGTCAATAGCATCTTTTGTTAACATTACTCCTCACTCCAACTCATGAAACATTTGTGTGAGCGAACACTACAGAATGTCTCGACTGTTGTCCATCTGCACGGTGGTGCCATTAGGGATCATAAAGACACTTACTGGGCCAGGCTGCCACAGTGAAAGTTTCCCCTTACTGCCGCTTTTCAGATGAGCTCAGCCAGGTCCCTGACTGTTCCAGCGCTCAGCTCAGTCTGTGTCACTGAGTGTGCTTCCAAACATCCCCTTTATTCCAAGCTAAGTACAAATCTGTTTTAAATTACTCTCTAAACTGACAATCACTCACATATTTAATATCAATACCATGCATCATCATAATTAATTATGCAGCTCAAGGTGGGCCTCTACTATGAACTCACAAGAATTTGTGTATGTTGTATGACAGTGTTCAAAAATTGTCCTGTAACAATTATTGTTGCTTCATACTTAGGTCTACATCATTTTATGGCCACAGAAAGAAAGTTCCTGTTACAATTGAAGTTTAAGCTTGGAATGTGAAATATTTCAAAATGTGTAAATGCCCCATTCCATCACATCAGTCAGTGTAGGTGGTTGTTGGTCACAGTTTGGAAGAGTCCATTCAGGATGGCAGACAGCTGGTCATACATCATACCCTCATAGAGTACCATGCATGAACAGAGTGTAAGAAGATTTGCTAGCTGATTCTCAAGGGAATGAAATATATGGTGAGAACCTGGGATCAGGATGACATACAAATGCACTAGCATACGGTTTAAGTTAAGTGATTAATAGCATGCTGTTATGGGAAGCAAAAACAAAATTTTGACCAAGATATTCTTCTCGTCGAGCTATGACAAACTGGGCAAAGTTCTGTTGAAAGATGTAGCCAATTTTCACAAAGCCTGTAAATGTTGGTAAGTGAAGTATTCATTTGTTAGCAAGAAATTTAATCAAATACATTGGCACTGTAAGAAGAAACTATGGTTCTGGGATTAGACATGTCTGTTATCCAGCCTGGCAGCCAAATTCTGAGCCCTGTAAGAAACCACGTGTGATTTTAACTGACGCACATCTTGATGAAACATTGTGAGTGAAGCTCTCTGTACTGTGCTATCTGGGCAAGGTTCAATGAGGGTGAACCCAGCCCTTGTGAGGCCAACTGAGGAGCTACTTGATGGAGAAGTAGCATCGCCAGTGCCAAAAACTGACAATGGCCGGGACAGAGGTGTGCTGACCCCGTGCCCCTCCAGTGAATTTTTGTAGCTGAGGTGACACAGTTGTCAGTCAGTACCATCACCGTTTAGATGTCCGAGGCCTGTTCACATAGATTTTTTTTTGGTTAAAGTGATGGCTCAAATGCACTGATTGTTATTTAGAAAAAAATTTTTATGAAGATTAAAATATATGATTATTAAGCTGTTGTTGTAAAAGTGTGCTTGTAGCCCATCATATGTACAAAGACTCTCTGAAAGAAGGAGGCTAAAAGACTGATAGTATTCACAGGTTCCTAATATATCTAAACTTCAGCTAATGCTCACTATTACTGCATTATTCAGCTTTTCTGTAAATTCATAATGGGGCACTGACTGACTTGTAAATAAAGTTCAAAATGTCATAATGACAAAAATAAATATGGATCAACCCAGAGCACAATCTTTTTTAAATCTCATCTTCACCAAGAAACGAGTAAAGCTGAGCTACATACAGGTTCCAGATGTCACCTGTGAAAGATGAGGGGAACAGCTAGTTATGTCTTTAGATTTTTCTGTTTTCTTCATAGATTAATTCTTAAATTCCATGAGTTTTCTTCTACTTAAGAGGTGTAGTCTCACATTTTTGTAACTTTAAAGTGTAAATTCAGGCAGTGTGTTGCACAGTCGTCATTCTCTTGAACTACTAACTACACTGCTCGGTTAGGCATGCGGTCCATCAGTGTGGAGGCTGGCTGTCCGGCCTCTCCCATTCGTCTGTGAGTCACTCCTCCGACGGCATCTGAGCGAGCACACAGGGGGAGGGATTTACTAGTTATTGGGACCACTAGTGTTGGACACATTAGGGAGATCCTTAGGGAAATATTGTTCAGAGCCAGAAAGATAGCCAATATGCACTCGGTATGTCTGTCAGGGAGCCTCATCCGAGATGTGGTGGCTCTGCCTGTGGCCATCAAGCTTGCAGGGTGCAGTCATCTGCAAGGAGTGGCATCAGTTCCGACAGTGCCTTTTGTGAGGATTCTGAGGTCATCCTCAGTTCATACAGATGATTGGTGGAGGTGGTGGAGGCTGCTGGCCTCACATATGGAGTGCAAGCACAGCTCACGATTTGCAGCATAGTTTCCAGAGTTGTCTGGGGTCCTACGGTCTGGAGCTGAGTGGACAATCTCGGACAGAGGCTTTGTTGAGTCTGACAGTCTTGGCTGGACCTGCATTATTGGGTGGATAATTGTAGGACTCTCCTTGACAGCTCAGGGTACACTACACAAAGGAAGCAGCTACTCAGTTAGGTAAGTACTTGCAGGGTGCACATGGTGGTTTTTAGGCTAGATGGTAGTCTGAGATACTCTGATGAACACTCATCAGTTGACATGTAGATAACAAAATCAAACCGCATTCAGAGTGAAGACACTTTTGCAACAAAATTCCCAAATTTATTTATGTATGGCTTATTTAGCCTGACTAGATTAGATGCTTAAGGCCCTAACTTACGTATGACCAGGAACAACGCATACAAACAATATTACACAGAAAACACAATAATAATAATTTGCATTATTAATCAAAAATAATAACTGATAATAATAACAGTAACATTAATAATGATTATAAAATAATGTATCATAATAATAAGTTAAGACACAACAAACTCAATGCTAATAATTTGGATTATTAATAAAAAGTACCTCCCCCCCATGAACCATGAACCTTGCCATAGATAGGGAGGCTTGCGTGCCTCAGCTATACAGATAGCCGTACCATAGGTGCAACCACAACGGAGGGGTATCTGTTGAGAGGCCCAACAAACGTGTGGTTCCTGAAGAGGGGCAGCAGCCTTTTCAGTAGTTGCAGGGGCAACAGTCTGGATGATTGACTGATCTGGCCTTGTAACACTAACCAAAATGGCCCTGCTGAGCTGGTACTGCGAACGGTTGAAAGCGAGGGGAAACTACAGCCATAATTTTTCCCAAGGGCATGCAGCTTTACTGTATGGTTAAATGATGATGGTGTCCTCTTGGGTAAAATATTCCAGAGGTAAAATAGTCCCCCATTCGAATCTCCGGGCGGGGACTACTCAAGAGGACATCATTATCAGGAGAATGAAAACTGACATTCTACGGATCGGAGCGTGGAATGTCAGATACCTTAATCGGGCAGGTATGTTAGAAAATTTAAAAAGGAAAATGGATAGGTTAAAGTTAGATATAGTGGGAATTAGTGAAGTTCGGTGGCAGGAGGAATAAGACTTTTGGTCATGTGAATACAGGGTTATAAATACAAAATCAAATAGGGGTAATGCAGGAGTAGGTTTAATAATGAATAAAAAATTAGGAGTGCGGGTAAGCTACTACAAACAACATAGTGAACGCATTATTGTGGCCAAGATAGACATGAAGCCCACACCTACTACAGTGGTACAAGTTTATATGACAACTAGCTCTGCCGATGATGAAGAAATTGAAGAAATGTATGGTGAAGTAAAAGAAATTATTCAGACAGTGAAGGGAGACGAAACTTTAATAGTCATGGGTGACTGGAATTCGGTAGTAGGAAAAGGGAGAGAAGGAAATGTAGTAGGTGACTATGGATTGGGGGTAAGAAATGAAAAAGGAAGCCGCCTGGTAGAATTTTGCACAGAGCACAACTTAATCATAGCTAACACTTGGTTCAAGAATCATAAAAGAAGGTAGTATACATGGAAGAAGCCTGGAGATACTGACAGGTTTTAGATAGATTATATAACGGTAAGACAGAGATTTAGGAACCAGGTTTGAAATTGTAAGAATTTCCAGGGGCAGATGTGGACTCTGACCACAACCTATTAGTTATGAACTGTAGATTAAAACTGAAAAACTGCAAAAAGGTGGGAATTTAAGGAGATGGTACCTGGATAAACTGACTAAACCAGAGGTTGTACAGAGTTTTAGGGAGAGCATAAAGGAACAATTGACAGGAATGGGGGAAAGAAATACAGTAGAAGAAGAATGGATAGCTTTGAGGGATGAAGTAGTGAAGGCAGCAGAGGATCAAGTAGGTAAAAAGACGAGGGCTAGTAGAAATCCTTGGATAACAGAATAAATATTGAATTTAATTGATGAAAGGAGAAAATATAAAAATGCAGTAAATGAAGCAGGCAAAAAGGAATACAAATGTCTCAAAAATGAGATTGACAGGAAGTGCAAGATGGCTAAGCAGGGATGGCTAGAGGACAAATGTAAGGATGTAGAGGCTGATCTCACTGGGGGTAAGATAGATACTGCCTACAGGAAAATTAAAGAGACCTTTGGAGAAAAGAGAACCACTTGTATGAATATCAGGAGCTCAGATGGAAACCCAGTTCTAAGCAAAGAAGGGAAAGCAGAAAGGTGGAAGGAGTATATAGAGGGTCTATACAAGGGTGATGTACTTGAGGACAATATTATGGAAATGGAACAGGATGTAGATGAAGATGAAATGGGAGATATTATTGTGTGTGAAGAGTTTGACAGAGCACTGAAAGACCTGAGTCAAAAAAAGGCCCTGGGAGTAGACAACATTCCCTTAGAACTACTGACAGCCTTGGGAGAGCCAGTCCTGACAAAACTCTACCATCTGGTGAGCAAGATGTATGAGACAGGCGAAATACCGTCAGACTTCAAGAAGAATGTAAGAACTATCAGTTTAATAAGTCACTGCTGCAAAATACTGACGTGAATTCTTTACAGACGGATAGAAAAACTAGTAGAAGCTGACCTCGGGGAAGATCAGTTTGGATTCCATAGAAATATTGGAACACGTGAGGCAATACTGACCCTACAACTTATCATAGAAGCTAGATTAAGGAAAGGCAAACCTATGTTTCTAGCATTTGTAGACTTAGAGAAAGCTTTTGACAATGTTGACTGGAATACTCTCTTTCAAATTCTAAAGGTGGCAGGGGTAAAATACAGGGATCGAAAGGCTATTTACAATTTGTACAGAAACAAGATGGCAGTTATAAGAGTCGAGGGGTATGAAAGGGAAGCAGTGGTTGGGAAAGGAGTGAGACAGGGTTGTAGCCTCTCCCTGATGTTATTCAATCTGTATATTGAGCAAGCAGTAAAGGAAACAAAAGAAAAATTCAGAGTAGGAATTAAAATCCATGGAGAAGAAATAAAAACTTTGAGGTTCACCGATGACATTGTAATTCTGTCAGAGACAGCAAAGGACTTGGAAGAGCAGTTGAACTGAATGGATAGTGTCTTCAAGAGAGGACATAAGATGAACATCAACAAAAGCAAAACGAGGATAATGGAATGTAGTCAAATTAAGTCGGGTGCTGCTGAGGGAATTAGATTAGGAAATGAGACACTTAAAGTAGTAAAGGAGTTTTGTTATTTGGGGAGAAAAATAACTGATGATGGTCGAAGTAGAGAGGATATAAAATGTATAGTGGCAATGGCAAAGAAAGCGTTTCTGAAGAAGAGAAATTTGTTAACATCGAGTATAGATTTAAGTGTCAGGAAGTCATTTCTGAAAGTATTTGTATGGAAGTGAAACATGGATGATAACTAGCTTGGACAAGAAGAGAATAGAAGCTTTTGAAATGTGGTGCTACAGAAGAATGCTGAAGATTAGATGGGTAGATCACATAACTAATGAGGAGGTATTGAATAGGATTGGGGAGAAGAGAAGTTTGTGGCACAACTTGACTAGAAGAAGGGATCGGTTGGTAGGACATGTTCTGAGACATTGAGGGATCACAAATTTACTATTGGAGGGCACTGTGGAGTGTAAATCGTAGAGGGAGACCAAGAGATGAATACACCAAGCAGATTCAGAAGGATGTAAGTTGCAGTAGGTACTGGGAGATGAAGAAGCTTGCACAGGATAGAGTAGCATGGAGACCTGCATCAAAACAGTCTCAGGACTGAAGACCACAACAAGTGGTAATAATAATAATAATATTAATATTAATTCCCATGGAGGCTTGGGAAAAGAATAGGCCTCTGCTATGTTCTGCCAGTCGTAAAAGGCGACGAAAAGAACAAACCACTAATAGGGCTAACCCCCCTTTTAGTATGATTAGTTGGTTCAGAACAGAACTAATGAAGCCTTGGACAAGCGCTGTCATGGTTGGGGATGACGCTTGAATCCTATGCCTGTCCACAATGGTAACGACACTGCTAGCCACGCGGAAAATGATTTAAATCCAATTAGAGGTGTTTTGCAGGATATGCTTCCTGCAACCCCTCTAGAAGGAAAACCAAAACAGAGAATGAGATGGTCAGATGCAGTTAACCGACACCTCATGTTCTGCTATTGCCAAGCAACAAACTTAGGAACCAACACAACTGGATACTCACTTGTCAATCAAGAAATGTTTCAGTTTCACTTTGAATAAGTTCCCTTTGTGGCACCTTATAGAGCTCGGTAATCTGTTTTACCATATTTGACCACTAATGCATGGACTATGGTCTGCTGTTTTTAATTTTGTTCTTTGTCTGTAGTAGCAGTCTTTATTTCTTGTATTATAGGCATGCATATCAGAGCGCTTTGTTTCTTTTTTTTGATGTGTCACAAAAAATATAATTAATTTGTAAAGATACAGTGAGTAGACTGTGAGGTATTTATGATGAACAAAGATTTCCCTGCATGAATCTCTATACCCTAATCCATGGATAATTCTGATTGCTCTTTTCTGTAGGGTTCATATGTATGTCGGCAGCATAACCCCATATCTCTATCCCGTAATTAATCTGTGCAAAAATGGTTCCATAATAAATTTTTTTTAATGTCTGACGTGGAACTACTTTTGATAACTGGCTGATTAGATGTAACGAACTGCTGATGTTATTGCATAAAAATTTGATATGGTTTATCCAGCTTTGATTTTCATCTAGGTGAATACCTAGAAATCTGCAGCCTTCTGAGTCCACTACTTCAATTCCACCTATATTACTGATAGAGGTTTGGTGTGAGTTTGTAAGTTTAAATGGCAATAACTGAGATTTACTGATATTAACTTTCAGACCTTGATCTTGGAAATAAGTAGTTATTTGCTGTAGTCCCTCAGTTGCTACCAACGTTAACTCATCATTTTGTTTACCAAGAAATAACAGTGAGGTATCGTCTGCATAGGTTACCAATTGGGAGTTGAAAGGTTGCTCTATATCATTTATGTACACTAGGAAAAGGAAAGGGCCCAAAATTGAGCCCTGGGGTACACCTTGTCTGACTGTCTCATATTTGGACTGGAAATTAATGATATGATTATTGATTTTGTAAGTCAGTTTTGTACACTGCATGCGGTTAAATAAATATGTAGCCAGAAATTGCATGGATGCAGCATTTACATTGTATGACTCAAGTTTACTTAAAAGTAACTCATGGTTTACCAACTCAAAGGCTTTAGTAAGGTCTAGAAATATGCCAGCTGTTTGCATTCCATGATCAAGGGCACCATACGTTTTGTGAAGAAATTCCGTAATTGCTGTGATAGTACTATGATCTTTTCGGAATCCGTGTTGTGTCTCTGTTAGGAACTTATTTTTCAAGAAATAGTCACTAAGTTGTGTCAGCAGCACAACTTCAAATACTTTGCTGAAGACAGGTATTAATGATATGGGCCTGAAATTTGAAACCTCTTCCTTGGATCCTTTTTTATGCACTGGTTTAACTGTGCTCCATTTCAATACATTTGGAAATGTATGTTCTCTGATACTGCAGTTTAACAGGTGGGTGATTATTTTAACTAATTCCTTATTACATTTTTTAATCACGATACTACTCAAACCATCCCATCCAGATGAGAATTTACTCTTTATGTTATTTATTATCCTGCCTATTTCTTTTTCACTTACTTGTTTGAATTCAAAAGGTGGCTCTTCAAAGGGGCAGAGCTTTACCTCACTACTCACAACTGTGTTATTAATTGGACTAACAGCTGCAGATATAAAGTATTTATTGAAAACATTGCAGACTTTATTAGGATCTTTAATTGTGTTTCCTTCATGTCTTATAATTAAAATTTCAGTTTCTGGCTTCGGTGTGGCTTTGCAAAATTGATTTACAATTCTCCATGAGGTCTTGGCTATATTGTCTGATTGAGCTATTTCACTGCTGTATATCTGTTTTCTTAGATTTGAAAGCTCTTTATTAAAGATTTTCTTGGCTTCGGTGTACTTGGCCTTAAAAACCTGCAGGTTTGTTGACTTGTGTAACACATCCAGGTCCTGGATGTTTTGCCTGAGTTTTATCATATTTGCTGGAAGTATCAGTCTGCTAGTTTTTGCACTTTGGTTATGGGTTAACAGGGCAGCATCTGTCAAAGTGTCTTAGCATAGTATCATAGAATTTGGCCCATTTGTTTTCAGATCCTTCAGTCTGGTAAACCAGATCCCAGTCCTCTATAGCTAATTTATTTCTTAGGGCAAAGATGTTACCCTCTTTTAGGATTCTTTTATTTTCGATAACTTTTGTCATTTTTGGGATGCTTGTGTTTACATACTCTACAAGCTGGCATTTGTGGTCAGAGTAGTGAAAATCCATATTCCAGCACCTAACACTGTCTTTAATATGTTTACATAGTATAACGTAATCAATTCTGCTAGATGTGGACTTTGTTACCCTGGTATCACTATTTACTACATTTATGAGATTATATGAGTTAAGAGTATCTATTAACCTCATATTACACAAACTGGAAGATTTTGCCTCAATATTCGGATCACCAAGTATAGTTAGGTCACTGGGACCACAACGTCCCACTACTCTACTAAATATGTCTATGAAGCTAACTACATCAGCTTTTGGTGGATGGTAAATCCCAATAACTTTATGTTTTCTCATAACCTCTCTACACTCTTTGGTGTGGACTTCAATGCCTGTCACTTCAATCAAGCCTTCTTTGTTGTACTGGTCTAGATAGTTTATTTTCTTGTACTTGAGATTCTCACTAATGTAAACTGCCACACCACCGCCCTTATGTTGCTGTCTACAATAACTATTTGCTAAGGAGTAGCCCTCTAGTTTACAGTAAATAATTTCTTCAGATTTTAATCCATGCTCAGTTAACACTATAAGAGGTGACTGTTCACTTACAAAAACCTGTAATATATTAAGCTTATTTCTAAGGTACTGTATGTTTAGGTGCATGAGCCTTAGTGGTATTTTTAACTGGTCACTCTGATTATCTTCCTTTAAAATGCACTGAGTTGGTTCACTTATTTAAGTTCTGGATCCAGGCACTAAAAGTGTTCCTGTTCTTTGGCGATCTTGCATTTCTCGATCTACTACCCAATCTGGCTTCTGTCTGTCTAGTTGTCAAGGTAGCTGTTGCGGTGCCTTCTTGCTCCGTACAATCCGAAGAGTTGCCGAGCTGCCTGGTGTTGCACTAACTGGAGTTGTATACTCCACCACATTTGATTGAGTAAGTGATGCTGAAGAGTCTGCAGTTGATGCAACAGCTTCTGTTGTTTTAACTGGCTGGCTTGGCCAGTTGTTTTTACCCAGTCCCGGGAATTTGTTAGTTGCTTTACTTTCCCACAAAAACATGTCACTTTGAACTCTGGGTTTTATTGGTCTTGAGGATCTTCTAGGAGCACAATGTGTTTCTGGACTTTTGAATATCCTGTTCCTGCAAACTGATCTTCCTACTCCATTGTTCGTTACTGTCCTCTTGACAACATTGTGGTTGATTTCTGGTACTGTAATTTTTTCTTGCTGTGGTATTATTTGCTCAGTTCCATCTGGATCCTTCCACTCAAGTGATATTGCAGGCTTTAGTTGATTTTTTGGAGAGATGGCTGCAAGTAGAGTTCTGGCCATTTCTTCCTTGCCATTAGCATTTAAGTGTAGTCCGTGAGAAGTGTACCAGTCTCTGTTCTCAGGGACTGTTACAAACTGAGTGTTTTGGAAAGATTTCACTATTTTGGCTATTTTCCTATTTGTTCGCCTGGTTTCATTGTTCACTCAAGACCAGCTTTCAAGGTCATATCTATGGGGTATCCCTACTACGATTACATTTGTGTGCTGAAGCTTAATTAATGCTGATGTTATAGCATTTAATGCCTTGTCTGCTTCATTTTTGGCTACATCATTTGTGCCACCCCAGATTATAACTGTCATTCATTGTGAGATCTTGTAAGTTGTTACAGCTTTCAAGTATTGAAGTTAATGGTGCACCTGGTATAACATTTCCTTGGATTACGAAATAATTATGATTTTGATGCATTAAGTTAGCTGCAACTGATCGCCCATGGCTGTCTGAAAACACTGTTATTCTTTTTTTTGTGTTTAGGTGAACTTTTTGTGTTAGTGCTGTGTCTGTTGTACGAATGTTTCTTGCTACTTATGCTGTTTTCTTGAACTATGAAGTTTTTATTTACCCCAGTGCTTTGTTGTTCACAATTTTCATCTTTTTGTAGCACAAATCACAAGTAGCACAGATCACAAGTACACACAACATTTATTACCAGACACCCAGAATTAAAATTTTTAACAGAACAATGACTAGCTGATCAGATCCGTGTAATAATAAAAAATAACAGGATACCCCTGTCAGAATTAGAAAACATCAGACAACAAGTACAACAAATACTGGAACAAAATAATTCTCAATCAGAAGAAGATGAAGAAGAAAATACAGTAATGGACTCAAACATCCCAGAGCAAACAAACAAAGAACAACACGCATCAGTTAAACAATCGGAGGAAAACGAAATATTAAGACAGCCACCAGAACAAGCACAAATAGAACACGAAGTGACACCCATGTTAGATATAGAAGAAAAATTTCAGCTGACATATATAGAATACAAATACAGACATTAGACCATTCTTGCATTGACCACCAAATAACCCACAAGTCAAACCAACAATAACAACTATCAACACAATCATACACAACAAAATAAATGAAAATACAACTATGGAAGAGTTACAATTATTGGTTTATATAGGCGCACTCACTACACTAAACATACACACTAGGCAGACATCAGAACCAACCAACACACAGAAGAAACCCACAAAACCAGCATGGCAACACAGGCTACAGATCAGAATAGAAAAACTGAGAAAAGACATTGGACAGCTAACACAATTTATAAGAAATGAAATATCAGACAAAAAACGAAAAAGGTTAGGTAAAATCTCACAACAAGAAGCGATAGAGCAATTAGATGAAAAGAAGCAGAAATTACAAGCATTGGTCAAACGACTTAGAAAAAAAGTGAAAAGAGAATGAAACAAAACCAAACATTCAACACAAACCAAAAGAAATTTTACCAGACAATAGATAACACACAAATTAAAATAGACAATCCACCAAACATAACAGACATGGAACACTTCTGGAGCAAAATATGGTCAAACCCGCTACAACATAACAGACATGCATGGTGGATACAAGCAGAAACAAATACATACAAGATGAGACCTCAAATGACTGAAGTGATAATGTTGCAACATGAAGTCACCTGAGCAATTAATTCTATGCACAACTGGAAAGCCCTTGGAAAAGATAAAACAGCAAATTTCTGGCTAAAGAAGTTCACCTCAACACATTCACATCTAACTAAATTATTTAACAATTACATTGCAGACCCATACACAGTCCTTGATACACTTACACAAGGAATAACATATCTGAAACCTAAAGATCAAGCTCACACAGCTAACCCAGCAAAATATTGCCCCATAACATATACAAAATATTAACTTCAGTCATTACACAGAAATTAATGACACATACAACACTGAACAAAATTATAAGTGAAGAACAAAAAGGCTGCTGCAAAGGACCATGAGGTTGTAAAGAGTAACTGATAATAGATGCAGAGGTGACATATCAAGCTAAAACTAAACAAAGGTCGCTACACTATGCATACATTGATTACCAAAAAGCTTTTGATAGTGTACCCCACTCATGGTTACTACAAGTATTGGAAATATACAAAGTAGATCCTAAATTGATACAGTTCCTAAACATAGCAATGAAAAACTAGGAAACCACACTTAATATTCAAATAATATCACATCACAACCAATACAGATTAAGTGTAGAGTATACCAAGGAGACTCATTAAGTCCTTTCTCATTCTGCCTTGCTCTGAACCCACTATCCAACATGTTAAATAGTACTAATTATGGATATAATATTACTGGAACATACCAACACAAAATCACACATTTGCTATACATGGATGATCTAAAACTACTGGCAGCAACAACTCAAACAATTACTAAAGACAACAGAAGTATTCAGCAATGATATAAATATGGCTTTTGGAACAGACAAATGTAAGAAAAATAGCATAGTCAAGGGAAAAAGACACTAAACAAGAAGATTACATGTTGGATAACCACAGCGACTGCATAGAAGCGATGGAAAAAACAGATGCCTATAAATATCTATGATACAGACAAAAAATAGGAATAGATAATACAAATATTAAAGAAGAACTAAAAGAAAAATATAGACAAAGACTAACAAAAATACTGAACAAAAAAATTGACAGCAAGAAACAAGACAAAAGCTATAAATACTTACGCTATACCAATATTGACCTACTCATTTGGAGTAGTGAAGTGGAGTAACACAGACCTAGAAGCACTCAATACACTTACACAATCACAATGCCACAAATATAGAATACATCACATACATTCAGCAACAGAAAGATCCACATTAAGCAGAAAGGAAGGAGGAAGGGGATTCATCGACATAGAAAACCTACATTATGGACAGGTAGACAATTTAAGAAAATTCTTTATAGAACGAGCAGAAACTAGCAAAATACACAAAGCAATCACTCATATAAATACATTGGCTACACCATTGCAATTTCATAACCACTTCTGCAACCCTTTAGATCACATAACATCAACAGAGACAAGGAAAGTAAATTGGAAAAAGAAAACACTACATGGCAAGCACCCGTATCATCTGACACAGCCACACATCGATCAAGATGCATCCAACACATGGCTAAGAAAAGGCAATATATATAGTGAGATGGAAGGATTCATGATTGCAATACAGGATCAAACAATAAACACCAGATATTACAGCAACATATTATTAAAGATCCCAATACCACAACAGATAAATGCAGACTTTGCAAACAACAAATAGAAACAGTAGATCACATCACAAGCGGATGTACAATACTAGCAAATACAGAATACCCCAGAAGACATGGCAATGTAGCAAGAATAATACATCAACAACTTGCCATACAACATACACTAATAAAACAACATGTTCCCACATACAAGTATGCACCACAAAATGTACTGGAGAATGATGAATACAAATTATACAGGAACAGAACCATTATAACAGATAAAACAACACCACATAACAAACCTGACATCATACTCACCAATAAAAAGAAGAAATGAACACAACTAATCGAAATATCCATACCCAATACAACAAATATACAGAAGATAACAGGAGAAAAAATTGAAAAATACATCCAACTGGCTGAGGAAGTCAAGGACATGTGGCACCTGGATAAAATTGACATTATACCAATTATACTATCAACTACAGGAGTCATACCACACAATATCCACCAGTACATCAACGCAATACAGCTACATCCAAACGTATATATACAACTACAGAAATCTGTAATTACTGATACATGTTCAATTACCCAAAAGTTCCTAAATGCAATGTAACATATACTGTACAGTTAAAAGAAAGTCACGCTTGATCAAGGTCCATGTCACTTTCCAATTTTAACCAGACATAATGTCTGAGAAAGGAAAAAAGTAATAATAAAGTTATAGTAATAAGAATAATAAAATAACAGAGGCATTACGAATGATATTGACTAGTTTGGTGCTTTTGAAGCCTTCCTTGATATTAGAAGAAGTGGAAGGGATAATGGAGGAGGACAGGTTTGAAATTGAAGTGACAATGGCTTGTTGGAAAAAAGGTAATATCAACAGAGAATTCTGTAAGCAAGAGGAGGGAAAAGTTGACGAGAGTGAGTTGCAAGAAGAGATACTTCACTGTTGTAATAGAAAGTGAGCTCTCTTCTGAAGTTTAAAATGATTATATTTCTCTAACCTTTTGATAAATATTGTTCCAAAGTCAGGTTCCTCACACAGAAAATGATTTAGAGAAAATGGCAGAGCTGTGTTGTGACGCAGAGAGGATTTTACTTTATTGAGAATGAGTATATCTGCTGTGCTGTTCAGACAGCAATGTAAGATTTGAAGATAAATAGGCAGGAGTGCAATGATTGAGAAGATGATGCAGAAAGCCGCGTGGAGTGGCCACACAGTTTGAGGCGCCGTGTCATGGTTTGCACGGCCCCTCCCACCGGAGGCTCGAGTCCTCCCTTGGGCGTGTGTGTGTGTGTGTGTGTGTGTGTGTGTGTGTGTGTGTGTGTGTGTGTGTGTGTGTGTGTGTGTGTGTGTCACCATAACCAATGAGGGGAGTATTAGTTATTCTACAAGTTTCTTTTTAAGTTCGAGAGGAAATATCTTTTTATATTTCTGTAGTGAATGTAGTGTTCTGCATCTGTTGTGATAAGGCAAGTAGGTCAGCATTTACTTTCTGGATGGCTGAGCGAAGATGTGTTGGGCTTGCACTTACATATAACTGCAGGTCATCAGCATATAAATCATATTCACAGTGGGAGACAATACTCGACACATCATTAACGTATAATGAGGAAAGTAATGGGCTCAATACAGATCCTTGTGGGTCCCTTGATACTAAGTTCTTTCTCTGTTTCAATCATTACACATTACTGATGGCGTGTAAGATACGAGTGGAACCACTGTACAGCACGATGCGTGCATTATGAAATCGATTCTAAAAAGTACTGGATGGATCATTTCTAGTTTGTACATGCCTTGTGTGTGAAACCAGAAGCCTTAGAATTCTCCAGTGAAGAAGAATTTTTAAAATGGAAAGAAGAAATGGAATGTGCTGCTCATTCCAAATTCATTAAAAGCTGTGGCACTAAATTGTACAATGATGGCACCAAATGTTGTCATGTTTGCCATCGCTCAGGTCATATTATCTCCAAAGGTGATGGGAGCAGACATCTAAAATTGACAGGGAGCAACAAAATCAGTGGAAAGTGCCCTGCAGACATTAAAATCTAATACAAGGAAGGAAAATGCCATGTTACTTTTGTGTCTACTCATGTTGGTCACGATCTGGACCTAAGTCATCTGAACCTGACAGAAAAAGAATGGATGAAGATAGCTGAAGACATTGCTGCATGAATCTCATTTCCTACAGTCCTCCAAACAATTGAAGAAATAGTGCACAATTCAAATTTGGAGAAAGTGCATCTTACAAAGATGCAGGATTTGCATAATTTGCAGCTGCATATAACCTGTCTTCAAAGTCAGTCAGACATACAAATGATGTGATCAGCGTTGAAGCTCAGGTGCAAGAAGTGCAGCAAAGTGACAATCCATGTGTATTGTTCTATAAGCCTCAAGAAACAATGATCTACGCCCTGCACTGAGAAGTGAAGACTTTGTGTTAATTATAATGAACGACATATAACCAAAATATGGAAGTGATTGCATTTGTGTTGATGGAACTCATGGCCTAAATGGCTATGATTTTGATGTTACAACATTACTTGTACTGGGTAATATGAGGCAAGGATTTCTGTGTGCTTTCCTCATATCTAACAGGAATGACTCTGATGTTTTGAGTATATTTTTCAATTGTGTTAAGTTTCAGGTTGAACATATTTCCCCAAAAGTATTCATGACAGTTCTGGCAGAATCATATAGTATTGCTTGGTACAAATCAATGGGACCTCCTGAAATGAGATTTTTCTGTACCTTGCATGTCGACAGAGCCCGGAGAACCAATATTAAGAGCAAAATTCAAAATTAGGACAAGAGAAATGAGGTGTACAAACTCCTTAAGACGTTAATGCAGGTAAGAGACATTGCCGTGTTTCAGGAATTGTTGATAAAAGCACTTCAGAAACTCAACAGTGATTCAGAGACATCACAATTTGGTCACTATTTCCAGATGTATTATGAAAAAGATGTGAAGTGTTGGGCATATTGTCATAGGATGCGAACTGGCTCAACACAGACATGCACCTGGAGAGTATGCATAAGACACTGAAATACATACATAGTAATGCAAAGAAGGTAAAACATTTGGATAAAGGTATACCTGCATTCATGTTGCTTGTAACAGCAAAGCTGCTTGACAGTCTCTTTTTATTTCTCTCCTTTCCGGTACTTACCCCCTCTTCACCTTCTCTCCTGTCCTCTGTCTAAACTACAACACTTCACTGTCCGCCACTCCCACCATAATATCCCTCCCCCTCCCCGCCCCAGCCTCCTCCTTACCACCACGCAGTTGCCACTGGTGCTGCTGCTCGCAGTGTGGTTTCAGTTTTCTGAGACTGCAGGCATGTGTGCAAGTTGTGTTTGCATGAGTGTGTGTGCATGTGTATGTGTATCTACTACTGACAAAGGCCTCATTGGCCGAAAGCTATAATTGTGTGAATCTTTTTGTTGTGCCTATCGTAACTCAGCATCTTGAGTGAATGCTTGGAGAATCAAGTGCTTTCTAAGTATGGCAGATTAAGTATTTGCAGGTTCCAGCAGAACTGACAGAATTACTGGGTGAAAACTCAGTGGCATACATGGCAGCGAGATATGCAACATTTATCACCTGGTATGTGAATGTAATTCTGTGAAGTGGATCACACTGCATGTAATTTATCTTTTATTTCACACATACACAGTGCCATGTTTCTGTTCTATGTATGGAACATGATTTAAAAGCCTATAAGTGTCAGTACATGTGTGCAACAAACTTTGAGTCAACCAAGGCAGCAACAGCTCGAACACACCACACCAGGTATGAGATTAAATCTGTCTTACGTACAACACTAAAATGTCTTGAGAGCCATCCCTAAATTCACATATGCTCAAAGTTACTTTTCTGTTCTGATGCAGTATGCCTGCACGCTGTTTTAATCTTTACTTACAGCATCTGTCAGTGAATCTGAAGAAAGAGTTTGTGAGTTAGCATGGCAGTAGACAAGATATGAGATTAATTCTGTGTTACACACAATACTGAAATGTCTTATGAGACCTCTATAAATTGAAATATGCTCAATGTTACTTTTCTGATCGAACGCACAATGCCTGCCCTCTGATTTAATGTTTAATTGTTTACTTAAAGGGCCTGTCACTGAGTGAAAGGGGGCAAGAGTTTGACATACAATGCCAGTAGGAGCATCCACACATCACACCAGGTATGAGATTAATTCTGTGATATGCAGAATTGTGTAATATCTTGTGAGACATCTATAAATCCAAATATGCTCATTGTCACTTTTGTGTTCATATGGACAATGGTCACATTCTGATTTAATAAAATCACTTGATGCCTTCCTAAGAAAGGGTCTCCATTCCTTCCAAGCTAATTAAGTAAGGGTAGACCAGATATGGCTCATATTCAAAGATACAGTATCGACAGCAATAGATAGATTCATACCACGTAAGTTAATAAGAGATGGGACTGATCCACTGTGGTAGACAAAACACATCAGAACACTGTTGCAGAAGCAATGAATAAAGCATGCCAAATTCAGAAGAATGCAAAATCCCCAAGACTGGCTAAGTTTCACTGAAGCTCAAACTTTAGTGTGGACGTCATTGTGAGATGCTTTTAATAGTTTCCACAATGAAACATTGTCTCAAAATATGGTAGCAAACCCAAAGAGATTCTGGTTGTATGGAAATTACACCAGTGGCATAAAACAGACAATACCGTCACTGTGTGATAGTGATAGAAATGTTACCAATGATGGTACCACTAAAGTGAAGTTACTAACTACAGTTTTCTGTCATTCCTTCACGAAAGAAGACAAAGTAAATATTCCAGAATTTGAAAACAGAGCAGCTGTTAGTATGAGTGACATAAAAGTAGATATTTTAGGTGTTGCAAAACAACTCAAATCAATAGCAGCAACAGCTTCCACACAGCACACCAGGTATGCGATTATTTCTGTCTTATGCACAATAGTGAAATTCCTTGTGAGACATCAGTGAATTTAAATACACTCAATGTTACTTTTCTGTGCCAATGCCCAATGCCTGCATTCTGCTTTAATGATTAATTGTTTACTTACAGTGCCTGTGACTGAGTGTAAGGTGAAAGCTTTTGGCATTCCATAGCAGGTAATGTTTTCTCACAGCACACCAGCTACGTGATTTATTCTGTGTTACACAAATTACTGAAATGCCTTGTGAGTTATCCTTATATTCATTTATGTCCAACAGTACTTAGTGTGAGGGGAAGCTTTTGGCATACCATGGCAGCAAGAGCTTCCACACAGCCCACTAGGTATGAGATTAATTCTGTGTTATGCACAAAACTGAAATGCCTTGTGATACATCTACGAATTCCAATATCCTCAGTGTCACTTTTCTGTTCCAATTCACAATGACTGCATTTTGATTTAAGTTTAATTGAATGCTATTTTGTGTTTTATGTTTATATTTTCTTGGTAAATGCAACTTGAGTGTTGCTGTTGTTCCATTGTCATAGATAGAAAGGTTTGTGCAGTAATTACCAATGCTATTTTTGATATGTACAACTGACTGGTAAAGGTGTTCACATGGTGCAGTTAGAATCCACAGTGTTTAGAACAGATCTTTGCAATGAGCTCAACTACTATTTTTGGTTATCATTGTTATGGCTCTTTTCTGAAGTTCAAAAACTGTGTTCATATTTTGTGCATTTTTTCCTCAAAACAGAATGCCATAGCTAATAACTGACTGTACATATGAATAGTATGTAACTAGAAGACTTGGCATGTTATACACTGATGAAGGATTCTAAGGGCATAACATGCTGATGACATTTTGTTTGCAAGTATCTTTATGTGTTCTCATCACTTCAACTGAGAATCAATATTCATTCCTAGAAATTTTGCATTTGTTAGACAGCCTATAGAGGTGAAATCCACATTCAATTTAACATTGTCATTTTCCCTCTTCAAACTGAAATTCATGGCATTAATTTTTGTTGTGTTAAATGCCACTTTGTCGCTTATTGACCAAGGCACAGATCAGACAATTTTAACGTCCTTCACTGGAATGTACAGTGTTTATCTAATAAGTTGGAAGTAGTGGAAGATGTCATAGAGACTTATCACTTAGATGTAGTCTGTCTCGTAGAACACTGGTTAAAGCATGATGAAATAGATCTATACTGCCCTGAGGGCTACACCCTAGCTGACAAATATTGTAGAACTAATAAAAACCATGGTGGGTGTGTTATATTTCTAAAAAAAGGGATTAAATATGAACCAATAGCAAAAGTTAGAGCATTATCTCTAGAAACGTTATGTGAAATTGCAGCTGCTAGGTTAACAGGTTTAAATTTAATAGTTGTAGCTTTGTACTCAACTAAGACTGGAGGCAATTCAACAGATGATTTTGTTAACAGGTTAGTGTCTTTATGTGAGGCAGTCTGTAAGTATAAGTGTAGGATACTAATCTGTGGAGATTTCAATTTGAATTTTCAGTTGTCCACTATCTATAACTCATATGCAAATAATTTCTTAAATTCTTTTGGTCTTTATATTGCAACCACTGAAATAACAAGGCCACATTATAAAGGTACTGGTACCTATATTGACAATATATTTGTATCAAATGAGTTAATGCATCTCAAGTCAGAGGTAATTAAGACCTGGGTATCTGACCACTGGCCACTACTTCTTAGAACAGATATAACAAGAAATTGTAACACTGACTCAGTGCACATGGCAGAAAAGACAGTATATGTGGTCAATTATGATAAGCTAAATATGTTTAAGTCTCATATTGATACAAGTAATTGGTTGCAGGTTTATCGAGAACATGCAATAGATAGATAGGTGGAAGAACTCACATCTACTCTTTCTGTATATGCTAAGATGTCCTTTCCCATTAAGTTACTAAATAATAAAAAGGCACTAAGAGTAAATAAGGTCAAGGATGAAAAGGTGTTGAAGATCAAGAGGGAGTGTGATCAATATTATGACTGGTATAGAAGTACAGGTTCTCAAGTATTTAAAGACATGCTCACAGTGAAAAAGAAAAGATTAAGACAGGCCTTAAAGGAAGCTAGGTGTAAAAAAACTGAAGATATAATACTAACATCTGAAAATAAGACACGTGCAATGTGGAATATGATTAACAGTCAGTGCAACAGGAAAATGACTTCACAGGCTGAAGGCAGTAATCTGAATGCTGCACAGTTAAATACATTCTTCACTGAGAAGGTGCAAGAAATAATAAAGGTGATTGGCACTTCCAATATAGCCACTGAACATAAATACTACCTGAGAAACACTGCAAAGCCTGAAAGTACATTTAGCTTTAAACTGGTCAAGGTACAGGATGTTACTAATATACTGAGGAAAATGAAGAACAGTTTTAGTAATGACGTTTATAGTTTAAGTTCAGCCATGTTAAAGTGTGATTCAGTTAAATTGCCAGAATTGATAACACGTGTAGTAAATACATGTATTTTGGACGCTCAGTTCCCAAAGGCACTAAAGTTTGTTAAAGTCACTCCAATACACAAAAAAGGCAGCCTCTCAAGTTCTGATAATTTTAGGCCTGTTTCAATTGTGCCAATCTTGTCTAAAGTGATAGAAGCTACATTAAATAATCAAATAGTAAAATACTTTGAAGAAAACAAAATCTTCACTGATAGTCAATTTGGCTTCAGATCAGGGTTAGGAACTGTTAAATCTGCCTGATCACTCTGAACACAGTGTGTGAATCAACTAGAAAGCAAGCTAGTGGTTCCAAATAAACTCTTTGATTTATCAAAAGCTTTAGACACTGTGTCTCATGAAATCTTAATGAACAAACTGCAATTCTATGGCTTTACAGGAAGTGCTCTGGAATTGATAAAATCTTATCTAAGTAATAGAGTGCAGAAGGTGGTTTTTAATGGTGCAGAATCAGATTTACTTACCTGTGGGCATGTTCTGTACTTGGCCCCATTCTATTTATTATTTATATAAATGACTTACCATGTAACATAGTTGGGCAGTCAACTAGGACTTACTTATTTGCAGATGTTCTTGCAGTCTGTATAACTGCAGAAACAGCACAGAAGGTGATATATGAAGCAGACCAGTGCACTGTCAAAGTTGAAAATTGGTGTAAAGCTAATTCCCTTTGTGTCAACCGAAAAAAATACAAGACCTGTATGTATTGTGGAATAATAACAATGAACTTGAACAGAGCTCAAATGCTGTTAATTTCCTTGGAATCTCAATTGATTCAAAATTATCCTGGGGTAGCCATATAGAAAAAGTGGGAAGCAGCATTAGCAAAGGAATATTTGCTCTAAGGAAGCTGTGTCTTTGTCTAAACGTGCCAGTACTTAAAGTGGTTTATTTTGCTTTAATACACAGTCACATTTCCTATGGTACAATACTGTGGGGACATCAAAGCAAGGCAGCTAATGTCTTCAAACTACAAAAGAAGGCAATAAGACTGATATGTAGCTTGGCACCCAGAACTCACTGTAGGCCAAGCTTCAAAAAATTACAGATTATGACCCTGCCGTCAATAGTTATACTACAGTGTGTAATGCATATTAAGGAAAACTATCTGAATTATCAACAGTATGACATGCGACATAATTATAACACAAGAAACAAGCAGGACCTAGATTCTTTCAAATGTAACTATAAAAAAAACACAAAAGTGCTTCTTATACAAGTCCATAAATTTTTTTAATGCCATACCCGAACATATCAAAAAGCTAAAGCATTTCTTCTTGAGCTCAGCATTTATGAAACTGATTAATTTTTAAGATAGGCAAAGAATATGGTATGACTACACTTTGTGATCAGTTTTTATATGCTTCTATAAATGAGTAAGTCTGTAATTGTCTAAATTTACTATGCAATATCAATTTGTACCAGAAGTTTCTCTGTTTTGTTTTTGTGTGAAGGTACCATAATTATTTGTGTAACATTTATACTGTGTAATATTGACTTTTGTAATGCCTCAGATGATCTCTGAGGTCTCTACAACAATAAAAATCAATCAATTGTAAACTTTCTTGAGAGTCTCATTTGCTTTCTCTGAGAGTTCTCTTGTTTTCTCAGTGACTATTGCTGTCATCAGTGACGAGAATTTTTTCACCATGAGAAACACTACTGGGAAAGTCATTGATGTATATCAGGAATAATATTGGTCCTAATTTCATACCTTGCGGAAACCCCATATTATGTATTTTTGGCCGGCCGTAGTGGCCGAGCGGTTCTAGGCACTTCAGTCTGGAACCGCACAGCTGCTACGGTCGCAGGTTCGAATCATGCCTCGGGCATGGATGTGTGTGATGTGCTTAGGTTTGTTCTGATAAGTTTGTTACTAAATGTTTAGATCTATTTGAAGTATGTGTTATCACTATTACTTGTACCCTATCTGCTAGGTATGATCAAAACCAGTCCTTAGCTACCACTCTTATTCCTAATGCTTCTAATTTAATTAATAGAATCTTGTGGTCAACTGTATCAAAGGACTTAGAAAGATCGTAAAGGAACCCTTTGACAGACTCTTCTTTATCAAGAGCATCAAGTACAACTTTTGTGCATTCTACCACAGCTGACTCTGTATTTTTGCCACATTAGAAATGAAACTGTGATTCACTTAAAAGATTGTATTTATTCAGGTAATTCATTAATCTATTTTTCATAATTGCTTATATTATTTTTGAGAATGGTGACAGCTGGAAAATCGGCTGGTAATTTTCTGCATCTTCTGCATTATCTTTCTTAACCAAAGGCACAACTCTTGCCTGTTTTAACTACTCTGGAAATGTCCCTGACAAAGGATTCATTTATTATGTGTGTTAAGGGACCTTGTATAACCTCTATGCATTGTTTTAGTACACACATTGGTACTTCATCTACACCTACTGACTTTTTATTTTTTAGTTTTTGAACAGTTTTACTGGCTTCATTATCTGTGATTTGAAGTAACATCATTGTATTTAGTGCAACATTATTTACAGGGGTTGTATTTGTTTTGGGGAATTTTTGTCATAACTTTCCTGCCATTCTTGAAAAATGCTCATTTACATAGTTTGATAAGTGTTGTGGCTTATTTATTACCTTATCCCCCTCCTTTAGCAGTATGTTATTCTGTGTTTCTTTGCCTCTCCTCATTCCCGTTATTATAACATCCCAGAATGCTTTGCTTTTATTCCCTGCATTATATATTACTGGGTCATTAAACGACTTTTTTGCAGCTATCAGCACCTTCCTATAGATCTTTTTGTATCTATGATAGAAATTTAAGAATTCTGGATCATTGTGACTGTTTTTCACGGAAGTGAGGTATTTAAGTGTTTGGGAGGACTTCTTAATAACTGCTGTTATCCATCTACTTTTGTGTGATGTTGATACAGACATGCATACTTTTGGAAATGCCTTTTCAAAGTTCAATTTAAATAATGTGGACTCTTATTCACATTGGTTTCCTTATACACTTCATCCTAGCGTTGTTTTCCTGGTTTCTTTGAAAAATCTTTTATTTTCATTTTTGATGGATGTCGTTTGTAGGCTTGTAGTTTAGGGAATGATTTGATGTCTCATTTTACTGTTGTTATTTGACAGAGATGGTCTGATAATCCGAGATCTTTTACACCTACATCGCATTTTTCCCTGTCCATATTTGTGGCCACATAGTCAATTACTGATGAAGTCATTGCAGTAATCCTTGTTGCACTATTGACCAATAGGGACAGGCCAAAACTTTGAAGTATGTTTATGAGGGTGCTGCTGGATTAATTTATGCTATTCGTGTTGATTTTAATGCCCCCACACAGAATTGTGCTAAGATTTGTACTTGAGACGTTATTTAGAAATTCTATTAATTTATTGAAAAACAGTGTCCACACTATCACTGGGAGATATATACACACACAAAATTATTAATATCTTGGTAATATCAAGCCCTGTTAATTCAAACTGCTGGAGATACTCTTTAGGCAGGGGAACCTGTTGTCTGGATTTATCCCAAAAAAGACCTACTTCTCATACTGATGACAACAGGTATTTGACCATGTGTGGCCCGAGATCCACCCCCTATACTTTCACGAATCAGCTGTACCAATCTTCCCTTGCCAGTCCTGTTTAGGTATAGGCCATGTCTAGTGAAACCCCATCTGTCGATAGTCCCGATGGGCACCAGAGAAACGTGAGCAAAGTTGGCTACCCTCAGAGCAATCCCTAACCCACATTGATTCGCCTCATATCTCCATCAAGGTGTGGCCAATCGTGACACCAGAACAGCTCAACAAAGTGTACGTTGGTGCCATGAATCAGGGAAGCTATCTTGCCCAGGTCACCACCTATGTTATATGCCCCATCCCTGTCCAAACTGTTTCCCGCCCCACCCACTATCACTACATGGTCTTCTTTTGTTAAGTCCTTACATAAAGACCCTAAGTCCTCTATCGCATGACTTAGCCCTGCATTTGGGTGGAAGATACTGGGGGCCTGGTATGCTGCCCCTAAACTTTCCTGTAACTCGGGGCCTACAACTCGCCCATGGCTACTACCCAGCAGCAGCACTTTCTTCTTCCTAACATTTTGTATATTTCTAAGCTTCTTGGCCTCAGTTGAAGTGTGCTGCAAATTTCTTGCTCCTCTTTCTACCAGAGGCTCTGGCAGTGGTAGACACATGTTTTTGGGGTTGATGATAAAACTATCAGATCATGTTCTCTTTCTTCCTATCCTCCTACAAGCTGCCAGTTCACAACCACCCTCCTCCTCCCTATCTCTCTTGATCCTTATCAGTTCCTTCCTTGCTTCCTTCAACTGTGCCTCAAGGGCACAGATTTTCCTTTCCTGTACCCCAATCAAAATGTTCCGTGCATACTCTGCAGTTCCAGGAGAGAGCCTCTTCTGTTCTCCCAACATTCTCCCCACTGCATCCCCCCCCCCCCCCACCTCTCCCTCCCCCAGTGAAAATATTTCCTACAAGATTAGCAACAAATCCCTCTACTCACAACGCTATAACAGCTTCCACATTTCTTACACATGATCAGTTTCGAAAGAATAATTAAGTTTTAAATTTGTCAAGGACACGAGATTGGCTATATGTAAACAAAAACAACACGAGGGTCTTACGTGCCATTGTTGTTGTTTTTGTACTCATTTAGAGATACAATGACAGAAGAATGCATTAGTAATTAGTGTTTGGTCAGGTTTTAAATGTTTATAACACCAAAAATTTATGCCTTAGATCACCTCTAACTAGTAAACAATATGAAATGTGTTAGTTAAATACAATTTAAAAACTTTTAATTATACTTTTTTGTGACAATAGACAGGGATGAAACTAGTAGCTGTCTTTCTTAAACGAATTTTTTACTATCAAAAAAACTTGAATAGAATTTTTTGTGTTTTGGCATGCAAAATTTCGTGTTATGTCACAATTATCGGGACTTCAGATTACACAAAGTTGTTTTTTTTTCCCCCCAAGAATAAGCTCTATGGGGATGCAAATATTCAGTTGTGTGACAAGAATGGACACTACAGCAAATACATGAAACAAAGGAAATTTAAATTTGACACTATTTCCTCTCAAATAAGTTCTTTTATTGGACGAAGAAAACACCTGTGATCTCACTCGCCGGACATCTTGTCTTCCTGTCTGTTTTAATGTTTGTTTACTTACGAGGCCTGTCACTGAGCATGAAGGGTAAGCTGTTGGCATAAAAAGGTAGCAGGAGCTTCCACACAGCACACCAGGTATGAGGTTAATTATGTATTATGCACTATACTGAAATGCCTTGTGAGACATCTATAAATTCAAATATGCTCAATGTTACTTTCCTGTTCCAATATACGATACCTGCATTCTGATTTAGTGTTTACTTATTTGCTTACAGGACCTGTCACTGGGTGTGAGGGACAAGCTTTTGGCATACCATGGCAGCAAGAGCATCCACACAGCACACCAGATATGCAATTAATTCTGTGTTATGCACAATACTGAAATGCCTTGTGAGTCATCCCTATATTCATATGCCCAATGTTGCTTTCCTGTTCCGATACACAATGTCTTACAGGACTGTCAGTGAATGAGTGTGTTGGAGGCTAGCTCTGTCCATCGCTGTGGCTGTCGGTTAGAGAGACCGACAGCTATGCAGGGGCCCAGGTGCAATTCCTGGCCGATTTGGAGAATTTATCCTCTCAGAGGTTGAGTTTTGTGTTGCGCTTATCACCATTTTACCTTTTCTTTAGATGCAAAAAAAGCAGTATCAACTGATGTAGACTTGCAGTAGGCGGCTGATTGCTCCTGCATACGATCTCCTGGCCAGAAATGCCATACTGTCATTTCATTTCACACTAGGTATGAAACTGATTCCCTGTAATGCATTGTGAGTCATCTCTGAATTAGTATATGCTCAGTCGGTTTAATATTAATTTGCAGGGCTCTAGAGTAAGCTGTGTGTAGTTGTGTGCACTATGGTCCATTGTCGTGACACCTAGCATGGCAATACAACATAGGACTGTAACGCTGTCAACAGCACTGGGTAGTGTTGTCTACTTCACTGGATGGTGATGCATGAGAAATAGAGTTGTCACGATGTCCAGTCTGACCTCAGTACCGCAGGTTTGCATGTTGGCCAGTGGGTATTTGGAGAAAATCCAGTAATACTCACATATGAAGATTTGTTTATCTTTAACATCATGGAATCATGTTTCTATATCTGCTCCATCCCACCTCCCCACTCCCCAGTGGAAGGGGGTTACAATTATTTTGCGAGTTTGTGCATGGAGCACATGAGGCTCCTAGTAATTGAATCCTTTCTACTTTTCAAATCTGCATTAACTTTCCCGTGCTCGTCCATCCCTGTCCTCAATCCTTCCCCTCTTCCCTTTCTTTACATCTCTGTTTCCTTGCTTACATTGGCCTGGCTATCATTTTTTTTGCTATCCCTTACAGTATTATTCTTCTTGTTTTACACTTCCCTTTTTGGAGTTTTCGGTCCCTCTTTGGGGTTTTAACTCCTCTAAATTTTGTCTCCATGGTGTGAGCCAGCTGGGGAACAACACCATACATGAAGTCTTTGGCATGTGGCCTTACCACCTCTTCCATTTTTTACCTGAAGCCATTGTTCTTTTTGTGCTATACAGCTAGCACAATAGTCATTTCGTGTGCTTGGGGTGTTATGTACTCTTTTGATGGAGTCCTCTGAAAACACAGGGATGACAGTACTGATACACGAGCTGCTACCTCCCTGTGTATGCCTAGGAGTAGTGGCTTGTCATTCTGGAGCATTGGAACTCATAGCAACAGCCCCTATGCCATGTGGGCCTTGGTGTAGCTGAGTAGTGCACAAGGGGAGAGCCCCTGATTGCTTTTGGTGCTATCAGGGTGTACACTTTGTGTATCAAACGCATCAGACTTAAAAAAAACCAGCCATTCTATGGCTGCCCTTTAGTCAGGAATGACTTTTCATGGTACCCCTTTTCAACCTACAACTTTCCCCCCCCCCCTCGATAGCCCCTCATGGGAGGAGAGTCAGTCTCGCTGGCTTGGGGTGAAATCTTTTCCCCATTACCTGGTCTGCATCAAGACTGACAAGGAAACCTTCCCACCACGAACCCATTATTTTTGGTAGAAACTATGAAAGACAAGTTTGGTCAACCATTAATCCTCACTAGCCTTTGAATATGCTTCAGGGTGTCATTTTTCGTAGAGACCTCATCTTCCAAACTGGTAAAGTGTTTGCCAGTCTGGAATGGCAAGGCATTCATTTTGTTCATCATATTCGGAAAGGCACTAAGGACAACCACGTTGATAATGACCACTTTATTCTGATCGTTGAAGGGGATACCCCCCAGACAATGTCAAGGTTATGGCTTATCACTGTGATGTATGTCCTGCCACTGCTGAAGTGTTTTTGGTGTTTATGATTTGTACACGTGTATTAATGCTGTACAGCAGACCCTGTATGCAATAAATGAGGATGCCCAGGAGTGCCTTTGTTCTACTGACCATGTGTATTCATTGTCATAACTGTCACTCTCCATGCTCGCTGGATTGCCCAGATTATAAGAAGGAAAGAAGATATTGGGGTAAAGTCCAGTGACCATTTATTATATGCTGAGGTTCTTCAGAAATATGATCAGCCTTGTGTCTACGACATCTACCATTGACTCTGTTACATCCTTTCCCCCTCCTCCTCCTCATCCCAGTGATGCCCCACTCATCTCTCCCTCTCCCCTGAACTTACAGTTTCCTCCCCTCCAACTGTTGCTCCCTTCATCTGGCAGAGAAGTGCCTCTTCTCTGGTGTCTGCTGGTGATAGGGCCTCTTCTCAGTCCAAGAGTCTGCTGGTACACATCGGCCATGGAACGGTCAGCTCTAGCATCCCTAAGGTTGCCTGGTCTCTCTCTATAGAACTGGCAGAAGCCTCTCTCTCTCTCTCTCTCTCTCTCTCTCTCTCTCTCTCTCTCTCTCTCTCTCTCTCTCTCTCTCTCTCTCGCCCCCCCCCCCCCCCCACCTTGCTTCTCTGGCCTCTGGCTTCTGTCCTCCTCTACCTATGAAAGAGAAGGAGGAACATAAGTCCTGGGATGAGGACACTGTTGCCCAGGAGGATGGCATTCCATAGGGTTCAGTGTTAAGTATCCTTTTCCTCATCACTATTAAAGGACTTGTGACCTCTGTCAAACTGTTGGTCACCCCTGCTCTGCATGTGGATGACTTCTGTGTCTGAGTTATTTAACACTTGGTGGCCTTTGTGAAGTGACAGTTCCAGGGTGCCATGTGGTATGCTTCTGCATGGACCTTTTCAGTTTTCTCCTCTTAAATTGTGGGTGGGGCATTTCTGTCACAATATTGTGTTCGATACCTTCTGGAGCTCTATCTTGAGACCCAATTTCTGATTGTGGTCCCCCAGTTCCATTTCTTGGGTCTTCTTTTTGACAAGAAATTTACTTGGTCACCCCATATCTGCCTTCTGGAGATTGGCTGCCTCTATAAACTCAGTGTCCTCCACTTCCTTTCCCACACTTCTGGGATGGTGGCGGGGGGGGGGGGGGGGGTGCAGATTGTTTGACTCCTCACCATCTTTTTTGGGCCTTAGTTTTGTCCCTTCTGGTCCATGGTTGCCAAATTTATTGCTCAGCTGCTCCTTCCATACTGATCCTCTTGGATCAGGTCCACCATTGTGGTATCTGTCTGATCATCAGTACCTTTTGCACTAGCCCTATTGTTTCCTGGTTGAAGATGGGGTTGTCCCCCACTCACCGCCCTTTTGGTTCAACAGTCTAAGCTTCTTGTTTCCTATGCCATCACCATCTTCTCTCTCCCTACATACCCCTTCTATTTTATATTTTAGCAGCTCCAGGACATTGCCCACCCTTCAGGTGAGTTTAACAGTTGGGCTCCACCTTGCTGCTCTTTGCCATGATTTTTATCTTCCCTCTTTGTCCCGTTCCCCATTCTCTCCAAGCACCTCGTCCCTCTTGGTTAGTTCCTTGATCCCAGATTCAGAGGGATCTCTCCTGGGGGTCTGTGTTTCATTCTTTGTTCTGCCAGCTTTTATCGGAGTTTCAGGCTGCTGTTGTGTTTTAATGTAATGGCTCTAGGCTCAATCTGCTAATTGCAAGGGATGTTCCTTCATGCCTTCTGCTGGCAAGTAACACCATCTCTTACCTGCCACATGTTGCATGTGTACTGCATAGCTAATGACCATTTACCACACTCTTTAGTATGTTAAACAGTCCTTTCTCACCCATGTTATGTGCAGACTAGATAAGTGCCCTTGAGGCTATCAGACAGTGGTTTTCCCTCCCTCTTCTTGGTCTATGACATCTTGACCATGCTGGTTGTTCAGTTGACTTTCTTTGGGTTCCCACTCATGTGGGTATCCCAGGTAATGAGCTGCTGAACCTGTGGCTTGGGGGTGTAGCCCTTTTCTGTGACCTCTCTGGTGCTGGGTTTGCAGCTTCATGTCAGATTCCTTTTTGCTCAGCCTTGAGCTGACTCTTGGAGGCCAACCCCCTGCCTAATAAACTTATTGTGATAAGTGGAGTCTTGCCGCATTGCCCACTGGGTATCTACCATCCTCTGCTATCTTTGTATTGGTCATACAAGGTTGAATCATAGCCTCTTAGTCCATAATGATCTGTTCCCCCACCCCTCACTGTCAACCATATTTAACAAGACTCCCCTATCATTTGGCCTTTTGCACTAAATACGCTCTTCCATTCTCCATTGTCACAGATGGTAGCAGACAACCTTACATAGTTACATCTGTCTTTGGTTTTCATCATAAAAGTGGTTTGTCCCCTAGATTTAAATACCTGAATTCTCTTCCCCAATTGGAGGCCCTCAGTTTGGAAGGCCTTCATCATTGCTTTCATGCTGGTCAGGTTTTTCTCTCCATTTTGTTTTGTATTTTGTGCTGTTTCATCCCCACCCACTCCTCTTGTATCATCTCCCCCTGGTGTTGTCCCCATTGTGTTGCAGTCATGGTATGAAGTGGGAACTGGAGTGGGTTAGGAGTGATTCCAGCACCATGTCACACTTGATCTCCCCCTTCCACCCTCCAGTACTTTACTCTTCCTGCCACCCCAGTGTTCTGTCTGCATCTTCATTTCCCTGTTTTGCTTTGCCATCAACTAAATTGTGCTGTCGGTTCGCTGCTCCCACAGTCTCTGCCACTTTGGATCTTGGGACTAATGATGTCACTGTTTGGTCCCTCTCCTCATTCAGACAATCAATCAACATCTGCAGCCAGCAGGCAAGCAGTGAGACTCGGGATCTGCTCTGTTAGCATCTGTGTCAGGGTGTTACTAGCATTAATGACAAATTTGAAATTATTACTTGTTTCCAAATATAAATAGGCATTTTTGTTCCCTGATAAATTAGAACTACAAAACTATATGCCTAAATTTAGGAAATAATGACCAGTTAAAAACAGAACATTCTGGAATATGAATTATTTGGTTACAGATAACTTTTGAAATAGGGGGATTTTTAAAAAAAGTAAAATTATACTGCAAATTGGAACCAAAAAGGCTTTCAGTTGAGTTATATTGCTACATTCAGAATTACTCATTCCTAATTCCAACTGCATGTGTTTATACTGATACTGAAATTATTATTTATTCATGAAATTTATTTTTTGGTAAATGAGTTACATTATCAGGAAAATTGACTGAACAATCAGATGTTAGTATATTCCTTGCTAGAATATGAAAATATTTAATCTGTTTAACAGTTGTACTAGTGTTACTCATCTAGCTAGATCAAAAATAAATATACAGTATATTACAAGTTGATGATTGCAATTCACTCTGTTGTAATTTTGGGATGGTTGTCAAATGTGTGGTCATCACCAGCAGTGCACTGAGCCTCAATCATAGTCATCACTGCCCAGCACAGCTTGGGAGGGGATTGGCCCAGCGGTGCTAGCATTCTAGGCTGGTGGCACAAGCCGCATCAGTTTCTGGTGATCCCACGTGACAGCAGAACTGCCGCACCAGAGGCTGGTGAAGAAGGAAGGAATATTGACATTTGACATTCTGTCAACAGTGAGGTCATCAGAGACAGAGCATAAGCTCTGATGGTTTTAAGGATGGGGAAGAAAATCGGCCTTGGCCTTTCAAAGGAACCATCCCAGCATTTGCCTTGATTGATTTAGGGAAGTAATGGAAAACCTAAAACTGGATGGCAGGACACAGAATAAAGCCATCATGTTCCTGAATATGAGATCAACACACTAGCTAATGTGGTGTAAACCTTCATCCAGAAGTGTTCTCAGTAACTTTGTTTCTTCTGATCAGGAACTGCCATGGGTATGCAGCTTGAGGAATTTGTTTTCTTTGCTGAAAACAGTCTCCTCTGTGGTGCATGTTTTCTCTTGTGACTCCTTTGTGGGCTAATGACAGAGATACCACTACTGGCATGAGCAGCACCTACACTAGCCTTCAATGAAATTACCATTTTGTTGGCCAGCTGAACTTCAGTAACTGACATACCAGAAACAATTTCTGCCAGTACCTCTGTGTCACAGGAACTGACTGGCTTCAGAATTTTCTTCTCTCTCATTAATGAAAGAAATGCCTCCAGCATTTGTAACTAGTACATCTGGTAATTCAGAAATTTCAAACTGATTTTCTTCTGTACTCTCTACTTGGCAAACATTTGTATATGCTTGCACATACTTAACTTAATGCTATAATCAATACATGTGTAGTAATATCTATGAATGCTTACTTTACAGTCAGTGCACACTAATTTGGAGTTACAGTGAATAATATTTTCTTCCACAAGGCAAACTTCAAGTGATTTTGTGGCTGGTACTTCCCAACCTCTGCCTACCTTTCTAGTTAAGTCCTTAATCATCAAAGTACTGGGTTTGTGCTTATGGCGAATGTTTTTCATTTTACTTGTTAGTTTTTCTTTCACAATGACAATGAGCCTGTCAAACAGATTTGCTGTTACAAGCAACATGAATGCAAATATACCTTTATCCAAATGTTTCACCGGCTTTGCATTACCATGTAGAGGAAGTGGTGGTAATATGGTCCCTGCAACAAATATGCCCCCCCTTAATATCTTAATAACATTTAGCTGAACTCTAGTGGTGATAGCTGGAACTAGTGTACTAGTATCCTCACTGGCCTGTAGGAGCACTGGAAGCAGGTCAGTACAGTGGTTGAGTGACAGTGAGGTTATATTTCTCAAGCTCCTGTTCAAAACTTTGGGAGGTATGTGAATTTCACTTTATTAATGTACCATTATTGGTTAATGCTTAGATGCAAGCACCATGCATACAACCTAGTAAGTATTGGCAACAGTTTCAAATAGATTAAAAGGTGTGGTATTATTGCATTTTTAAGCTGTTTACACTAGTTTCCAAGGTGTAAGCGACTGTAATATGGCCCCCATTGGTGCTTGTAATGTGGATCCCAGGGTCCATATTATAAGCAGTCCGTAAAATGTTTTTATTTCTATTTTCAGATGCCTAGGATTAATCTGGCACCTAAATGAACCCCCAAAAGGCAGGTGTGGGATAAAAACAAAATGCGAGAGGCAGTGTCTGCTGTTGTAGGAAAAACGATGGGAGTTAAAAAAGCAAGCATTGAAACATTTTGCTGTCCCAAAAACAACTCTGGGCCAGTATGTGTATGTGGCTAATACCTCACAGATGGCAGATGTTGAAACTAAAAAGCTTGGAAGAAAACCAGCTCTACCAGCAGCCCTAGAAAGTGAACTAGTGGTTTACTTACAGTATATGGAGGCCAAATGCTTTTACTAGTATGGATGTTAGAAAAATGGCCTACCAACTTGCAGTTAGGAATGGAATTGCAACAAACTTCAGAAATGAAATTGCTGGAAGGGCTTGTCTTGACCATTTTCTTCGATGTCATCAAGATAAGCTTTCAATTAGAAAGCCAACTAGAACATCATATGCTCGAGCAAAAGGCTTTTCCCATGAGAAACTCATTCTACGACTTGCTATAAGCTGAATACTGGAAATATAAATATCCAGAAGATCGTGTATGGAACGTTGACAAAACGGGCCTTAGTGTAGTTCAGAATAAGATACCACAAGTAATTGCAAGCAGAGGTAAACGCCAAATTTGCTCTCTGACTGCTGCAGAGTGTGGGTCTCTAGTAATGGTCATCTATTTGCTGACTGCAGGAGGTTCTTATGGTGCCCTGATGTTCGTATTCCCGAGAACAGAAGAGGGGGAAGACCATTGTTTCAACTGATTTGCTGTACAAAAAGGAGTTAGAAGCCATTATTAAGAAAAAAGAGGGAAAGAACTTTGCCAAAGACCCTCTAGTGAGATAAGCCTCTACATCCTTACATTTGTCCTCTAGCCATGCCTGCTTAGCCATTTTGCACTTCCTGTCGATCTCATTTTTGAGACGTCTGTGTTCCTTGTTGCCTGCTTCATTTACTGCAATTTTATATTTTCTCCTTTCATCAATTAAATTCAATATCTCTTCTGTTACCCAAGGATTTCTAATAGCCCTCGTCTTTTAACCTATTTGATCCTCTGCTGCCTTCACTACTTCATCCTTCAAAGCTACCCATTCTTCTTCTACTGTATTTCCTTCCCTTGCCAAAGAGACACACTATATCATAGGCTCCAACAGGTTTGCTTTCATGGAGCATCCACTGCCAAATATTCTCGCTGTAGAGAGTCTTAAGTGCACCCATAAATGTACGATCTAGCGGTTGCAGGACTAGAACAATTAGCCTCAATAACTTTGTCATTCTTAGGCGGCAATTTATTGTTACAATTCGCTGAAGCCTGCCAGCTTGAGCATCCAACCTGTTGGCGTCGTCTTTTTTAGCTTGTGTGCTAGGTGAAGGCAATTCCAATCGTTCAGCTCCAGATATAATAACCTCTTTATCTGACGGCCTATCAAGTCCGATGTCAGTTTTGTCTGCCGGGCGGAAATCTGCATCAGTGAATACGGACGGGTCCGTGGGCCATACTCCAGTAGCTTCGAAACCTTTAATAGCGGTTTTGATTGTTGCACGTTTGATGAAAGCTGAACCAAAAACCTTTGAAATTTGAAAGACCACCGCGGCCTGCACATCCCTCGGTCCATACGCGGAGTCAGTGGAGGGGAGAGGCGACAGGTATATATACCACACCACTCGCCGGCCTAGGACGTCGATTCCGCCGCTCGACTCGCTGCGACGCACATCGTCTCGCGCACGCAACGCCATGGCTGGGAAGCAGATTGCCGCCGCATTGGAAGTGCTCATCAACGCGATGAGACTCACTGGCGGCCGCCAACGGCAGCCACGGCGCAAGCGAACGCAGCGGAACGGGACGATGCTCCAGTGCTACAACTGTCAGCAGCTGGGGCACACCGCACGCGGGTGTAAGAATGCCGTCGCGTGCTTAAAGTGCGCGGCGGCTCACGACACCCGCAGCTGCACGAAACCTCGTGGGGTGGCCAGCAGCTGCGCGAACTGCGGCGGACGACACGCCGCCAACTCGCGTAGCTGCGGCTACCTCCGCAAGTCACGCCGTCCACCCGCCGCACCACACCCTGCGGTGCCGTCAAGCGCCTCGACGGCCGTCCCGCCCCCCCCCGCTCAGGCGTGGGGTGCGGGCCGCGCCGACGTGAGGCCGCCACCGACGAAGCTCTGGCCGGCTTCCAAGCCGCCTTCGCGGCCGAAAGGGCCGCACTGAAGGAAGAGCTCGCAGCAGTCCATCGTCAGCTCCAACAGCTGCGCGATGAGCTGCGGGCTATCAAGAAGAAACCGCCAGTTCCCGCCGCCGCCCCCGCCGTGAGTCGTCCGGTGGGGATCGACGCGGCCACGCAAACAACCGCCGCTCCCCCTCCCGCAGCAATGCAGGAGGTGGCGCCCATGGAAACGGAGGATGTGCCGCCTGAGCTGCCCCCTTCCAAGGTGGTAGCCACAAGCAAGGGCGCCAAGGCGCCTCCTGACTCCTCGCAAGTCGAGAAGCCAACGAAGAAGAGGAGGATTTGCCTACCATTTCTTGACAAGACCAACGTACAGGTCGTCCTGAAGAATATTGCCGCGACACTGAAGGACGGGACCTACCCCTATTCAGGCCAACCATACCCCTTCACCCCGCCAGACCAGCCCACACCTCCTCTCCCCCACCGACCGCTCCATCGCACGTACCGATATCGTTTCGCGTTGATGGAAGTGATCACGAAGAAAGAACTAGCCGTGATAAATTCACAGCCCGTTTTCACGCCTTCCCAGTGGGACGCCCTAGTAGATGTCATCGATCTATTCATAAAGGAAGAGTTCCGGTCTGGTAGGAGGAAGCCGACCCCTGAAGACCTGGAAGCCATAGAAGAAATTGAACGTAACCAGCGAGAGTTCCAGTAGCGAGGCCATCACCACTGTAGCGGGACCCATGCAAAACCCACCGGCCCGTCACTTCGGCCGTTCGTTTTCCATTTCTCTCACTGTCCCTCTCTCTATTCTTTCATCTTTCTCTTTTTAGGAAAAAAAAGAAAAAAAAAAAGAAAAAAACCAGCACACAAGTCATGCAGAACAAACACCCGCCATGTTATCCCTTAGCATCACCACACCATTTAAGAAGGAGAGGCGCATAAAGCGCTAGAACTTCGTCCACAGAAGAGGGTCCATCCCTCAGCCACGTGCGAAGTGAAGGCCTAGGACGTCAGCCAACAGGAGTAACCTGACGATGATGGCACGCTACGTCGTGACTGGAACATGATAGTAGGAAAGGAAGAGAAGGAAACGTAGTAGGTGAATATGGATTGGGGTTAAGAAATGAAAGAGTAAGCCGCCTGGTAGAATTTTGCACAGAGCATAACTTAATCATAGCTGCATGCCCGAGCACATTCATATTATATTGATATCCAGAAAAACTTGATTTCTTATCATTACTGAATTTCAACACAGTCTAACATGTGTTGGACTGTGACGATACGGTAACAACTTTGATATAGCTTCCAGTTTGCGGAACTGGCGGCTGTTTAGGGGAGGCCCTTTGGACCGGACTTGTTCCGGGTGAAATCCTGGCGCTAAGGGCACGTGTCGGCTATGCCGTGGGCACACGGACTGTTCATTCGAACGTAGAGCGTTCATAATGCCAGTTTCTATCGTCATAGCATGGAAAACGCACGCTGGGGAGTCTTTCCAAACGTGCGGAGCAATTTCTAGCAAGACAGATATTCTGAATGTGTGTTTGAACGTTGACCAACGAGATGGAAGAACGCCGCGTACGTCGCACGCACGCCATCTTTCTTCGGTACAGACTCGCCATACGCCATACTGGCTTTCAGTTGATGTTCATTTCAAGGTATAGTCTGTCTGTAAACTCAAGAGTGAACAGCGCTTTTGGTGGGGGAAGTGGCCTTTTGCGGAAGAACCCTGCCACTGGCCTACAGGGGCACCCAAAATCAGTTGCCCGTTACCTGTCTAGCGGCGTAGATCGGCGTGCAGTGATGTACAATACGTCGTTTTTGTTCGTGAGATCTTACTTGCCAGTGTCAGTCAGTTAACTTTGTGTAAGCCCTACTCACTGATATACTTCGGTATCTGGAAGTGCTGGATAACAGCCTTGTATTGCAGAAAACGAAGAGGAGCTATTTGCGGAGTACATTTCCCTACCATGTTATAGTTCTGGGTGGAGATTTTAATTTGCCAGATATACTGGGTGATCAAGAAGTTAGTATAAATTTGAAAACTGAATAAATCACTGAATAATGTAGATAGGTACAAATTGACACACATGCTTGGAATGACATGGGGTTTCATTAGAACAAAAAAAGTTCAAAAAATGTCCAACAGATGGCGCTTCATGTGAACAGAATAGCAATAATTAGCATAATAAAGTAAGACAAAGCAAAGATGATGTTCTCTACAGGAAATGCTCAATATGTCCACCATCATTCCTCAACAATAGATGTAGTCGAGGAATAATGTTGTGAACATCACTGTAAAGCATGTCCGGAGTTTATGGTGAGGCATTGGCGTCGGATGTTGCCTTTCAGCATCCCTAGAGATGTCGGTCGATCACGATACACTTGCGACTTCAGGTAACCCCAAAGCCAATAGTAGCATGGACTGAGGTCTGGGCCCCTGGGAAGCCAAGCATAACTAAAGTGGCGGCTGAGCACACGATCATAACCAAACGACGCGCGCAAGAGATCTGTCGGACATTTTGTGAACTTTTGTTGTTGTTGTTGTTGTTGTAATAAAACCCCATGTCATTCCAAGCATGTGTGTCAATTTTTACCTCTCTATCTATATTATTCCGTGGTTTATTACGTTTTCAAATTTATACTGACTTTTTGATCATCCGGTAGACTGGGAGACTCAAACGTTCACAACGGGTGGCAGGGACAAAGAATCCAGTGAATTTTTTTTAAAGTGCTTTATCTGAAAACTACATTGAGCAGTTAAACAGAGAACCGACTCGTGGCGATGACATATTAGACCTTCTGGTGACAAACAGACCCGAACTATTTGAAACAGTTAACGCAGAACAGGGAATCAGCGATCATAAAGCTGTTACTGCATCGATGATTTCAGCCGTAAATACAAATATTACAAAAGGTAGGAAGATTTTTCTGTTTAGCAAAAGTAACAAAAAGCAGATTTCAGAGTACCTGACGGCTCAACACAATCGTTTTGTCTCTAGTACAGATGGTGTTGACGATCAGTGGAAAAAGTTCAAAACCATCGTACAATATGCGTTAGATCAGTATGTGCCAAGCAAGATCGTAAGAGATGGAAAAGAGCCACCGTGGTACCACAACCGAGTTAAAAAAACTGCTGCGCAAGCAAAGGGAACTTCACAGCAAACAAACATAGCCAAAGCCTTGCAGACAAACAAAAATTACGCGAAGCGAAATGTAGTGAGAGGAGGGCTATGCGAGAGGCGTTCAATGAATTCGAAAGTAAAGTTCTATGTACTGACTTGGCAGAAAATACTAAGAAATTTTGGTCTTATGTCAAAGCTGTAGGTGGATCAAAACAAAATGTCCAGACAGTCTGTGACCAAAATGGTACTGAAACAGAGGATGACAGACTAAAGGCCGAAATACTAAATGTCTTTTTTCAAAGCTGTTTCACAGAGGAAGACTGCACTGTAGTTCCTTCTCTAGACTGTCGCACAGATGACAAAATGGTAGATATCGAAATAAATGGCAGAGGGATAGAGAAACAATTAAAATCGCTCAAAAGAGAGAAGGCCGCTGGACCTGATGGGATACCAGTTCGATTTTCCACAGAGTACGCGAAGGAACTTGTCCCCCTTCTTGCAGCAGTACCGTATGTCTCTAGAAGAGCGTAGCGTTCCAAAGGATTGGAAAAGGGCACAGGTCATCCCCGATTTCAAGAAGGGACGTCGAACAGATGTGCAGAACTACATCTGTAACGTCGATCAGTTGAAGAATTTTGGTACACGTATTATGTTTGAGTATAATGAATTTTCTGGAGACTAGAAATCTACTCTGTAGGAATCAGCATGGGTTTCGTAAAAGACGATCGTGTGAAACCCAGCTCTCGCTATTCGTCGACGAGACTCAGATGTCCATAGACACAGGTTCCCAGGTAGATGCCATGTTTCTTGACTTCCGCCAGGCGTTTGATACGGTTCCCCACAGTCATTTAATGAACAAAGTAAGAGCATATGGACTATCAGACCAATTGTGTGATTGGATTGAAGAGTTCCTAGATAATACAACGCAGCATGTCATTCTCAATGGAGAGACGGCATCCGAAGTAAGAGTGATTTCAGGTGTGCCGCAGGGGAGTGTCATAGGACCGTTGCTATTCACAAAATACATAAATGATCTTGTGGATGACATCGGAAGTTCACTGAGGCTTTCTGCGGATGATGCTGTGCTATATCGAGAGGTTGTAACAATGGAAAATATGTACTGAAATGCAGGAGGATCTGCAGCGAATTGAAGCATGGTGCAGGGAATGGCAATTGAATCTCAATGTAGACAAGTGTAATGTGCTGCGAACACATAGAAAGAAAGATCCTTTATCATTTAGCTACAATATAGCAGGTCAGCAACTGGAAGCAGTTAATTCCATAAATTATCTGGGAGTACGCATTAGGAGTGATTTAAAACGGAATGATCGTATAAAGTTGATCGTCGGTAAAGCAGATGCCAGACAGATTCATTGGAAGATTCCTAAGGAAATGCAATCCGATGACAAAGGAAGTAGGTTACAGTATGCTTGTTCCCCCACTGCTTGAATACTGCTCAGCAGTGTGGGATCCGTACCAGATAGGGTTGATAGAAGAGATAGAGAAGATCCAACGGAGAGCAGCGCGCTTCGTTACAGGATGATTTAGTAATCGCGAAAGCGTTACGGAGATGATAGATAAACTCCAGTGGAAGACTCTGCAGGAGAGACGCTCAGTAGCTCGGTACGGGCTTTTGTCAAAGTTTCGAGAACATACCTTCACCGAAGAGTCAAGCAGTATATTGCTCCCTCCTACGTATATCTCTCGAAGAGATCATAAGGATAAAATCAGAGAGATTAGAGCCCACACAGAGGCATACCGACAATCCTTCTTTCCACGAACAATACGAGACTGGAATAGAAGGGAGAACTGATAGAGGTACTCAAGGTACCCTCCGCCACACACCGTCAGGTGGCTTGCTGAGTATGGATGTAGATGTAGATGTAACGAGCGTTCGATAGTCTTTAATGTTATGTTACAGCATGTGTTAAGGAGGTGACACGAAAAGAACTGTTGGCTACTGTTACCCGTTCCAAGCAAAGGGCTCCAATTTATGCAAACATCAGCCTCGCCATAATAGGACGCCTAAGGAAGGAACGCGAAAATAAACCGCGTGGTTTACAGAGATCGCCACTAGTAATTTTGGGAGGAAACCCGTCGTCGTAGACAATTTCATAAAATCGATCCTTCCACAAACGATGGAGAACTTTTACATAAACCAAAAAATAGTGCCGACATTACGGAAACTACTTATTGCCGTGAAACAAAAAGTCCATTTTCCATGTTTATATCAGTTTTACTCATAACAGTCTCACCAAAAGGAATATTTAACTTTTCTAAAATTCCATACACTTTAATCTTAAAACAAAATTTAATAAAGATTATCTAATCTGTTTTTACACAAAACAAATAATCGTTGATGCTACCAAAACACATGTATCCTTTTTGACAGCTGACAATAGAGCAAATAGCCAATGTGTATAACATTGTACACATACTTTTCAGACACGTTTACGAAGGCAGTGACAATAAATGTAGTGCAAATCGGACTAGTACAGCACACGAAATTGTAAATTTCTTGTTACTTTTTAAACATTCATCGTGTTGCAAGACTTGTTAATTTTCAACGCAGTCCTTCAAAGAAAACTTCTATCCTTTAGTACAAACACAAAGTGAGAATAATTCTTAAATTCTACAGATTCATTGCGCTTTGTGGGGTAGCAGTATAGGAACATATATTCACATGAACAGGCATTCGGTTCTATGTTTGTAGTGGAATCCTGACTTACGTTCATATGTTAATATTATTTACTCTATAGCGTTGTCTTTCGGAAGAAGCTATCGTCTTTTTCATTCTTTACGGTATTAAAACATTTGTCTAAAAATAAACGCTGCTGGGCCGTATATGTACACGGCGTCGCCACCGATTTAAAGCACGCGCCGCGGCAGGGCCGGTACTGCGTTGTGAAACAACCTGTAGAGGCGCCTTGTGACGTGGCTGGGTAGGCAGAGCGGGGACTCGCTCGCTCTTCAGTGTACAGACAGACTACAAACGGGCACAGTGAGGATCCATAAGAAACGCATTGTCGTTGATACAATCTGTCATATTTTAATGTCAGTTAATAACGTATCTACCATTAAAACTTTCAGTAGACGGTCAGATTCAAAGTATGGCCATTCAACAGTCACAGTCGGTAGAGCGAAGTGAGTAGCGTCGCAGAATGATGAGGTAGATGGTAATGTGATTCTTGTTTGCGTCTCAGCGGATCCGAATATTTTTATTACTAGACTTCGCTTTTTCTATTAGGATCTGATACTTTCTTTTCAGTGCAATAGAAGTATATTCTCTATTATTCGGTGTTACGTAAGTATAAGTACGTTCCATCTGAGGAAGGAGTTTGTTCGAACGGTTTAATCTACAAGACAGCTTGCACTACTTGCAGTAAGATATTTTACACTTTCTTGTTATAAGTTTTTTTATTTCACACGTTGTGAAGATTCTGCTGCTGAATGGGAACCGTTATAAAGTAAGACTTTGAATCGAGCTATTTGTTACAGAACTTTTATAAGCCGATATCATTTCTGACTGGACTTGACACTTCTCTTTCTGCCTTATAACATGTCCGTGGATACTACAGGCAGAACAACGTGACTCTCACATGGACAAGAGAGCAAAGGCGCGTTTTAATAGCTTTAGCTTAAGAATTTTACACCCATCCATTTTGTAAAGTGGGTGATAGAAACGTGTGACGAGGGCCTCCCGACCGCTCACCTGGTGCAAGTCTTTCGACTTGACGCCACTTCGGCAACTTGCGCATCGATGGGGATGAAATGATGACGAATAGGACAACAGCCAGTCCCAGAGCAGAGAAAATCTCCGACCCAGCCGGGAATCGAACCCGGGACCTTAGGATTGACAGTGTCACGCTGACCACTCAGCTACCGGGGGCGGACAACTGGGTGATGTGTGAGCCAGATGCATCCGACAGCTGCCGCTGGCGAGCGCTGCGATCACGTGTACCACATTGAGACGCATGTGCTGTATGCACAAGTCACACGATTTCAGGGCGTTCAGCAGCACTTTAAACTTGGCACGCTCAACACTGGCGTTCACAACACCGTCCGTGTAGTGACGGCATTACGCTTCCCTAGAACAATGCACGGAGATCAGTGCAAATACTGTTGGGTGGTACTTAAGATAGGTAAATAAATTAGTGAAATCAATGTGAAGTGAAGTAGAAATTAGAAAATAAACGAAAACTTAGTTTAGCTTAGAAGAGTTACAGCAGGCAGAGCAGCAGAGGCAATGACCGTGAAGTCAGCACGTTCAGGAGAAGCCATCGCCCTCCCCACATAAGCAGAAGCTGTCGATTCAGCCGTCAGGGCATCGCCCGTCCGGCTCACGTGTTTCTCAATTGTCACCTGTGATCAAAGGCCCTCGCCTACATTCCGAGAGCTAATGACCGACGTTAAGAAGATTCTTCGAGAAGCTTTTCAACGTGACAGAAGAGGCAATGACCGTGAAGTTGTTCACCTCTAGTGAACTGAAGTGAATAAATACGCGAGACGCAGTGGGCCTGACAGTAGTAGCTTTCAGTTCAGTTCAAGTACAGTCGGTGCTGAAGACCGTCATGCAGGAAGAGACTACATCGTACACAGAAGCACCGAGTCCGCTGCTGTAATGGAATAGCAAGGAGCAGCCTTGGCGCCAGAAGACAGAAGTTAGAAGGTATTTGAAGCCTGATTTTTATGTTCCCAAGTGACTCGTGAGGATGGGAAGGAGACGGCCTCACATCAGCAGTCACCTGTGAGCTGGGACGAAGATCTGACAGCCGAAGACTGGCAAGCTGGAGTCCGTCGTTCGAGTCCGGGACATTGGCCTTCCCCCGCCGCGTCGCTCCGCTGGCCGACACACGACACACGCGGCCGCTTAGAGAAGAGAAACACAGGGACGCCACATCCGAGGTATCACCATCCAATTCACGACTTCGTCCTCAATAATTAAATGGGCCATCTCACGATGCGCGTCTCCAGTCAACTAGGCGAAACGGCGACACGAGATACACACCGCCACGTGTAGTCAGACGCCGCCGCTCACGCAAGTAGAAGGCTTTGCAAACGACACAGCTGCCGCTCTCCCAGCCAGAACAATCCAGTTTCATTCTACCTCATACCTGAGCCAAGGAAGAACCCACCCTGCACAAATGTTGTTAAGACAGGAAAAGTAATTTATTTAGTGATTTTCACCCTGACATAATGCTTTAGAATCAAATGCCCTTTGCACTAATGCTCATCCTGACAGTTGACCAGCACCAACAGAGAAAACCCAGTTACAATACGGAGTAGCGGGGAGCAGAGAGTATTCGTTGTGAAGGGGTACCATTGAGAATAACGACTATAGATACAACGTGTCCTCCGTGTCAGGGGATGAAAAGCAGTTCGCTGTAAAATTAACGAAGAATGCTAACAAGTTAGAAATTACTACAATAATAGTGATTGCGGTATTTCTCTTGGCAGTTTAAACCAAGTAGGTGAGCGAGTAAGGTAACCAGGAAAATAACAATAACTACAGTTGTGCTATAGCATACAATGTAAAGAATTTCAGGATAATAGTGTTAGATTAAATAATACTACAGTTAACGGTAACAGTCGAAGACACTAGCAGGAAAATAATTACGGAGTTACAGTTACAAGAACAATAGGTAAAGGCACAGAAACAGAGATGGTTGCAGAGTTGATAGAATTTCAAGATAGTATTCAGAGAACGAGAGACGTTGCGAAAGATTAGTATTAAATTGAGGTGAGAGGTGTTAAGTTTTTGCTTTGGCTCGCGTAGTTTCTCTTAATGCTGTTCAGTTCTGACATGTTTGTAAATGCATTCTTTTCAGGGGCGGTCTTAATTACGCTGCCGTCCAGAGTTCATACATTCTGAAGGCCGAAATGGGGTGTGGCGCTGTTTTAAAGCCTTAGATGGTCTTTTGTAAGATCTTGTCTTATTGTTAGCCCTGTCCTTGCTAATTTTTTTTTCTTGTGGCTGAAGATCTGCGTCCTTTTTCGGTGTAAGACAAACTTAACAATTATTGGAAGAGATTTCGAAGCACCTTATAATCTACGTACCATCCAATAACTCCTACCTATGTCAATGCCTAATATTTCTCATGCAACCTGTATAAGGAGGTTGTCTGTGTCTTCCGGCTCATCTTCGCTACGCCAAAAAGCCGCAGGCTATTTCGCCTTTTTATGTAGACTGAAGGTGAAGCGAGGAGAAAGGAAACGGAAGGAACTATTAAGGTAAGCTGCACTGGGACCTTATGCGGAATCAGCGGCGATTAGGGAAAATGTATGCCACACTGGGACTCGAACCCGGGGTCTCCTGCTTACTAGCCGTTGCGTTAACCACTGTGGCACCCGGACGCAGCGTATACTGTAACTGCGAGTACTGCCTCGGCACGCCTCCCAGCCCGCCCACATCCCCACTTAGCGCCACCTACCGGCAGTCCCCGCCCGTGCCCTCCATTCTCCCTACTCTGAGATTCCCGCGGCAGGTCGAACGCAACTGTGCGTCCGCACTCAGTTTGGTAGATTCATTGCTCATAGAGGCGAATCAGCTATATGAAAGCGTGTTGTCTGTTTATTCAAACATGTCAGAAAGAACAGACATCGCGTATCCCTAATATTTCGCCTTTACTGCCCTCTCGGAAATTAGTCACACTCAAATTATTCTCGGGACCGAGAGCTGTCTGAAACTCGAAGTATAAAGCTCTGAAATGTTTAGCGATTCACGAAACATGTATCGAAAAGACATATTAAACGCCACTGAAGGGGAAGCGTTTACCGAGGGCGACAAAAATGTTATTTCTACTGAAGTCGGATTTGAGTGTGGCTGTGAAGTTATCTGGTGAAGTATAACAGGTCTAGGTGAAAAGAAGGTAATTGTTGGATGTTATTACCGGCCTCCCGATTCCGTCGAGACAGAGTTATTCAAAGAAAGTCTACGTTCAGTAGTGCGGAAGTACCCAAATCGTGCAGTATTAGTTCCGAGCGTAGACTAGGACACCTATGGATTCATTACAAGGTTTCCACATAAGTAGCCTTGCGAAGTACTGTTGAACACGTTTTTTCGAAAACTGGCTTGAGCAGCTAGTTCGAGAACGCACATACAATGGAAATACACAATAAAAAAAAATTGCATGACCCCAGTTCCCAGAACTCCTGAAGATAAACGTTGACTGTGGATGTCTTATCACATACACAGTCCCTTTGACTGTTTAAAGATGTCACTAAACCCGACCAAAGATGTAAGCAACCATGTATGAGCAGCGCCTGTTAGACAGACGGGGTCCGACAGCCGATCCGTTCCAGTCATTCACGAAGGAGGTACACGGCTCGTGTTGTCTGTAGTTCAATCGTGCCTAGACCGTCAATACAGTGGTCCGCTAGTTTGTGCCAGGAAGGGCTCTCAACAAGGGAAGTGTTAAGGTGACTCGGAGTAAACGAAAGCGATGTTGTTAGGGCATAGAGTAGATACAGAGACACGGGAACTGTCCATGACATGTCTCGCTCAGGCCGCCCGGGGGCTACTACGGCAATGGATGACTGCTGCCTACGGATTATGGCTCGGATGAACCCTGACAGTAACGCCAACATGTTGAATAATGCTTTTCGCGCAGCCACAGGACGTCGTGTTACGACTCAAACTGTGCACAGTAACCTGCACGATGCACGTCTTCACTCCCGACGTCCGTGGGGAGGTCCATCTTCGCAACCACGACACCGTGCTGCGCGGTACCGATGGGCCCAACAACATCCCGGATGGACCTCTCAGCATTGGCATCACGTTCTCTTCACCGATGCACCGATGAGTCTCATATATACCTTCAACCAGACAAAAGTCGGAGACGTGCTTGGAGGCAACCCGGTCAGGCTGAACGCTTTAAACACACTGTCCAGCGAGTGCAGCAAGGTGGAGGTTCCCTGCTGTTTTGGGGTGGCATTATGTGGGGCCGATGTACTCTCCGGTGGTCATGGAAGGCGCCGTAACGTCTGTACGATACGTGAATGTCATCCTCCGACAGATTAAAAAAAAATTTTTTTTTTTAGTGCAACGATAACGGCAGTATTGCACATCTTGTGGCTGACTTCCTTCAGGATAACGACATCGCCCGTCTAGTGTGGCCAGCATGTTCTCCAGACATGTGCCGGCCGTAGTGGCCGTCCGGTTCTAGGCGCTATAGTCTGGAGCCGAGCGACCGCTGCGGTCGCAGGTTCGAATCCTGCCTCGGGCATGGATGTGTGTGATGTCCTTAGGTTAGTTAGGTTTAATTAGTTCTAGGTTCTAGGCGACTCATGACCTCAGAAGTCAAGTGGCATAGTGCTCAGAGCCATTTGAACCATTTTTCTCCAGACATGTACCCTATCGAACATACGTGGGATAGACTGAAGAGGGCTGTTCATGGTCGACGTGACCCTCCAACCACACAGTGATCTACGCCGAATCGCCGTTAGGAGTGGGACAATCTGCCTTGATGAACTTGTGTATATTATTCCACGACGAATACAGGCGTGCATTAATTCAAGAGGACGTGGTAGTGGGTATTAGAGGTTCGGTGTGTACACCAATCTGGGCAACCAACTCTGAAGGTCTCACTGTATGGTGGTACAACATGCAATGTGTGGTTTTTATGAGCAATAAAAAGGGCGGAAACGATGTTTATGTTGATCTCTGTTCCAATTTTCTGTACAGGTTCCGGTATTCTAGGAAACGAGGTGATGCAAAACTTTTTTTGATGTGAGTATTTTAGAGCATGTAGCTACAAAGATGCCTGGACTCACCGACGGTGTCACTACAGAGACAGGCGTTAGTGATAATGACGTCATCGTAGCGACGATGGTTACTTAAGTTATTAAATCAATCAAGAAAGCTAGGAGAGTAGTTTAGCTAGAAAGAGTAGAAAAGCGGTTGTTAGAATCTCAGACAGTGAATGGACATTATTTAGTTACAGTATGATGGATGTAGAGTAATTACAGGCGAAGTTTGAACAGATTTTAAATCGTGCTGTGGAAAAGTATGTGCCTAGTAAGTGAATGAAGGATGGAAAAGATACATTGCGGAAAATGATGAGGAAGCAGAGACTATTATACTCTCAGTTCAACAGAGAGCGGGCTAACGACAAGTAAAGTTTAGTAGAGATTCGTGCGTCTGTGGAAAGATCGATGCTCGAGCATACATCTGTCACCGTCATACCTTAACAAATTATCTTGAAGAGATCGCCAGACTATTCTGGTCCCACGTAAAACCGCTAAGTAGGGCGAAGCTTCTGCCCAGTCATTGACCAGCCTGGTGTGCTAGTAGAAAACAACAAAAGGAATGTTGAAGTTTTAAATTTCATGTTTAAGACATATTTCACGCAGGAGGATCAGAGAAACATACAGTCGTTAAACTCTCGTAACGACACCGTTGTAATGGATATCCCTGGCCTAGTGAAGCAGCTGGAAGATTTGGTAACAAATAAGTCGCCAGGTCCTGACGGAATACCGATTCGGTTTCACAAACAGTACTCTACGGCATTGGCCTCTTACTTAGATTACATTTATCGTGAATCTCTCGCCTAACGCAAAGTCCCAAGTGACTGGAAAAAAAGTGACTACTATATACACTACTGGCCATTAAGATTGCTACACTACGAAGATGACGTGCTACAAACGCGAAATTTAACCGATAGGAGGAAGATGCTGTGATACGCAAATGATTAGCTTTCCAGAGCATTCACACAACATTGGCGCCGGTGGCGACACCTACAACGTGCTGACGTGAGGAAAGTTTCCAACAGATTTCTCATTCACAAACAGCAGTTTGCGAGGTGCCGGGGCTAGCAGTGTATTTAACACTAAATTCTCCTAGAATCTACATATGTAAATGATGCTCTAAGCCCCCCCTATTCTAACTCCGACTTTTGCTGTAGCACAAGTATTTAAAAAAAAATACGCGAACTGACTCTAATCAACCCTGCCAGTGGAGTAGAAGAGAGTTTGGCACCTGCAATAATTTAATTTGATAAATAGGTTAAATAAACGAAGGTTTCATTAACATAGTGAGGAGTGATAGGGTTTGCTTTACCGATTAACAGAATGAAAGTTCTGTCCAAAATAACAATATGATTTATTAAGACTAAACGCAAAATAATAAACAAAAACACATGAAACATTTACAATACATCAAATTGGCTCAAATTGGATACTCAAACAAACGCTGTGAATGTGAAGTTGTCCCTAAACTACACTCCTGGAAATGGAAAAAAGAACACATTGACACCGGTGTGTCAGACCCACCATACTTGCTCCGGACACTGCGAGAGGGCTGTACAAGCAATGATCACACGCACGGCACAGCGGACACACCAGGAACCGCGGTGTTGGCCGTCGAATGGCGCTAGCTGCGCAGCATTTGTGCACCGCCGCCGTCAGTGTCAGCCAGTTTGCCGTGGCATACGGAGCTCCATCGCAGTCTTTAACACTGGTAGTATGCCGCGACAGCGTGGACGTGAACCGTATGTGCAGTTGACGGACTTTGAGCGAGGGCGTATAGTGGGCATGCGGGAGGCCGGGTGGACGTACTGCCGAATTGCTCAACACGTGGGGCGTGAGGTCTCCACAGTACATCGATGTTGTCGCCAGTGGTCGGCGGAAGGTGCACGTGCCTGTCGACCTGGGACCGGACCGCAGCGACGCACGGATGCACGCCAAGACCGTAGGATCCTACGCAGTGCCGTAGGGGACCGCACCGCCACTTCCCAGCAAATTAGGGACACTGTTGCTCCTGGGGTATCGGCGAGGACCATTCGCAACCGTCTCCATGAAGCTGGGCTACTGTCCCGCACACCGTTAGGCCTCCTTCCGCTCACGCCCCAACATCGTGCAGCCCGCCTCCAGTTGTGTCGCGACAGGCGTGAATGGAGGGACGAATGGAGACGTGTCGTCTTCAGCGATGAGAGTCGCTTCTGCCTTGGTGCCAATGATGGTCGTATGCGTGTTTGGCGCCGTGCAGGTGAGCGCCACAATCAGGACTGCATACGACCGAGGCACACAGGGCCAACACCTGGCATCATGGTGTGGGGAGCGATCTCTTACACTGGCCGTACACCACTGGTCATCGTCGAGGGGACACTGAATAGTGCACGGTACATCCAAACCGTCATCGAACCCATCGTTCTACCATTCCTAGCCCGGCAAGGGAACTTGCTGTTCCAACAGGACAATGCACGTCCGCATGTATCCCGTGCCACCCAGTGTGCTCTAGAAGGTGTAAGTCAACTACCCTGGCCAGCAAGATCTCCGGATCTATCCCCCATTGAGCATGTTTGGGACTGGATGAAGCGTTGTCTCACGCGATCTGCACGTCCAGCACGAACGCTGGTCCAACTGAGGCGCCAGGTGGAAATGGCATGGCAAGCCGTTCCACAGGACTACATCCAGCATCTCTACGATCGTCTCCATGGGAGAATAGCAGCCTGCATTGCTGCGAAAGGTGGATATACACTGTACTAGTGCCGACATTGTGCATGCTCTGTTGCCTGTGTCTATGTGCCTGTGGTTCTGTCAGTGTGATCATGTGATGTATCTGACCCCAGGAATGTGTCAATAAAGTTTCCCCTTCCTGGGACAATGAATTCACGGTGTTCTTATTTCAATTTCCAGGAGTGTAGATTGTGAGGATTATGACGAAGTGGTATGTGGAGCCAATTCCTTGCAACTCAAATCTTAAGAGAAAACACATAGCCAACCCAACATTAATTGCTGCTACCCAAGACAGAACAAAGTTAGAAAAAGACGAACAGGCGCGCTCTGCTGAGCTCTGATTATCACCTAGGAAAATCCCTGTCTGCCGGTGTTGCGGACATACCTTACCAATCTGTCTTCTTAACTGCAAGAACACGATTTGGCGTACCGGAGCCGATGGCTGGTTGCTTCGACGTCCTCGACCGAAAGGGGAGAGACGACTACCCCGAGCACCCGTACAGGCCGAACACACAACATTCCCGCCCCCACGACAGTGGCCGTGGTTAAACGTACCAATCAGCAACTCGAAAACCGGCGGAAAATTCCACTCTATTGCCGGAGCACTACCATTCCACCAATGGAGATTCTTGGCGCCAATTTCTGCGCTGATTTTGCTACGTCACGGAGCTATGCCCTGAGCAAGCCAATCACAGTTACTATTTTACAGAAAGCGCGGGAATTTTCCCGCCACAACTGCCTGGGTACACAAGTCATTCCCACACCTCGCTGGTAGCCCGCCAGAAAGTGTTTTCGCTAAGTTTCTGTGAAGTGACGGAACCTCTAGCCCAGCCGCTACTTCAGACCCCTCCGAGCGTGTCTTTTGACAATGTCGGCGTCTGCAAAGCATTCACTCGATTTCCCCACACCCGTCGGCTTAACTCTTTCCAGATCAGCAGAGCCCGCCTGTCACCGGACTGCCCGGGTGACGAGAGACGCTGCGTGGGAAGTCTGCGTGTGAAGGATTAGCGACTTTTCACTGCATGCAATTAGAGAGGAAAATCGTAAGATAGAAAATGAGAGGGGGCTCATGCCACCTCTCAAGTTGACCGGCGTTGTCTGGTGAAACGTTGTTGTGATGCCTCGTGTAAGGAGGAGATGTGTGTACCATCACGTTTCCGACTTTGATAAAGGTCGGATCGTAGCCTATCGCGATTGCGGTTTATCGTATCGCGACATTGCCGCTCGCGTTGGTCGAGATCCAATGACTGTTGGCAGAATATGGAATCGGCGGGTTCAGGAGGGTAATATTGAACGCCGTGCTAGATCCCAACGGCCTCGTGTCACTAGCAGTCGAGATGACAGACATCTTATCCGCATGGCTGTAACGCATCGTGCAGCCACGTCTCGATCCCTGAGTCAACAGATGGGGACGTTTGCAGGACAACAACCATCTGCACGAACAGTTGGACGACGTTTGCAGCAGCATGGACTATCAGCTCGGTTACCTTTGACGCTGCATCACATACAAGAGCGCTTGCGATGGTGTACTCTACGACGAACCTGGGTGCACGAATGGCAAAACGTCATTTTTCCGGATGAAGCCAGGTTCTGTTTACAGCATCATGATGGTCGCATCCGTGTTTGGCGACATCGCGGTGAACGCACATTGGAAGCGTGTATTCGTCATCGCCATACTGGCGTATCACCCGGCGTGATGGTATGGGTTGCCATTGGTTACACGTCTCGGTCAACTCTTGTTCACATTGACGGCACTTTGAACAGTGGACGTTCATTCGATCACTGCGAAACCCTACATTTCAGCAGGATAATGCACGAGCGCATGTTGCAGGTCCTGTACTGGCCTTTCTGGCTACAGAAAATGTTCGACTGCTGCCCTGGCCAGCACATTCTCCAGATCTCTCACCAATTGAAAAAGCCTGGTCAATGGTGGCCGAGCAACTGGCCCGTCACAATACGCCAGTCACTACTCTTGATGAACTGTGGTATCGTCTTGAAGCTGCATGGGCAGCTACACCTGTACACGCCATCCAAGCTCTGTTTGACTCAATGCCCAGGCGTATCAAGGCGGTTATTACGGCCAGAGATGGTTGTTCTGGGTACTGATTTCTCAGGATCTATGCACCCAAATTGCGTGAAAATGTAATCACATGTCACTTCTAGTATAATATATTTGTCCAATGAATACCCGTTTTATCATCTGCATTTCTTCTTGGTGTAGCAATTTTAATGGCCAGTAGTGTATAACAACAGTGATAGGACGGACCTGCAAAATTACAGACCAATATCGCTAACATCCGTTTGCTGCAGAATTCTTGAACATACACCGACGGAAAAAACTGCAACACTACAAGCAGTTGTGCAAGATAAACGAAAGTTGGTAGGCGTATTTTTACATTTAAAGAATAATGTCTATTTAAATTTCGCGCCAGTCGCATAAGAGTGGTGTTAGTAGCGGCACTATGAGGGTGCAAATCAGGTTTGCTTTAAATACACGCCGTGACGGTTGTGAGCGTTAGTTACCTTCTAGATTGGATGTGGTGATTTGATCTTAGTCAAGAATGCCTTTGAGGAGACAGAGACGCCATTATGATCATCTTACTGAGTTTGAACGAGATCGTGTAGTAGGGCCACGAGAAGCTGGATATTCCTTCAGCGATATAGCAGGAAGACGTGGCAGAAATGTAGCACTGTACACGATTACTGGCAGCGGTGACCCGGAGAATGTACGGTTGAAAAAAGCGCGGGCTCCGACCGGTCGCGTGGCGCGCCCGAGAGGTAAGACAATCGTGTTTGGCATATGGCTCTGGCGCATCACATTTCTTCAGCAGCAGCAATTTGAACAGCAGTTGGCGACATAACGAAATGTTAAAAATCGATTACTCCAGGGACAGCCCCGAGCCAGACGCCCAGTAGCGTGCATTTCACTGACCCCCAAACCACCGCCATTTGCGACAGAAACTGACATCGCACACCTTTACAACACAATACATGCCCGTTTCAATGCTTGCATTCAACATTATGATCGTTACATCTGTTATTAATGTACCACCATGTCACTTTTGCAACGGCTTATTTCGCGCTTACATTGGCCTGTGATGCTGCAATGTTAATCACTTAAATATGCTACATAGACAGACATATTCCCCAAATTTCATTACTCTACATGATTTTTTTTTTTGCTTTCATTTTTTTTTACCGCCAGTTCATTTGTCCAGTCGCGGAAGCTGTCAGGCGCTGACGCCACCCTGCAACACACCTCTGCCAGGCAGGCTGCATCAAGCACAGCCCCTGTAAATCAGTAACTGCACAGTCCACCGAGCTGAGAAATTTGCAGCCCGGTCCGCAGAGGTCCTTCGTGTACACCAGACACTAGAACAGGTGGTGCACACAACCGCGACAGGGTCACTCCTGCTACGGACCTTCTGCTGCATCCACCGTGACACGTGCGGCCACTCGAATGTAAGTGTGCCTCCCGGGCAGTTCCGTCGTAGCCGACAATTGATGCCCGCCGCTACAAACCCAGCATCGCCTCCGACTGCATGCCGCCTTCGCTTCCGGTGGACAGTGTTAATTATACAGACGGCGCTTCTATGAAATCGGCAAAAAATTAGATACACCATTTAGAGAATATTAGGTTTTTGAAGAAAACAACACTGTCAAAAATTCCCTTTAACTAACAGCTAAAATTAAAAACTTTTCCATTCCTGATTATGGTAATTTCGTATCCTTTAACGTAGTTAATTTACTTACTAACATTCACATTTATGAGACTATTAAAATCACTGAAGAGAATCTTCTCCAACACAAAAAACCTAATGTACAAGAAATTAAAGATGTCATTAGGTTATTGCTTCTGATACTCTCCTATAACTATTTCCAGTTTAACGCTGAAATGTTTTTACGACCGGAAGCCTTTGCCGTGCCCATTTGTATAACAAGTACGCTTGCTAACAGTTTTGTTAAACATCACAAAAGGCAGTACTTCAAGAAATTCCCCATCAGAGCGAATAAAATTTAATATTGTAGTATGTACATGGACGAAATCTTTGTGTCATTTAGAAGACCACTCAGTGCCACTGTCACTGCAATGACATAACTGAATAGTATATACACTAGCATTAATTTTCACCATGGAGTTAGAACAACAACATCCAACTGACTGTCTGAATCTGACTATATAGAGAGTGATAATGGTATTTGGCATTTATCGTATCCCACTTGCACAGATAATGATATCTAAAGTAATTTCAGCCTCCCACGAACCCAGAAGAACGCATTTTTCCTTTCTATGATTCACAGATTAGTCAGTCTTCCCCTAGAGCAGAACGAAATTGCAATGAACTAGGAATCCTTAGACGTGTAGCACTGAACAACGTTTTCATTGCACATATAACTGGTAAAACGTTCGCTGCAAAATTACTCAGTCAAAATACTACTGATGAGATTACGTTGCAGAAAGAGGAAGAAGCTAAAACTATTTGTCCCTACCATAACGTGGACCTGTTTCTGGCAGAATAGCTGAACAACTTCGTAACAGCGAGGTAAGAACAGGCTTCCGTACCGACGACACGTTAGGCCTGAGCGTACGTCACAGCCTACAACACAATAAACCTTCCACACACTCTGGGTTCTATAAGGCCTGTAGCGTAGTAAAGTCAGGATGTTACATATTTATAAGGAGTGCCCAGATTCACAGCTATGTGATATTAATTTTCATTTCTTTCACTTTCATTATAGATTTATTTCGGCTAAACTGCCATCATCGATTATATAACGTCTAGATGGACTAACGTATAAATAACATCTTTGGTAACAGTATTTTGACTGTCGTTCTCTATTTGTTGAATTAAGGCAGTAATTAAAAAGTTATAACAGTAATTTCACAGTTTTGGAGCTACGAGGTAAACATATGAGATTGTGGCTACAAAGCTGTTACTGTCGTAACAAATTAATTACTATTTTAACTCAACAATGTACGTCAGTTTATCTAGACAATATATACGTCATTTGATAATGACGATTTAGCCGAAACAGATCTGTAGTGAAAGTGAAAGTGAAAGAAATAAAAATTAATGTCATAAAGCAGCGAGACTGGACGTTCCTTATAAAATCATAGTCTCGGCTTTATAAAATTAACTGTACGAATGAACTAAGTTTAATACAGGACAAAACATTCGTTCCAGAGAACACTACACCAGTGACAGTTTTAGATCGCTGTCTGCGAACCATATTCGGACGACTAAACACAGGTTAGATATCATGGAAAGCTATTTAGAAATTCATCACAAAATTGGAAAAGTAAGACAGCTTGATGTTTAGAAGAGACTGAAATTTATACGGCTTTTATAGACAAACCAGAACACGTTTTGAGTGAAACCTATCTTAAAAGTAGGAGGTTACTAGACTGCTTCAAGAACATTCTACAATATAGTGTTTTTTTCATATGAGTGGCTTTAAGCGTGTTAATTCTGCCAAATATTCTTGACCATGCTACGCTTATTACTACTTAAAATCCTTTTTTCCTACATTTGTGTGTTACTTGCATTTCATCACACTCTGACTGCTTGCGTGTGTGATCCGCTGCTTTCGTCTATACTTGAGATTTTACACCCTATTCTATACTTTTATTTTATGGATATTGCTTCGACCTGATAGCCACTTCATGTTTTTAGCTACTTTTAATTTACACACTCAGTATCATTTGAGACATATTTCTGTCACTTTCATCATTTCTGCGCACACGTTTTACAAACGTATCGGCTCTGTATATTAGACCCTAGCGTCTTTGCGCTGTGTGGCTCATGAGCTTTGCATCTTTGCATCTTTGCTGCTATTGTCAAACGTCTACCATGCCTGCTACACGAGATATTGACTTAAGTCTTTATCATATCAGGTAGTATTTCACCAGCGTTCTAACGTAGGCTTGCACGGTGAATGGAACATGTGTTAGTTTGCTTTTACACTGGTGACAACTATGTTCCAGCATGTCGTAGCTTTATTTTATTAAGTGGGTTACAACGCCCCACGCAAGTGGCCTTGAAATTTTCATTTTCCAAAGCTTGTCTGTTTTGTGAATACGTATATTTTTTTGGTGACTGACAGCTTTCAGGATGCTTAAAAGTGACCAAGTGTCGAAACTGCAGTCACAGTAAGTAATAGTTTGACATACAAAGTGGAATTACTTCATTCAAAAAAATTCTACCTCACCTTGCTCACTGCAAGGACCATATGATCTTCTTGTACTAGTTTAGCCAACAAACCTTTCGTTGCTCCTCGTCTCCATGAATATTAAACTCACCACTTGACATCTGTTACTAAAGGCAGAGTGCAACTCATAAATAACTAACTATCAATTAACTCTTGTGTTACAGCGTTATTTTACCTTTACGTCGTTAAGAAACAATTAGGGAGTCAAATAAATCCTATATTCTAATGGAGGGGGGTGGGGAGGGGAGCGGTCCACTACTGCACGGTTTTCCACAATGCTTTGACGATTCGTAATTTGTGTGTTATTCAAACTAAAAGCGAAAAAAAATGAACATTTTACACAGCATCTATTCAAGTTTGCTTACGAAATGGTAAATCGGACAACGACCGCCGGCCGTTGTGACCGAGCGGTTCTAGGCGCTTCAGTCCGGAACCGCGCTGCTGTAACGGTCGCAGGTTCGAATCCTGCCAAGGGCATGGATGTGTGTGATGTCCTTAGGTTAGTTAGGTTTAAGTAGTTCTAAGTCTGGGGGACTGATGACCTCAGATGTTAAGACCCATAGTGCTTAGAGCCATTTGAACAATTGACGGTCATTCGCGGCACGTTTCAGCCACTTTTTGAACACACCTTTCCTAGCTGCTGAAGGAATTCTGGAAATTTCATCGTGAATTCGATCTTTTAACTGTTGCAAACTTCTCGCGCGGTCGGAGTAAACTCTCGTCTTTGAACAACCCCGAGATAATAATCTGGTACGGTTACATCAGACGAGCGAGGCGCTATTCGAAGCAAGCGCATTTGGAAATTATGGGATTATCAAACGCTTCGCGTAGAACTTGGCAGGGGCTTGTTGCATGTGCCGCACGCCGCGCCTTCTTGTTGGAACTAAGTTTTCGTAACTAACAACTGGGGCTTTACTGTAACAAAATGTTGGATGTTATGGGGAGTTCGGATTCTTTTCCGAGAACCGGTTGACTTTCGATTTGATGCACTGACAATTGTACGGACGTTTCTTACCCAATTAAATATTGTTCAGTGAGCAGGAATTGGGTATCGCGACTAAATACTGAAACGCTTTTGAAAGGCACGTTGTACGCGCACGACAGATCTGCCGTAGCTAAAATAGCACTCCGCTGCGAACGCACGGTGTTGCCTCGACCAATGCGACATGGTTACTGATCTATATACGAAATGAAAATTGACACTCCGCGCTACTAACAGACGAGCCACCGTCGCTGTATCTTATTTTTAGCACGCGTTATTCAAATTTGATATCGTCAAAATTCTGTGAAACGCCCTGTATTTGGCCACAATACGTTTCCAGAGCCTTCATCTCCTTATACCCGATGTAAACGATAGTTGTTTTTAGCGTAAAGCAGCGGTGTCGTAATGGTTGTGTAATTCAAGTACCATTACAACCTACACCGTGAGTTAATGACTCGAGCGCAATTTAAGCTCTTGCTTAGTTATCCCACGCGCCCTGACTCTAAATTTGTATGTCAATCTGATGATTTTACCTGTTGTGCTCCCATTCATATACAGCATTCCAGAGGGTGTTTTCCAACAAGATAACGCTCACCCACAGACTGGTGCTGTAAACCAACACATTCTACAGTATGTCGACATGTTGCACTGGCCTGTTCGATCACCAGGTCTGTCTCCAACCGAGCCCATATGACAAGTCATAGGACGACAACTGCAGCTTTAACAGTAGCTGTATTGACCAACCAACTGCAGCAGGTACCACAAACTGACATCCGGTAACTCACAAACAACGCATGCACGTTTGCATGCTTGCATTCAACATTCTGGCGGTTTCACAGCATTTCGCATTTGCGATGGCTTATCCCGCGCTTACATTAACATGTGATCTTGCAATGCTCATCACTTACAAATATGCCACGGAGCAACGTATTCTCAAAATTTCATCAGACTACGTTCATTATTTTCTGTTGCTCCGATTGTTTGCCGATAGATTATTTCGAATTTTTTTCGTTCCTGTAAACTAGCTTTCGAGACTTTCAAGGCTCTTCTTCAGAAGGGGGGCGCAGAGAAGCTACATCTTTATCTCCGTAGTGTGATGAGAGATACTGTCTCTGCGACAAGAAGATAAAGTAACCTTAATGTATCGCAATGAGTGGCAAATATATTGCAGGCTCTGTTGGAAAAGGAATTCCTTTTCTTACTCCTGTTGTGTCGTACAATTTATATCCACCTGGTAGCTTCCATTTTCTTTGTATACTGTCACCCGTGCAACTAATGTATATCATGAAGATACACTTTCAAATGACTATGTTACACGCCCTGAGAGAATCAGCACACAATTCAGTTTAGATTCGTACACGCATACAACATCTACATCCACGTGATTACTCCGCTATTCGCAATAAAGTGCCTGGCAGAGGGTTCAATGAACTACCTTCGAGCTGTCTCTCTACCGATTCAATCTCGAATGGCGCGCGGGAAAAACGAGCACTTAAATTTTTCTGTGCGAGCCCTGATTTCTCTTGTTTTAACGTGATGATCATTTCTCCTTATGTACGTTGATGCCAGCAGAATGGTTTCGCAATCGGAGGAGAAAGCTGGTGACTGAAATTTCATGAGCAGATCCCGTCGCAAGGAAAAACGACTTTGTTCTAACGATTGCCACTCCAATTCACGTATCATGTCTGTGGTACTTTAGCCCCTCTTTCGCGATAATACAACACGAGCCGTCAGTCCTATCTGATACGGATCCCACAACGCAAAGTAATGCTCCAGAATAGGGCGGACAAGCATTGTGAAGCAGTCTCTCTAGTAGACCTGTTGCATCTTCTAAGTGTTCTGCCAATGAATGGCAGTCTTTGGTTTCCCTGCCAGAACACATTCTATGTGATCGTTCCAATTTAGGTTATTTGTAATTGTGATCCCTAAGTATTTAGTTGAATTTACAGCCTTAAGATTTGTGTGACATACGGCGTAATAGAAATTTGGCGGATTTCTTTCAGTACTCATGTGAATAACTTCACACTTTTGTTTATTAAGGGACAATTGCCACTTTTCACACCATACAGATATCTTATCTAAATCATTTTCCAAGTCGTTTTGATCATCTGATGACTTTACTAGACGGTAAATGACAGCTTCATCTGCAAACAATCTAAGACGGCTACTCAGATTCTCTCCTATGTCGTTAATATAGATCAGAAACAATAGAGGGCCTATAACGCTTCCTTGGGGAACGCTGGATATAACTTCTGTTTTACTCGATGTCTTTCCGTCTATTAGTACGAACTGTGACCTTTCTGACAGGAAATCATAAATCCTGTCGCACAACTGAGGCGATATTCCATGGGCATGCAGTTTGGTTACAAGACGCTTGTGAGGAACGCTGTTGAAAGCCTTCTGGAAATCTAAAAATAAAAAATCAATTTGGCATTCCCTGTCGATATTACTTTCTGAGTATACAAAGTGTTTCGCAAGAACAATGTTTTCTGAATCCGTGCTGACTGTGTGCCAATAAATCGTTTTCTTCGTGGTAATTCGTAATGTTCGAATACAGTATATGTTCCAAAACGCTACTGCAAATCGACCTTAGTGATATGGGCCTCTAATTCAGCGGATTAGTCCTACTTACCTTTTTGGGTATTGGTGTGACTTGAGAAATTTCCCAGTCTTTAGATACGGATCTTTCTGTGAGCGGTTGTATATATTGCTAAATATGGAGCTACTGTATCAGCACACTCAGAGGAACATGACTGGTATACAATCTGGACCGTAGGCCTTGCCTTTATTAAGTGATTTAAGCTGCTTTGCTACACCGAGGATATTTACTTCTATGCTTCTCATCTTGGCACTTTCTGTTGACTGGACTTCGGGAATACCTACTTCGTATTCTTTGCTGAAGGAGTTTCGGAAAACCATGTTTAATAACTCTACTTTAGTGGCACGTCATCAGTGACTTCACCGTTATTTTCGGCAATGAAGGTACTGATTGCGTCTTGACACTCGTGTACTTTATGTATGACCAGAATCTCTTTAGGTTTTTCGCCAGATTTCTAAACAGAGTTTCGTTGCGGAAATTATTAAGAGCATCTCGCACTGAAGTAGCCGCTATATTTAGAACTTCTGCAAAACTTCGCCAGTCTTGTGGATTTTGGATTCTTTCAGATTTGGCATGCTTTTTCGTTGCTTCTGCAACAGCGGTTTGACCCGTTTTGTGTACCATGGGGGATCAGTACCACCACTTATTAATTTATGTGGTATATATATCTCTCAGTTACAATCGATACTATCTCTCTGAAATGATTCCACATCTTTTCTACGCTTACATGATCAGATCGGAAGGAGTGGAGACTGTCTCTTTAAGAAGCATTAAGAGCATTATCAGCTTTTTTAAAATAGATGTACTTTGAGTTTCTTTTTGATGGTCGTAGGTGTTACAACATTCAGTCTAGCAGCAACTGCCTTGTGGTCGCTAATCCCTGTATTCGTCATGATACTACCTATTCATCCACGAATATTTGTTGCTAAGAGGTCAAGTACGCTTTCGCAACCATTTATGCTTCGAGTAGCCTCACGAACAAATTGTTCAAAATAATTTTTTGAGAAAGCATTCAGTACAATTTCGGATGGCGTTTTATGCCTGCCGCCGGCTTTAAACGTATAAATTTTCCAGCATCTCGAGGGTATATTGAAATCACCACCGACTATAATTGTGTGGGAGGGGTACCTATTTGAAATGAGACTCACGTTTTCTTTGAAATGTTCACCGACTATATCCTCTCAGTCGGGGGTCGTAAAACGACCCAATTAATAGTTTAGTTCGATTGACAAGTATAGCCTCTACCCATACTATTTCGCAGGAACTATCTACTTCAGTTTCACTACAAGGTAAACTACTTCTGACTGCAATAAACACCCCAGCATCAACTGTATTTAATCTATCCCTTCTGAACGTAGTTAGGTCGTTTGAAAAAATTTTGCCTTAACTTATTTCCGGCTTTAACCAGTTTTTTCCGTACCTATAACTGTTTGAGCTTCAGTGCTTTCTATTAGGGCCTGGAGCTCTGGTTCTTTCCCAACACAGGTACGATAATTCACAACACCGATCGTTTCTACAACCACCTTACTGTGTGTTACCTGCCCCTTTTAGACGGACGCCATTTCTATGGTTTCCTGAGACCCTCTAACCAAAAAATCCGCCCCTGCTACCCGTGTAGCCGCTTCCTGTGTGTAGTGGACTGCTGACCTATTAAGCGGAATCCAGAAACCCACCATCCTATGGCTCAAGTCAAGGAATCTGAGGCCTACACGGTCACATAATCGCCTGAGCCTATGATTCATACCTTCCACTCGACTCTGCACCGAAGGACCACAGTCGGTTCTGTCGATGATGGTGCAGATGGTGAGCTCTGCCTTAATCTCGCAAGCAAGACTGGCAGTCTTTACCATATCCGCTAACCAAAACCAGAGAGAATCTCCTCCAATCCAAAGCGACACACGTCATTGGCATCGACTTGGGCCACCACCTGCAGTTGGCTGCACCCTGTACTCTTCATGGCATCCGGAAGCACTCTTTACAAATCAGGAATGACTCCCCCACCTTGTGCACACTGCCGGCCTTCCCCTCCTTGGCAGCCATGTTACTAAGGGGGCCCAATTACGCGCCTATTGTTGGAGTTCCGAAGTACCAGCAAACTCACCTTCTGTGAACGCCCAGAATTTGCTTCCTCTGGAGGCCCTACGATGGGCCCCTCGCAAAGTCTTTCGCTGCCTGCCAGACTTAGGAATCATCTCTCACTCGACCACAGGTGAGGGATCAACCTCAGCGCTGCAGACCAACATAAATTTAGGCTAATGACATTAGTGCTGCTCAAAAATCTGCAGTCAGAGAAGACAATTCCAAATGCAAGGGGAAAAGACACAAGAATGCTGTAAGTAAATATCAGAAACTTATCTATTGTAAAGAACGTCCCTAGATGTAGAAAGCGACCAAAATTGTAAATACCACTGACGGTGTTTTAACAGAATTAATCGAAATGATTACTGATATGATAAAATAAACGAAGTCTGGTTTTCTTCATGGTTATGTGACGTTACGTATATATCCGTTTTGTATTTTTATTCGTCCATGCCTTTCGTTTAAGCACTCACTCTAGCTAAACAGGCCTCTGCTGCCAAATCACTATCGGCCGGGGTGGCCGAGCGGTTCTAGGCGCTACAGTCTGGAACCGCGCGACTGCTACAGTCGCAGGTTCGAATCCTGCCTTGGGCATGGATGTGTGTGATGTCCTTAGGTTCGTTAGGTTTAAGTAGTTCTAAGTTCTAGGGGACTGATGACCTCAGAAGTTAATTCCCATAGTGCTCAGAGCCATTTGAAGGGTGAAAAACAAAGGAAGGTTAGGTTAGTTTAGTGTTGTTTAACGTCCCGTCGACAACGAGATCATTAGAGACGGAGCGCAAGCTCGGGTTAGGGAAGGATGAGGAAGGAAATCGGCCGTGCCCTTTCAGAAAAACAAAGGAAAGAGTATTCACTTTCTTTTGCCTGATGGCGGATTTAGACAGTGGGGATGCATGACAGAAGCACTTTCTTACGCAACTTTGGTAAAAATAAATTTACGTTTATACCGTAATAGCGTTGCGTACGTTGATTAGGACTCTATAATCATACTGATATAATAAAAAGGACAACCAAATCAGCATCCACTGAAACGTGGATAGTAGCACGAGAAGATTTGTTTTTACCTTTTAGATATTACTGCAGACTCTAGAAAATTCGAAGCTCAAGGGAACGTTACAATCGAGTCTGCACAATTCGAAGTTCAAAGGATGTAAGAAAAAGTTCGAATAACTAAGAGAAAAAGTTCGAATAATTAATTCTATTTAACTCGACTTTATTCTAGATTAAATCAGGAAAAATTGAAATAAAATTTTGATTTTTTTTTACTATTGTATTCCCAGTTTTCTTACATGTTATTTGCTTTAGTATTTGAAACAGAAGGCACACACAAATGTTCGAAAACACACAAATTCAGCTTCATTTTTCAATGCTGAACAAACTATCACGAATGGCCGCATTTTGTGAACTAATTTTCTTTAGTTTGAGTTAGCGTGTCACTCCTTATTTGTATCTGAGACTTCGGTTCCCAGACTTAGCGTTCCGTTAAGCTATAACCTCCGACAAATACCTTTTGTACCCTGCACTGAGTAAGCCAATTCCATAAGCTTTCAGCAAGAGGCGGGGACTCGCCTCGCCCGGTCTGCTTGCTCCCGCCTTTTAATACTTATCAGCAACATTATCTTCCCGCTTGATGATCGTTTGCAGCATGGATGGTTGAATCTCGAAACAATTCGTTACCTGCTACTTATTGTTGCATTCCACAGCGTCGAAACTCGTTTCTGTTTTACGAAAGTCGAAAACTTCCTGGAAGTTATTCTGACGCGAAAACTTCTACTTTCTCCTTGGTGGAAGTTTCTTGTGTGACAACATGGCTTCAGATTTGAATCACTAATAACTACGAGACCGATAGTGCGCAAACAAAGGTTAAGTCCACGTGGTTGTCGCTTATTGCCTGTGTTGTCATCGTACCAGTGTAGGCATATGCGGGTCATTGTTACAAATCAGCTTTGTGTTAAGCTATAAATTGGTGTAGCTTTAAGCTAAGATACTGATTTGGGTGTCATTGCGATGAACAGCTTAGGGAGCGCCGCTAGGAGTCATAGGAAATAAAAGTATTCGCCGGAATATAAACGATAATCTATATTGAGTTTAAACCTATGACACAAAGGAAGAGTTCGTCTCATAGGACTTGTAAATATGCTCTAAATTACAGAAAACGCGAGAAAAGCCCTCCCAGAAGCCTAAAAAGTGCAGCGCTGAGCGAATGCGACAGCTCACGCAGAGTCGGAAAAAAAGGAAGAAGCGGCGCAACTCGATAACGTACTCAAAAGCTATATCGTAAACCGGCCAATGAAAGTACAAAATGGTGAGTAACCGTGTGACCACTGTATTAAAGATATTGATAACTAAATTACATGTTAATATGAAACACATGTTACGATTTTATCCCGACGTTTTCACGAAAAATCTACGGCGCAGACCTGAACTGCATACACAGATATTTATTTGCAACTGATTAATATGCTGTGGTATTTCGTATTACTAAAAAAAACTAATAAGTTTTTATTTTCGTTTTTGTGCTAAATGCTGCTAAGATAAATACCAAAACAGCTTCCATTTTCTTGTAGTTAACAATCAGTAATTAGAAAAATAAGTTTGGCTATAATACTGATACATATTTACTTGGCATATTCCTGGTGCTGAAACAGGATGTATTATTTCAATGTCAAAAGAAATGCAAAATATTATATTAATACCATCACACAAGTGAACAGTGAAAGAAAAAAATATTTTCAGGTGTCTCAGTCTGCCTTTTCTTTTTAGTATCCTGATTGATTAAATGATAATAAATAAATTCTGTATCAGAAATCGTTTCGTAACAGTTCACACTCAATGCCTTTTATAAATGTATATTGTCACTAATTGTATTTTCAAAACGAACACAGGCCTTTTTTTTCCAAATTATTCAAGTGTCAAAATGAGATTATGATATGACACATGTCACTAATGAGATAAATTCTTTCTTTGAATGAAAGAGGATAATTCTCCTGGTTTTATGTGAGCTGAATGCTAAATTAAACAGATAACATTTAAAAAACGAATTTCTTGACGATTTTACTGACAGGTCTACATGTTTAACGAATTTCTTGACGAGTTTACTGACAGGTCTACATGTTTCATATATTTCTGTTGGTAGTTACATGCCAACCTCTCAGGCTCAGCTTTATATGAAAGTATCTTGCAGGTCAGAAAAGAAATTATATTGCTACCTCTACAGATTCAGTTGGTCTATTATTGTTTTACTATTGTATCATTGACGTTGCATTGCAAGAGAGAGACTGCTACTATGGCTGTTTTCTTCTGCTATTAAATTCCGTGCCATATCTCCATTCTAAATGCTAAAAGGCGTGGATAAAACTTTTCGTGATACTATTTTCATATTCATCACATCGCTGCTAGGTGTCGCTACTAGTCCCTCACACAGTCAGTTGTCTATAGCGCAGGGCTCTGGCGGAGCTGGCGACGACTCACTCTGCCGGGATTTGCTGCTTCATTCCTGAAAGTCTACACCAGCTGAAATAACCGCTAAATCCTCACACTAAACGAGAAACGTAATAACACCAATACCAAATAAGGCAAATCGTGGTAGGTGCGAATATTGCCAAACCACCACTATATTAACTCCTAGCTGAAAATAGTGATACACACTACTTAGAGAGGAATGGAGCACGAAGCTGATCTAGAGGAAAATCAATTTGGAGGGAACAGAACCCATATTTATAACATCTTTAGATACAGAAAAAACTTTTGACGATGTTGATCAGAATATACAGTATGAATTTAAGATGCAACCAGGAATAACATATAGCGAGCGAAACATTACTTAGAACTCCACCAGAAATGAGACAGCAGCTGTACGAGTTGGACATAAAAGAAAGGAAATACGTGAGAAGTGAGTGAGACAGCGTTCTAGTCCATTCCCTGATGTTATTCATTCTATATACAGGGTGTTTCACAAGTCATGCTTCACACTACTCGGGGCTGTAGTTTTACATAGGAATCTACTACTGAAAACGTCATCTAGCGACGCTACAGAGCGTCAAAGTTATATGCACCGGCGCCTACAAAAATAGTGGGATTCCACGAAGATGTTACAAACTTTCTAAGATGACTCAGATGGATAAATGTATAAATTTGAGATTATGTCCTTGTACCGGAAAATTATAACAGAAAACCTTTGTTACCTCTGACCGTATGTAGCGTTATCGTTGTTGCTAAGATGTAGGACAGGAAACTTTCAGAGGCGGTGGTATGGAATGAAAGAAGAAAACAATGTCCAGTACGAATAGGCTGTAAAATGCATACATCAAGAGCCATGAGCACTTGTTCATCTTCGCTAGCGTGAAACCCATCTCCACTATTGAACAAGTTCTTATAGCTCCTGAAGTATGCAGTTCAGAGTCCATTTTTACTGCACATTTTTTTCTTGTTTTGGTCTATACTGCCGCCTCTGAAAGTTTCCTACCCTACAATCCTAGCAACGACAGTAACAGTACTTGTATTCCACTCTCAGAGGTAGGATAACGATTTTCACTTACAACTTTCGACACGCTTGTTTCCGGTATAGGGGCCCTTACCTCAAATCGATACATTTGTCAGTTTCCATCATCCTAGAAAGTTTGCAACCTAATCACGGATCATCCTGTATATACATACATTTACCGGAGCTGGCGCCTGTAACTTTGATGCTGCACGGCGTCGTTGGGTGACGTTTGCAGGCATGAGTTTCTAAGTGAAACTGCAAGCTCTAGAAATGTGTAACAAGAGTTGTGAAACACCTTGTATAAAGACAGCAACGTACAAAAAGGATGAGGAATTCGGGAAATTAATCGAAGGTGAAGAAGAAGAAATAAAAGTTGTTCCCTAATTGAACTCTCACTTTGCAGTGGAGTGTGCACTGATTTCAAATTTCCTGGCATTTATTCGCCATGAAGAGGATCGCTAAAAAGATGGCCGAAATGTCGGTATTTTCGTTTTCAGTGTTTTATGATGACATGGCCTAGTACCCAAAATGATTTTCTTCAAGTTCTTTGTAGGAACTATACCGCTTCTCTCCGATATTTTGAGAATGATACAATTATTTTTTCCTAAAACCTAGCAACTGAAATAGTGCTTGAAATGATATAAATGGTACTTACGCTTTATGGTATGGAGACAGAAACGGTACTTGGCTTTAATGATAACAATATACAGGAAAATTCAGTAATGTTTCTGCAAAAAGCCATAACACCGAAATCCTGAAATATAATGGGATATTTCGAATGTGGTATGACACCAGCTGTACAGTTTACTGGACAGATACAGAGTTTTCCGAAATTCTAGCACTTTTAGAGGGAACTAAGCGACAATATTTTAAATTGGAACCCACGCACGGAAACGTATACTTTCCGTGCTTCAGCCGTTTGAATACATGCTTGCTAGGTGGGTAGGCAACACAGGGTAGTCATCGTGGGAGGCGGAGGGGGTGGGGGGAGGTGCTTACGTCGGATGTCATTTACCGTCTGTCCTACCACTCTGACATGGCTAGTGCGTCATTCACGTGTCTGTCAGTATTAGAGCAACATTGCGGAGTGCACTTTTGCCGAATACACCGACATGATTCTTCTGTATGGCGAAGCTCGTCGCCTTTATCAAGCTCGTTCTCCGCAGCGTCCGACTTCATGGCATACGCTTTTCGCCACAACTGCGCAACGACTTTGAGAAAAAGGTGCGTTCACCGTCAGCAGGGGTGACTGCAGTGCTTCAAAGAGACGCAGCGCACCCGAGTTGGAAAAGGCCGTATTGTAAAGAACAGTGCTTCTGAAAACTTATTAAATTTCCTTTCAATGAGTGGAATTGTGGAACTATTGATGTACTGGGTCACACCTAATAACCTACTTGTACAAGTGCTCGTGTTACCAACATGTTTTCAAATGGCTGTAGCGAGGAAACGGTGCGTTACAGGAGATGGGTTCCAATTCAGTACACGAGTATTATGTACTCAGCCCCCCTCTACACTAGAAGTTTTTAACGGGAATTTCGGAACATCCTGCATATTTCCGGTAAATTGTAGAGTTGTTGTCCCACCACAATTGAAATTTGCGAAAACATTTCATAATTTATGGGAGCACATCAGGCGCGACTACGGTGTCCGCAGTATAAAACCCAAGGGGCGTCTTGGCTACGGCGGCTCTGACGCCCACGAGAACAACTGTAGGTAGAGAGCGCAACACAGCTACTTTGATGGACATTTTCCTCTAATACTGCCAGATGTCTCAATTTTTAGAGGTATCTTGACCCGCACCGCACCAGCTTTAAGCGGAAAGCCAAATATCCCAACTTCTGGCCACTGCTAACATTCTGACATACACTATCCAATCAAAAGTATCCAGACACTTAATAGTTGACTTCAGTATTTGGTATGACCACCTTTTGTCTTTACGAGGAGTTAAACTCTGCTGGGAACGCTTTCAGTGTCTACGATATTTTACGCACCACACATGGTGAGAGTTTCATCTGTGTGTACGTACCAACAATACACTGGCCAGCAAGATCGCCGCCTCTCTCCCCAATTTTGGAGCAATATGGGCAGCTCCATGCAACCCGGTCGGGATTTTGACGATGTAACGAATCAATTGAACTGAATATGGTACGACATCCGTCAGGAGGACATCCACCAACTTCATCAATCAAGATCAAGCCGAATAGCTGCTTGCTTAAGGGCCAGAGGTGGACCAACGTGTTATGAATCCTGAATGAATCACCCAATTTTCCTGCAATTGTTATCATTTGTTTGCCTCTACACGTACATCACATCTATCGATTTCCTTCACACTGAGGTAATTTCTTGGTGGTACGGTTTAGAGTGTAAATATACAGGGTGTATCAAAAAGAATCGACCGATTAAAAAAAAAAGGTAACTATTACGTTATTCGAGATATGTGCGTGAATAGCGTACTCCTGGAAAGAGCAAACCATCGGGCTTTACATGGTTACCGCTTGGCAGCAGCACTGTCCGTCCCTTTCAGTCCTAGTAAAAATGGTGTCGCGACGACAGAAAGCGTTTTGTGTTCTGCATTTTGCGCAGTGTGGGCAGTAATAAGTGTTCGGCGTGACTTCCGTACAAGGTACGGTGCGGATCCTCCTACAGCACAGAGCATTAGACGATGGCATCAACGATTAAGAGAAACAGAATGTTTGCGGAAAGGCAAATCGCCGGGCCGTCCCCGAGTGCCTGACACAGATGTCGAACGCAACCGCCGCAGTTTCACAAGGGGTCCGCAGAAATCCGTCCGCCGTGCAGCTCGACAGCTCAGTACGCCCCCGATGTCCGTATGGCGTCTATGCGTCGACGTTTATGCACCAAATAATATTAAATTCAGCTACTGCGAGCTCTGCGTGAGGGTGATAACATCGCGTGAAGTTCCGTAATTTCATTGTTGGCAAGGTGGAGGATGGCTGTTTTCTCCCACAGTTAGTGTTTAGTAACGAGGCAACATTCCATTTATACGGAAAGGTGAACTGTCAAAAATGTGACAAGATGAGGTACGGGACAACCACATGAAGTTGTGCAACATAAAATAGACTCTCCTAAATTTAATGTGTTTTGTGCAGTTTAACGGGAAAAGGTGTACGATTCATTTTTCTTTGCCGGAAACACTGTTATAGGAAGCATATATCTCGATATGCTTGAAAACTTTCTTTTCCCACAGTTTGATTCGAACGACTTCATTTACCAATGGGATGGGGCACCGCGACAGTGGCATCTGGAAGTGCGGGAATTTCTAAATCAAACGATAACTGAACGATGGATCGGTCACACTGGACTAAATGACTCAGCCTTAGATTACTGGCCTCCAAGGTCACCGTACCCGACTATATGTGATTATATATGTATTGTTTTGTAAGAGACTCTTTATGCACCTACGTTACCAACAGCAATAAATGAACTGAGACATCGGATAACAGCACCTGTGGAAGCTGTAACTCCAGACATGCTTGCTGCAGTGTTGGTACAATTTGAACACCGCATTGACACATTCCGTGGATCTCAAGGATGCATATTGACCACCAATGAAAAGGATGAAAAAAACTTTTTCAGTTTCCGTTCATCAAAAAACAAAATTCGTTGTATGTGTTTTAGTTTCAGAAATATAGATGGCTCAGATCGGATGATTGTTTTTGATACACCCTGTATAGATAACGCACTTCAAAACCTCCCAATAATTAGGCCACTACCAAAATGGGAGATAAGTACTCACACATGCGTCTTTGCATGTGTTGGATAAAAAGTAGTAGCACAATGCCGTAACATGAAGGATGTGAGTCATTTGGTATGCACGCTTTCTGTTGCTGGTAGATGGTGCTTAAGTAGTAAAGTCAGCGGCATAGGTGTGTTTGAGTCAGTTGCGGCGTGTACTATCTCAAAGTTGGAGAGACTAGCTCAAGTGCCTTAATAGTATGTTTGGGAAACACGAAAAACGTGCTTGGGTCAAGACTGAAAGGGCACGTGGTCGGAGCGCGCAACAATCTTTCCATCCAGCGCTGCATTCCACCAACTTTCACGACAATGCACGACGCCAAACGACGAGCCCTGTGCAGGAGCTCCGCGTATGTGGCAGCGGGACATACTGGAACATCCACCGCATTCATCCGGTAGAGTTCCCCCAATTATGACCTGATCGCCCTAATGAACGAAGTATTTCGTGGCACGCGTTACAGCTAATGATAAGACACCCTATGGTGGTTCTAGCGAGACATCATCACAAGTGGATGCACTGACAGTGTACGACATCTTTCATGTGGGTGTGGAAAGTGATCGAGACGCGAGACGGAAATGTAATAAAGTGAATATTAGTCAATGAAGTCTGGCATGAATTATAACCGAACTGCCACTACTTTTCATCCACCCCATGTATATTACCATACCCGTTTATTTTTACTCATAAAAATTTGTCAGTAGTCTTGTATGAAATGTTTTCACAATTTTGGTTTGTTTTCTAGATGTATAGCAATTCGTTACGAAAGGTGGAAGAGTTTGATTTTTACTTAGAGCATTAATGTTCGATTTCCACTCACAGTACTGCCCTGGCTGCACATTTTTCTGGATTAGAAATTGATGCCCTTAGCATGAATTTATTTTGGCTTGCACCACAGCACATTTACTTGACGTAAAACACGACGAAATACTCCGCCAATACAGTTCGATTACCATCTCGTAACTGTTGGACCTGGTGGTCTACCGGCACAGCGCGTGGCTGCAAATCGAGAATCGCGGGATCGAATCCCATTTGAACCAATAAATTTTTCAGTCTGCGTTTAATCCAGCCTTCACCTCTCAATGATATGAGGAGTCGGTAGAAACAACATGTGGTGCGAATTCCACGTTAAACTGCCGATTCCCTTTCCCCGGTTGGACAACTGGTGTACGTTAATGATAAGCAAGTCGCCAAAGTGCCGTCCAATTGAAAGACTTAAGCGAGGGCACTGAAATACGCGAAATTTATTAATATTATTACACTGTCCAAACGCAGTAATCTGACCACGTGTTAAAACCCCGAATAAACGCCTTTTGCAGCATGAGATGTACAGGAATAGAGTCAAATGGCTCTGAGCACTATGGGACTCAACATCTTAGGTCATAAGTCCCCTAGAACTTAGAACTACTTAAACCTAACGAACCTAAGGACATCACACACACCCATGCCCGAGGCAGGATTCGAACCTGCGACCGTAGCAGTCCCGCGGTTCCGGACTGCAGCGCCAGAACGAATAGAGTCAATGAGGTAATAACAGGAATAAGAAGCCATTCCGACTCCAGTACTTGTCCAGCTGCGATAGAATTTTATCGATTGAAGATCCGTGGCAGAAACTACTCGATCGAGGTGGCCCCTCAGAATCGATTAATCAAGGCGTCTTCTCTGCCGGCGGACATACAGAGAAACCTGCGCAACACGGAAGCCCTACCACCTCGGCTGTATGGATTACCCAAGATCCATAAGAACAACGTTCCACTGAGACCGATCGTTAGCGCTCCTGGCTCACCAACGTATAAACTGGCAAAACACTTGGCCTCTCTGCTCCAGCCACACGCGGGGAAGACCGACACATACATTAAGGACTCAGGACATTTCATTGAGAAGCTGAAGAAACTGAAACTTGCACCAAACGACATCTTTGTCAGTTTTGATGTTATTTCGTTATTTACGAAAGTGCCACTCAGTGACGCTCTGGAGCACATCGGTTCCATGTTCCCGCAAGACATCAAAAAGCTCTTCCATGCATGTCTCACCACGAGCTATTTCACGTGGAATGGCGATTTCTACGAACAGCTGAAGGCGTCGCCATGGGTAGTCTTCTCAGTCCAGTGGTGGCCAATTTCTTCATGGAACAATTCGAAGCACAGGCACTGGACTCTGTGACTTGCAAACCTAAGGTGTGGTACAGGTACGGCGATGATACTTTCGTGGTGTGGAGTCATGGTGACTTCCTAAGACACATGAACAGCCTCCATGCCAACATAACATTTACCATGGAAGTAGAAAAGGACAAGAAACTGCCATATCTAGATGTGCTGTTCACAAGGGAAGGCGAAAACCTGGGACACAGCGTGTATCGAAAACCGACACACACGGACCGATACCTGCACAAACAGTCAAACCACCACCCGAGCCAGAAAAGAGGCATGATTAGTACGCTCGTAATGAGAGCAGGACGAATATGTGAGCCGCAACACCTCAAACGAGAAATGCAACACCTGGAAACTATTCTGAGGAGCAGTGGGTACTCCACAAATTACATTAGAAGTGTAACAGAGCCAAACACTCGGCGAAGTAAGGAACCAGGAAAAGAAAAAGAAATGTCGGGTACGGCCTTTCTGCCATACATTCCCAGAGTGACGGACAGAATCGGCCGTATATTGCGCAAACATGGCGTAAAGACGATTTTCAAACCGACAAGGAAGATCAAAGAGTGTCTTAGATCGGCGAAGGAGAAAAGAGACCCACTTGCAATGTCGGGAATATACCGTATACCATGCACATGCGGAAAAGTTTATTTCGGAATGACTGGACGATCAATTAACACCAGGATCAAAGAGCATAAGCGACATTGCAGATTGGGGCAGGTGGAGAAATCGGCCGTGGCAGAGCACGCGCTGAATGAGACCGACCACGTAATAAAATTCGCCGACACGGAAGTTCTGGCTGTAGAGAAGCACTATCACACGCGCTTGTTCAGATAAGCTGTAGAAATACAAAAACACGCGAACAGTTTCAACAAGAAAGAGGAAAGCCTTAAGGTAAACGGATCCTGGCTTCCCGTACTGCAGCGAACGACCGTCGCAGGTAGCGAGAGGAGAACCGCGCCGGAAATGACCGCGGAGAAGCCCTCGGACGTTGGCGCGCCAGGTACATATAGTCTGCGGCCGCGAGCTCGGCTCCAGTTCACCACCGGCAATGGAGGGTGAAGCTTTGACAATGCCAGCCACTCGTGCTGGCGAAACGTCAGAAAAATCATTAGATGAACGTCGGCCGAAGAACTCGAGACAGAAGCCAATAGGCAGTTTGTCATCCTAGAGCTTTCAGAACCACGCATATATACTGCGAGCTATGTTACACGTGCATCTAAGGGTGGATATGGTCCCCAAGAGATAGGTGCGTACTAGGGTTGGTCCATTGTGCCTTTCATAATAACGATATCACCCAGGGAGTGCCGCGAAAACATTCCCCACACCATAACGCTCCCTCAGGGTTGCAGGGAGTTTGCTTTCAGACGTTACACGCCAATGGAAATCTGTCCGATGGAGCATACAATGTGATTAATATGGAGAGGCAACCTGTAGCACTCAGTCGACTTTCAGTTGTGGTACCGGCGTGCAAATGCATGCTGTCAACGCCAATGAACAGCAGTCAGCATGGGTGCAGGAACCAGGTGCCTACTGCGGAAGCCCGTACGTTGTTGAGGAAACATTGGTGGTAGCCCTTGGTTCGTCTGGGCGGTCAGCTGCACAAACGTTGCGCGTCTGTTCGGTAGCACAAATATCTGCAGCTATCGTTCACCTGTTTCGCCTATTGCCCGAAGTGCAACACAGTTGCCTCGGAGCCGGATTAGAATACCGAGATTTTGCCACACGCGGTTTATTTTACATACAGTGGCATGTGAAAAGATTACAGATTTTGCCGTTTCGGCAATGCTTCCACCCTTGGGAAGAAAGCCAACGATTATGCACTGTTGGACGTCACATAAATCGCCCCTTTTATGCATTATGACAACGAATTCACTGTTTCCAGCCTCACCTCCCCCCCCCCCCCCCCGCACCCCAATTCATCACCTATTAATGTTATCACCTGGCGTCTGTGAGTTATTACACGTTGACCTCAAAAATAGGAGTTGGTCACATTAATGTGACTGGACCTATTATTATTGAATCTTCCTAGCAGATTAGAACTGGGTGCCGGACCGAGACTCGAACTCGGGACCTTTGCCTTTCGCGGGCAAGTGCTCTACCAACTGAGCTACCCAAGCACGACTCACGCCCCGTCCTCACAGCTTTGCCAGTACCTCGTCTCCAAACTTTACAGAAGCTCTCCTGCGAACCTATTATTATTATTATTATTATTATTATTATTATTATTATTATGAGAAAACCTTTCTCAGACGTTATGTCTGGTTAAAAATGGAAAGTGACGCGGACCTTGATCAAGCGTGACTTCCTTTTAACTGCACGGTATATGTTACATTGCATTTAGGAACTTTATGGTAATTGAACATGTATCAATAATTTCAGATTTCTATAGTTGTATATACATGATTGGATGTAGCTGCATTGCGTTGATGTACTGGTGGATATTGTGTGGTATGACTCCTGTAGTTGATAGTATAATTGGTATAATGTCAAGTTTATCCCGATGCCACATGTCCTTGACTTCCTCAGCCAGTTGGATGTATTTTTCAATTTTTTCTCCTGTTTTCTTTTGTATATTTGTTGTATTGGGTATGGATATTTCGATTAGTTGTGTTAATTTCTTCTTTTTATTGGTGAGTATGATGTCAGGTTTGTTATGTGGTGTTGTTTTATCTGTTATAATGGTTCTGTTCCAGTATAATTTGTATTCATCATTCTCCAGTACATTTTGTGGTTCATACTTGTATGTGGGAACGTGTTGTTTTATAAGTTTATGTTGTAAGGCAAGCTGTTGGTGTATTATTTTTGCTACATTGCCATGTCTTCTGGGGTATTCTGTATTTGCTAGTATTGTACATCCACTTGTGATGTGATCTACTGTTTATATTTGTTGTTTGCAAAGTCTCCATTTATCTGTTGTGGTATTGGGATCTTTAATAATATGCTTGCTGTAATATCTGGTGTTTATTGTTTGATCCTGTATTGCAATCATGAATCCTTCTGTCTCACTGTATATATTGCCTTTTCTTAGCCATGTGTTGGATGCATCTTGATCGATGTGTGGCTGTGTTAGATGATACGGGTGCTTGCCATGTAGTGTTTTCTTTTTCCAATTTACTTTCTTCGTATCTGTTGATGTTATGTGATCTAGAGGGTTGTAGAAGTGGTTATGAAATTGCAGTGGTGTAGCCGATGTATTTATATGCGTGATTGCTTTGTGTATTTTGCTAGCTTCTGCTCGTTCTAGAAAGAATTTTCTTAAATTGTCTACCTGTGCATAATGTAGGTTTTTTATGTCGATAAATCCCCTTCCTCCTTCCTTTCTGCTTAATGTGAATCTTTCTGTTGCTGAATGTATGTGATGTATTCTATATTTGTGGCATTGTGATCGTGTAAGTGTACTGAGTGCTTCTAGGTCTGTGTTACTCCATTTCACTACTCCAAATGAGTAGGTCAATATTGGTATAGCATAAGTATTTATAGCTTTTATCTTGTTTCTTGCTGTCAATTCTGTTTTCAGTATTTTTGTTAGTCTTTGTCTATATTTTTCTTTTAGTTCTTCTTTAATATTTGTATTATCTATTCCTACTTTTTGTCTGTATCCTAGATATTTATAGGCATCTGTTTTTCCCATCGCTTCTATGCAGTCGCTGTGGTTATCCAATATGTAATCTTCTTGTTTAGTGTGTTTTCCCTTGACTATTCTATTTTTCTTACATTTGTCTGTTCCAAAAGCCATATTTATATCATTGCTGAATACTTCTGTTATCTTTAGTAATTGGTTGAGTTTTTGCTGCCAGTAGTTTTAGATCATCCATGCATAGAAAATGTGTGATTTTGTGTGGGTATCTTCCAGTAATATTGTATCCAAAATTTGTATTATTTAGCATGTTGGATAGTGGGTTCAGAACAAGGCAGAACCAGAAAGGACTTAATGAGTCTCCTTGGTATATTCCACGCTTAATCTGTATTGGTTGTGATGTGATATTATTAGAATTTGTTTGGATATTGAGTGTGGTTTTCCAGTTTTTCATTACTATGTTTAGGAACTGGATCAATTTAGGATCTACTTTGTATATTTCCAATATTTGTAGTAACCATGAGTGGGGTACACTCATTATTATTATTATTATTTCGTTGTTGTTCTGTTGTCTAAATGTGTGTGTAGCGTTGCCAGGTCACTTGCTACAGTAAAATTTTTTTTCCCTTTGCTAGAGTTGTGTTTCAGGTTTGCAAGGGCTACCACTAGTTGGCGCTATTAGACTGCGACATTACTGTTCTTTCCAAATGTGCCGTTTGTTACTCTTAAAACTAACGAGGAGAGTTCCCCAGCGGTGGGATCGACTTTTTGAAACCAAATAAGCGGTAGTGTAACTTAAGATCCCCCGCATCCAGGTGGGCCTCCGTTTGCAGGTAAATGACGGAAAAGATTTCTGAATTTTGCGTGATGCTACATAGCGTTAAGGAAGTCGTATTCCATAGTCTGGTTACGTGACATAATGGTTAGGATAGAAGCTTAACCATGCCTCGTCAGGTGTAGTAATTTTCTTATTTTTAAATCTTTATCGAAATGACTTTGATGCCTATTTTTACTCAATTCATTGGTTTAAATGTAATTTCTTTCGTTCTATTCCTTTGTCACATCGTTTTAATCACCGTATGAACTTTTCCATTTGTTTAATTTTTCTTTATATCATTCTTCTTCCAATCGCAATTTTTGTGAATGTGTATTTTATTGTACCTATTTGTTTGACTATCCAATTACTTCAAAACTCCGATATATTAATTGAAAAACAAAAGACGAAAAATCTATTTATATTGACTGTGCATTAATGTAAAAAATGTATTTTTCATTACAAGACGTGCCTTTTTTTGCATGGTAATCGACATACAAATATTTAAAACATAACCTAAATTCTTGCTGCACTATGGAAAAAATAGTGTAGATGAAGATTTAAATGAGAGAAGGTTTTAAAAGTAAAATAAAATTCAAGCAAAGTGAGAAGTCGATATAATGAACACAATAACGTAGACGAAAATACAGGGTCATAAAAACAGGAGAAATTAAATCGGAATTGATACATGAAGATAATTAAAAGTTCACGAACAAATATTTCCAGTGGAGAAGAGATGATAAGAAGAAAAATTAGACCAAATGAAGAAGTTCATATCACTATTGAATCACGTGACCGAGGAGTGGAAATAAAAAAATTATATTTACATCAATTGAATGAGAATGATTATCAATGTCACTTCGCTAAAGACCTAAAATAGATTTATTTCTCTGGTGAGATTCGAACCCACAACCTCATGCATGTGAAGCTAGTATCCTTTCCATTACCCTCACAACCAACTTATGTCATTCGGCTTTCTTCATGCTATCGAGTCTCTCACAAAATTCCGAATTTCTTTTCTCGTCAGTTCCTCGCAAACGTCGACTCACCAGGATGAATGGCTGCAATGTGTGATACTTGGATGCTTAACCTATATAACCGTATAGATGGTTTCAAAAAGTCGATCCTACCGCGGGAGAAATCTCCTTGTAATACATAACGAAAGAGGGCCGCCGTTCCATTATATCTATTGATATGGTGGTGTACACACATTTAGTAGTGTAGCCATAGTAACACAAACGGTGTGAAACCTGCACGATCTAAGCAACGAGGAACGACCTCGTACTTAGTCCAAAGGAAAATCTCCAGAATTACTAGAAAACTTATAGCCAATGCACCAAGTCCCCGGCAGTAATTTAGTCCGCGGCGACTGCTGAGAACCTTCAGACCAGTCATTAGGATTCGCACTCGACTACTTCGATGTTACACGTTCGGTGTCCTACTCTATGGAACTGAGTCATGGACTGTATTAGGCATTTCAAATGCGATCATATCGAAAAATATTAAGGATACCATCGACAGATATAGTCCAAAATATGGCGGTACAAAGACACAGAAATTCTCAACAGCATCCACAGAGCAAAACTCGATTGTTTTGGTAGCGCAATTCCGCAACAATAAATAAAACTGTTGAAATTAATAATTCAAGGAAACATTAATGGCCGGCCAGTGTGGACGAGCGGTTCTAGGCGCTTCAGTCTGGAACCACGCGACCGCTACAGTCACAGGTTCGAATCCTGCCTCGGGCATGGGTGTGTGTGATGTCCTTAGGTTAGTTAGGTTTAAGTAATTCTAAGTTCTAGGGGACTGATGGCCTCAGATGTTAGGTCCCAGAGTGCTCAGAGCCATTTGAACCATTTTTTTTGAGAGATTAATGGCATACGTGATCCACGACGCACATGATTATCCTGGCTAAATAACTCAAACCAGCAGTTTGGGTTCAGCACTGAATCAATGTTCTGAAAAACCATGGACGGACAACAGATCATGCTACCGATCGGCAGTGTTATTGGAGGACGAGGCACTTAGAGAGGATGAACGACAATACAGGCAATGCTTAAAAATTACATAAATGCTCACCATTAAACCTAATACTTCTCCACTCGTATAATCGCGCTAGCTGCAAATAAAATTAATCTGCAACTGCCATACAGTTAAAATTTTTTGAACCTAGTGCTGTTAACAGCATTCATGTCAACATTTATTTTGATCAATGTACGTATTTTCTCAGACATCCACTGTACGAGGACGTACCGAAAAGTAATGTCGACAGATGTTTTACGTGAAAACTCGCAACGCTTTTTAAATAAAACAAACTTTATTAACATTCTGCATCTGTATTCTTCACGTCTATAAATTTATTTCTCAACACACACACCCTAGGAACCAGCGCAATTTCCCCATCTAGATACTATTTTGTTGATACCGTCACAGTATATTGTTTGACTATGTTAACAGAGCCACAACCTTACCTCTGCTTGCACCGCTTGAAACATTTGAAGTGCTCGAAGGTTTTCTCAGTTTTGCACAAAGACGAAGATCGAGACTGTGTGTAGGATGATCGACGGCAGTGAACCAAGGACGTCGGCTTGCTGCAGATGCCGCAGCGCTCGAGTGTAGTTTGGCACTGCCATGCTTAACGAGAGTGTGCTCCACATGCGGACGAAGTCTTCGAATTTGTGCTTTTAGCTCTTTCTCACCCACCAACATAGTCACGTCACACATCGCTATGTTAGGCAAAATCGGAGCCCTCTAGCAGCAGAGGGCTGCAGATATCCATAGTAAAGATGTAGAATGTTACTGACTTTATCAAATAAAACAGACCGAGTCATTATCTTCTCAGCACGCCGTCGTGTTATACCCACAAAAATAAAAATAAAATGTTTCCGAGCAAAAGTATGCTGCATTTTTAAGTGAAGATCTTTGTAATGTACATCTGTAGTAAACATTATGCCGGTGATATATAGTGACAATTCGTATTTATATTTACAATGAAAAGATTGACCAGTGGCCAACAGACAACTAAAACGCAAGTTGCCAGATGGATATTAACTGCAATACCGCCCACGCTGCCACGGTAAGTAGGAGGTTTTCTTTCCCGATACATGTCGCCGTGTAACTGCCCCTCATGGCGATAGAGAAAGAGTTCTCTCTCTTCTTGTCAGAGAGCCAGTACCCAGATTCACTCTAAAGAAATAAAGACGGGAATTCTGTGTGCCACATTTGAAGATGATCCTGAAACGGCTCCAAAAATAGTTAACTCGAATTTAAAAAATTCAAAAAGTGATTTGTTGCAGTTTTCCACATTTATGTTCAGTACACATTCACAGGCACCTGAACAGTGGTTCCCAGCCTTTCTTAGACCATTGCTCCTGAGTGCAATCAGACATTCCCTCCCCAACATTATCAATAACTTTGGCACATAAATAAACTGTAGAGTGAACAATTTTTCTAGGAACACTTTTATTTTTAAAATCATGAGAGGTGGACGGTATTTAGTTAGTCGTGATGCATTTTAAGTGCTACCCATAACTACTTCTCAGATAAGAAAGCTAACTATCCAAAATAAGGATAAACACTTGTTACAAAACGCTCCTCTTGTTCAACCTCACTACAGTACGGCACTTGCTTGACCTGCACATTGCAACCTCAATTAAAATCAACCGAGCAAAAATGTGTGCACTTACTGTTTATAAATCACTTGATTGTTGCGCTCCTTACTTCTGAAATAGAAGACTTCAGGCTTTTAAATCTTGGTATCCGAACACAACATGTGAAGCTATTATTCTTTACATTACACCTCACAACCGACTAATGTCACTCAGCTTTCTTAATGCTACCGAATGTCACACAAAATTCAGAATTTCTTTTCTGGTAAGTTACTCGCAAACGTGGACCCACCATTATGAGTGGCTGCAGTGTCTTAACCTACATAACCGTACAGATGGTTTCAGACAAAGTGTTACTTGCAGAGGAGTAGGATAACTAGCTTTTGGATCTGGCAATTGAGTTGGAGTTTGGCCGAAGCAACTTTAGGCACGAAAGAGATAATGATGTGTCCCTCAGAGAGTAATTTTGCCTGGGCTGTAAGCGGCGCACAGCTCAGCGTTTACAGAGTTGCCAATTACATCTCACACCGGGAATATTATTATTAAGCCCAGTTTCCACAGCAGCGAATGGAAGCGAACGCAACCGTTCGAACATTTGCAGACCACTTGCCAGTCTTCACTACCTTTCGTCTACGAGGTCTGTTCAAAAAATTCCGTAACTTTTCTAGGCTTACCTTCACTTATTTGTATATGATCTGCCCCAGGACTGAAACACCGTTTCCACTTCCGGGAGCAGACTTGGTTCGCCTTTCGCTGGACCGCGCGTCTATCGTTACAAATATTCGTCCTCTCAACTTGGTTTTCAACTTTGGAAATAAAAACAAGTCTGCAAGGGCCAAGCTGACCTGACAAGCTTTTTATTTTTTGATCGTTGAAAACAGTTCCCTACCCATTGTGAAGACTGAACCTTGTTCTCAACGTCATAACTGCAGACCCACGTCTCATCACCAGTTGTAATTTTCTTAAGGAACATCTCTTTTTCATTTGGGTGATCCTAAAGCTCTTCTCAGATTGCGAGGCGGAGGTCTTTCTGCTCTTGACTCATGAGCCGTGGCACTAACTTGGCGGCAACACGATACATTCCAAGATGCTGTATTAGGATTTCACGATCCAACTGCAATGTACATTCTTCTGCAATCTCTCGGAGAGTCAGTCTTCGTTTAGCACGCACAGTTTCGTTGACGTTCCTGACACAAGCGTTGTTGGCAGAAGTCGAAGGACGTCCAGAACGAGGGTCGTCTTCAACTTCCGTCCGGCCGTTTTTAAACCGTGTGAACCATCTGTAACACCGAGTACGGCTTAAGCACTCATCACCATAGGCTTCCTGCATCATTTGGTGTGTGTCTGTAAAGGTGTTCTTGAGTTTAGCTTTTAAGTTCCTATGGGACCAAACTGCTGAGGTCACCAGTCCCTAGGCTTGCACCACTTACACACACCCATGCCCGAGGGAGGACTCTAATCTCGGACGGGGGGCAGCCCCACGAACCGTGGCAAGGCCCCTCAGACTGCGCGGCTACCCCGAGCGGCGGTTTTCTTGAGTTTCACGCAAAATTTATTGCAGGCGCATTGCTCCTCTAACTATCCCCTCTCTAAGTTCGCCAACTGTGCGACACAACGTTCTACTCAATACAGCACTGAACAATAAGCTAACAGACATACACCAATGAAACTTCCCGCAGTTACACATTAAGCACACGCGTGTGCAGGGATGTCAACTGCATTTCGCCCCAACACGCCATTGGCGCGAATTTACGAATGTTCCGAAATTTTTTTGAACACACCTCGCATATTCAAAATTTAGGGTATGTTCTAGAAATTTTGCAGGTAGGCTTTCTCGGGATAGCTTACGTGTATCTTCAGGCATCTGCCAACTTCTTCAGCACCTCTGTTACATTGTCCTGTGGGCCAAACAAACCTCTAACCATTTGTGCTGACTTTCTTATGAACAGTTCAATATCCCCTGCTAGTCGTATATGGGACAGGTCCCACACACTGGAGCAATATTAGAGTATGGGCCACACCAATAGTTCGAAAAATATCATCTTTGTGCACTGATTATATTTACCTTTAATTCTAACAATGAATTACAATCCGCCACCATCTTTACCTTTGACTGAGACAATGTGATTGTTCCATTTCTTACTTCGTTATCACCAATGTTAAGATTCTCGCTGATCCCGTTTATGCTTCATCTCATCATTTTTGTCTTTGATTTACTCTCACCCCAAATTCTACACTCATTGTATTGTATATTTCATTCATCAGATCCTGTAGTAATTCACTTTCACTGAGGTCGATAATATTATCAGCATACCTTGTCACTGAGATCCTTTCACCCCGTATTTCAGTCTGAATCTCGAACCTCTCTCTTATTTTCTTCATTGCTTCTTTGATGCACACATTGAACAGTAAAGGCTAATGAATATCAAAGTCTTACACCCTTTTTAATCCGTGCAGTTTGCTCTTGGTCTTCCACTCTTATTTCCTCTTGGGTCTTGTACGAATATATTACCCGTCTCTCCCTAGAGCTATTTTCTTCAGAACTTCGATCTTGCACCATTTTACATTGTCGAACGCTTTTCCAGGTCGACAACTCCTATGAACGCGTCTTGAGTTTTATTCAGTCCTGCTTCCATTTCGTATCCTTACAATGTGTTACACCGAAGTATTTGTGTGAGTTGACCGATTGAAAATGAGAGTTATTTATGTTGTAGTCATAGTATCCTATGTTTTTTCGTTTTGTGAACTGAACAATTTTAGGTTTTCGAACATCTAAAGCAAGCTGCAAAATCATCCTAAATTCTGTTTAAGTCTATGTACAAAAATGCATTGTTAGAAAAACAAACTAAACCAAGAAGGGACAAAATATCAGTAACGAACAACGTAGAATCTCTACGGCTAATCTGGATTAAACCGCGCCATCATCTTCAGCAACAACCAGGGCACAATCCAAGGAGGGATCTGCACCCACATGGATATTCTGCAAATCTCATCTAAGTGCCTGGCATAGGGTTTATCGAATCACCTTCACAATTGTCTATTATTCCAACTTCATGTTTTGAACTGCCCAAGGTGTGATGAAGACTAAAAGGAGTCTGTCACGTAAGACTGTAATAAGTGTGATAACTGCTCCCAGCAGTGGCATGAAGAATGCACAGTTTATGAAGCTCATGGTGCATTTTCTTGTTATTGGTGTTAGTGCGTTCTCTTACCAGATTATGCGGCTACGAGTACGAACGAGAAGTGTCATATATATATATATATATATATATATATATATAATGACATTTAAGGTTTGGTTAAAAGTTACTCAGCTGTATCTGATAAATGTTGTTCGTAAATAAATGAGCAATGGTTTGCTATTTGTTTGTTTTAACTTTCTCATCAACTAGAAATGACCGATTAAATACTCAGTGCATACTCCTTTCTGACTTTCCCCTGCAAAGGCAAACTGATGAAGTCGCATAGTTTGTAGGAAGAGTTTTTGTAGTTTCATGACTTTAGGTTGGCATGACAGATGAGCTGAGAGCGGCTGACAAACAAAAAACTGTTTCATTTATAACCTTAGTGTTGCAAGTAACAATGATGTGTCCTGTTAAAGTTTCCGCATTAACTGAGCAACGTTCAGCGATGCGTTTTCCTTTTCAGAAGGTGGAAAACGTCCAAAATATTTTTCTAACGATTTTTCAGTATGGTCGAAGCTGTGCGAACGACGGAAATTTTCGATAAATACATAGGACAGTTCAAAAACAATCTAACTCCAGTGACGAATGAAAAACGCCGTGGCCGGCCAACTGAAGTGACTCCTCCTTCGCTTAAAGCCGGCACTGACGACATTATTCCTGATGGCCGACGTGTTGCATTAGAACTGAATGGCAAAATAGCTGCAATAGGTAGTGGCACAGTTCGTAACGTTGTCAGTGACATGCTCAAGTACAGCAAAACAAGTCCAACGTGAGTCCCGAAAGAATTCACACAACAACAGAAGGAAACAAAGAGTGCTATTAATGTGAAGGTCAACCTTTTCTGAAGAGATTTTAACGTGTGATGAAACTTTCGTTCAAAATGGTGAACCCGACTCGAAAAGAGAAGGCGTGAAATGGAAGCACACCAGTTCACCTGTCCGAAAGAAATTCAAAACGAGCATCAGCGAGGAAAGTGATGCTGGCCATCATTTGGATGCCACAGTTGTATTTTGGTGATTATTTGGAAGGTCAGCGTACAGGATGCAGCGCTGACCACTCACACATACTGATGAGCAAAGTAAAGCCAGCGATGAGAGGAAAGGGTCGTCAATGTCAAAGAAAAGACGTGATATTATTACACAACAATGCTCGCCCACACACAGCGCAGCTGATCCAAGAATCCACTGGAAGGAAAAAGAAACCATAATGGGTTGGGAGACTCTACTTCATCGTCCCTACAGTCCAGATTTCACTTCCGTGAATTTTCATTTTCATTTTGCTGATATTATGCAGAATGGAAGCTGTCTGCAGTGTAATAAACTCATAAGAAAAACTTCAAAAGTCAACCTCATTTGTGGAGCATTTATTGCTACCTGTCTGACCCGCTCAAGGACGCATCGCGTGGAAAGGATTCAGCGACAGCGGGGAGGTTAAAACAATTTCGGTTTTACTTGCTTCATTCGCATTTATCGCCTATCTCTTGCCCAGCAGTATTTCGCAAACGACTGGGAAAAGCGCAAGTGGCACCTGTATATAACGAGATCAATATACATTTGCCTTCTGAATATTACATCTGTAACGGGTCCAACCTAAGGCAGTTTAAAAAATCGCAGGTGACACTCGTGTACAAAAAGAGTAAAAGAAAGGACGTGCAAAATTACAGACCAGTGGCCTTGACATCGATTTTCTGCAGAATTCTAGAACGTATTCTGAACCTGATTATAATAAATTTCCTAGATACCGAAAAGCTTATGTCCTTAAATCAGCACGGTTTTACAAAGCTGGTGTGAAACCCAGCTCGCCCTTTTCGCACATTATATACTGCGAACTACGGATGAAGGGTGCCAGGCAGATTGCACTCTCCTAGATTTGAGAAAAGCCTTTAACACGGTGTTCCACTGCACACTGTTAACCAGGGGCCTCGTATGAGCATACGGAGTAGGTTCCCAGATATGTGAGTGGCTCAAAGACTATAACAGATACCAGTACGTTCTCGACGGCGAGCGTTGATCAGAGACGAGAGTAACGTCAGGAGTGTCCCAGGAAGTGTAACAGACAGCTGTTATTCTGTAGAGACATAAATGATGTGACAGGCAAAGTGCCTTAGCTGCGCTACGTTTGTCGGTTGAGGACCCAGGACACCAAGAGCCTGATCGACGAGGTCCCACATGTTCTCGATTCCGTTAAGCCCGGAGGCACACTGCAAGCTGTGTCACAGATTCAATTGTTCTGCTGGTAGATTCCGAGGGAAAACAAACTATGTAGGTGTGGCAATGGTTCCGACAGATATTTCTGCTCATCCACTGTGCCTTCCACAACGACGAGATCACGTCGGGAGTGTCACGATAACGTTCCTGAGACTATAACGATCCTTCCTCCTTTCTTAACCCTGCCGTCGATTGTTGCAGGGTGTTCACTTTCAGGTGAATCACGCCCTACACGCCAACGTCTAACTGTCACTTGGAAAGCCCGCTGGCCACTGTGCAGTGGACGCCCAGTTGCAGAACCAGCGTGGAAATTCCAGACTTCGTCGCCGGTGAGCAGCAGTCAGCATAGGTGTGTGGACCAGGCGTCTGCTGTGGAGACCCATACGCAGCATTTTTCGCCGAGTGGTCTTTGAGGAGACACTGTCGGTAGCCCCTCGATTCACGTGCGTGGTCAGTTGCTCAGCAGTTGCACGTTATTCACCTGCAGCCTCCTTTAACTCCTGTCATCTGTGGCCCGTGGGGCACCACAACGGCCTCAGCGTCGGTTCTGGACAACGCCATGCACGGTGCGCTTTAAATATGGCAACACGCCAACATTTTACGAACTTTGCAGTTTCGAAAATTCATCCACCCGTGGCCCAGAAAGGCAATGATCACGTGCTTTTGGATGTCACATAAATCGTTGAGTTTCCGCATTACGCATACCCTACACTGCTAGTGTTGCCACCTGCTGTCTGTGAGTGGTTATTGCACATTCACGTCGGACACAGGCGGTGATGATAATGTGACTGGACCGTGTAGTTGGAAAAAGGAAAGGAAAAGGAAACAGAAAGGGGAAAGGATGCTAATTGGTACCAGGAGCACCGAAAATGTGGTAAGTACACGAATTGCCTGTGCATGAACTCCGAACGAAATAGGAGCAGCGGCAGTTTACAAATTGTAAATGGTAGAATCACGGCTGAACAGTAAGTTTCTCGCCCAACCTGACGAAACAGATGTTGAGATTGAGAAGCGAATGCCATAACTGCTGGAAAAGAATCTGCGGAGAGGAGACAGTACCTGTTTTCCGAAGGTTTAAAGAGCAATTTCAAGATTTGCGAGATAAAGGTTTAGATTACGTCGCAAGTATGACGAATTATGAGAAAGACTGCACTGTGTAAGTGAAGCTACTGTGATGTCCCATAACCGTGCCTCTAGTTCAGGGATTCAGTTCCGCGAAGAGACTTTGAAAGTGACTGAAGTTTTTTAGAAAATTGATAATAAATTTGTTCCCGACAAATGAATCCGGGTGATCAGTTACGAAGAAGGGGAGAAAATGTGTGAAAATAAATCTCTTCTTAGGGGAGGGACATTTCAGAGTTGTTCGAAACAACTGAAGCAACTGTACACCATTGCATATTGATATCTGAAGCACGGAATACTAGCTTTTTTACCAGAGAAAAGTCAAAATAACAGTTAAATATTTTTTTCTGGACCGAGAAATGTCATAACTGGGTTGTCATTTAAACCTGCAGTGCTAGACTTCGAAATGGCTGCAAATTAAGTTATGAAAACAGTGTTCTCCGAGACATCTACTTCCAGTTGTAATTTTCATTTCAAGCAATGCCTCTGGAAGACATACAAGAACTGGGATTAGTGGAGAAATACAGGGATGAAGAAGTAGTTCGATTGCCTTGCCACATGTATGCTGTAGAGCACATCTTCCACCGGACTGCCTTGATGATGCATGGATGGTAACAGCGTAGCAAATGCCCAGTGGCGAAAAGATCATGAATTCGTAGACTATATAGTCAGTCAATAGATGGAAAATCCTAGTATACCATCTGAGATGTGGAATTGGTGAAGACAGACAGACAGTCGACCGAAATTATCTCGAAACAAATTCACTCTCAAATAACTTGGCTTCGGCAGTGTTGGGTAATACATCGATACCTAACACAGCAGTAGCAAAGTTATCTGCGTTTAGAGAATTTATGTCGAAGTGATTTCCGTCGGCTATCTACCGTCATCAATTCGATGCACAGGACCACGAATGCTGTCGAAGTTTGGCATACCAAACCATACCCTTCATTAAGGCAAAAGTATCTGAACCTACAATTTCTGATCAATAAGCTAAAGGAGGATGCAGTAAAATCAAAACTTGAAATTAAAAAAAAAATAATCCGTTGGCCAGCCTCTTCAATGAAAGAGGTAAAAGATACATATGTCTTGAAAAAGAGTTAAAAGATATTTTAAGAATACATAATGACTCGGTGGATTTAAGACGTTTAAATTTTACGACGTTCGTAAAATAAGACAGGAAGTAATGTTGTAGAACGGAAAAGGTAAAAAAAAAAACATTTTTTAAAACACGGCTATGCACTATAGACAGTCTTAAGCCTAGATAAAATGTGGAGGGGTGTTCTTATTACAAAACGACAGGCAGAGCCTCCCCATTGTCGCGGCTTCCTTTGAAGGTCGGAGAACCAGCAGCTAAAATGTATGTGGTCAGAAACACCGCGATGACTCACGGGTCGCCAAGTCCACGGCCGCAGAAGCCCATGACACCCTTCAAGAGGCGGCGAGGCATCTCATACAGTAGTTATTTGAGAGTGAATTTATTCCTCGCTCCTCATGAGACGTCATCAAACTGATTTTCCTGCTTCTGGAGTGTCTACAGCGAGTATGAGGGAATCCCCAAACGTTACATCTTACTTTTGTTCTGCTCTCCGTTCCACACCTTCAAGGACCCACTTCTTTTCTGTGGTACTCGAACACTTGTACTTCTTCGATGTCATTTTCGCGACGGATTTATGTACGTACTGTGTTTATGCTTTATTGAGAAAACACGGGAATTTTTCGAAGTGTATAGGGGTGAAACGATTATCTTAATAACCGATAAAACAATTCCATATATCGAGTATTACGTACCGGCTGACACTTCATTACAAAATGTTTACGGGGCTGTCTGTTATGACAGTCGCTTCCGCTTATGGAAAGTTTTTTTTTTTTTTTTTTGTGGTTTTAGGGCGCACAACTTCAATGGCCATTAGCGCCCTGACTACTCTAAAAATGCACCGCGAGCCACAAGTTGACAACAACAACTAAAAGGAAAAACACAATAAAAGACAGACTGACAGGCATAGGATTAAAAAACTTCATCAAATGTCCTTAGCGAGGTGTGTCAAATTGATAAAACAAAGAACACGAGCAGCTGCTCGTGGGTCATCCGCTAAAAGGTCATCGAAAGTATTAGGCAGGTTAAGATCGAGGCGCAGTTGGTTAAGATCGGGACAGGACATTAAAATGTGTCTAACCGTCAGCAAGTGCCCACATGGGCACAAGGGCGCCGGCGCAGCCGTCAGCAGATGGCGATGGCTGAACCGGCAGTGTCCAATCCTTAACCTTGCTAAAACGACCTCCTCCCGCCGAGAAGGGCGTGAGGAGGACGTCCAAGCCACGGGAAGAGGTTTTAAGGCCCGAAGCTTGTTGTCGGTAAGTGCAGCCCAATCGGCATGCCACAGCGACACAACGCGCCGACAAATGACCCTGCTAAAATCGGACGAAGGGACACAACAAGAAGCTGTCCGAGGCTGGAGGACCGCAGCCTTGGCCGCGGCATCTGCAGCTTCGTTCCCAGGGATACCGACATGGCCAGGAACCCACATAAAGCTAACCGGCGGACCGACGTCCACCAGCCGCTGAAGAGAGCGTTGGATCCGGTGTACGAAAGGGTGAACCGGGTACGGATCACTGAGGCTCTGGATGGCGCTCAGGGAATCTGAGCAGATGACATAAGCAGAATGTCGGTGGCGGCAGATGTAAAGAACAGCCTGGTAGAGGGCAAAGAGCTCAGCTGTGAAGACCGAACAATGGTCATGGAGCCGGTATTGGAAACTTTGTGCCCCGACTATAAAGGAACACCCGACCCCGTCATTGGTCTTAGAGCCATCTGTATAAATGAAAGTCATGGTGATGAACTTCGAACGAAGTTCCAAAAAACGGGAGTGGTAGACCGAACTGGGGGTGACCTCTTTTGGGAGCGAGCTGAGGTCAAGGTGAACGCGGACCTGAGCCTGGAGCCAAGGTGGCGTGTGGCTCTCGCCCACTCGAAAGGTTGCAGGGAGTGAAAAATTAAGGTGTTGAAGGAGGCGACGAAAGCGAACTCCAGGGGGTAGCAGGGCAGAGACATACAACCTATATTGACGGTCAAGAGAGTCTTCAAAAAAGGAACGATAAGACGGATGGTCGGGCATTGACAGTAGCCGACAGGCATACCGACAAAGCAGTATATCGCGCCGGTAAGTGAGTGGCAATTCGCCAGCGTCAGCATGAAGACTCTCTACGGGACTGGTATAAAATGCTCCGATCGCAAGTCGTAAACCCCGATGTTGTATGGAGTTGAGGCGGCGTAAGATGGATGGCCGTGCAGAGGAGTATACGAAGCTCCCATAATCCAGCTTGGAGCGGACGATCGACCGATATAGACGAAGTAGGACGGTTCGATCCGCTCCCCACGACATACCACTGAGAACACGGAGGACATTTAAAGAACGGGTACAACGGGCGGCCAAATATGACATGTGGAGACCAGCTAAGTTTCCTGTCAAAGGTAAGGCCTAAAAATTTGGTTGTCTCCACGATTGGGAGAGCAACGGGACCAAGTCTTAAGGACGGTGGGAGAAACTCTTTGTAGCGCCAGAAGTTAATACAGACCGTCTTCTCGGCAGAAAAACGGAAGCCATTGGCGACACTCCAGGAGTAAAGACGGTCAAGAGAACGCTGAAGACAGCGCTCCAGGACACGTGTACGCTGCGCGCTGCAATAGATGGTAAAATCGTCCACAAAAAGAGAGCCTGATACATCAGCTGGGAGGCAATCCATTATTGGATTGATCGCGATGGCGAAGAGAGCGACGCTCAAAACTGAGCCCTGTGGCACCCCATTCTCCTGGCGAAAGGTGTCGGACAGGACAGAACCCACACGTACCCTGAACTGTCGATCCATTAAAAAGGAACGAATAAAAAGAGGGAGGCGACCGCGAAGGCCCCATGTATGCATGGTGCGGAGAATGCCCGCCCTCCAACAGGTGTCGTAAGCCTTCTCTAAATCAAAGAACACAGCCGCGGTCGGGCGCTTCCGCAAGAAGTTATTCATAATGAAGGTCGACAAGGTAACCAGATGGTCAACAGCAGAGCGGCGCCTACGAAATCCACATTGGACATTGGTAAGTAGGCGTCGAGACTCAAGCAGCCAAACCAATCGAGAGTTAACCATTCGCTCCATCACTTTACAGACACAGCTGGTAAGTGAGATAGGTCGATAACTGGAAGGCAAGTGCTTGTCCTTCCCCGGCTTAGGAATCGGGACAACAATAGACTCGCGCCAGCATGCGGGAACATGTCCCTCAATCCAGATGCGATTGTATGTACGAAGAAGAAAACCTTTACCCGCAGGAGAAAGGTTCTGCAGCATCTGAATATGAATAGAATCAGGCCCTGGAGCGGAGGACCGTGATCGGCCAAGTGCGGTTTCGAGTTCCCGCATGGTGAATGGGGCATTATAACTGTCACAATTCGAGGAGCAGAAGTCAGGTGGCCTAGCCTCCTCTGCCTGTTTGCGGGGGAGGAAGGCAGGGTGGTAATGAGCGGAGCTCGAAACCTCGGCGAAAAGCGGCCGAAGGCATTGGAGACAGCCTCAGGGGCCACAAGGACTTCATTCGCGACCTTCAAGCCAGAAACTGGGGAGTGGACCTTAGTGCCAGATAGCTGGCGCAGGCTACCCCAGACAACAGAAGAAGGAGTAAAACTGTTGAAGGTGCTTGTGAAAGCAGCCCAGCTGGCTTTCTTGCTTTCGTTAATAATACGACGACACTGAGCACGTAATCGTTTATAATTAATACAATTCGCCACTGTAGGGTGGCGTTTAAAGGTGCGTAAAGCACGTCGACGAGCACGTAAAGCGTCTCTACATGCTGCAGTCCACCAGGGGACCGGTACGCGACGTGGAGAAGAAGTAGGGTGAGGGATGGAATATTCAGCAGCAGCAGAATGACTTCCGTGAGGTGTGCGACCTGACGATCGCAGCTTGTGAAGGTTTGATCCTGAAAGGTCGCCCTGGAAGAAAAGAGCCCCCAGTCTGCCTTGGAGATGGTCCAACTAGAGGAGCACGGAGAGGGAGTATGCTGCAGGAGATGGATAACACACGGGAAGTGGTCGCTCGAATAAGTATCAGCAAGTGCATACCACTCAAACCGGCGTGCAAGTTGGGGAGTACATATAGAGAGGTCTAAATGGGAATAGGTATGAGATGTGTCCGAAAGAAAAGTAGGGGCGCCAGTATTAAGGCAGACAAGATTGAGCTGGTTGAAAAGGTCTGCTAACAAGGAGCCCCTCGGGCAGGAGGCTGGAGAACCCCAAAGGGGATGGTGGGCATTGAAGTCTCCAGTTAACAAAAACGGTGCAGGTAGCTGAGCAATAAGTTGCATCATGTCTGCCCTGGTAACGGCAGATGACGAGGGAGTGTAAACGGTACAAAAGGAAAACGTAAAAGTGGGGAGAGTAATGCGGATGGCGACTGCCTGCAGGCCGGTGTTGAACGTGATGGGATCGTAGTAAATATCATCCCGGACCAGCAACATAACCCCTCCATGAGCTGGGATTCCTACCATAGGGGGTAGGTCAAAACGCACAGAGGTGTAGTGTGCCAAGGCAATTTGATCGCATGGGCGTAGCTTCGTTTCCTGGAGGGCTACGACGAGCGGACGATGCAAGCGGAGCAGCAACTTCAAGTCCTCTCGGTTGGAGCGAATGCTGCGAATATTCCAGTGAATAAGTGCCATCGTAAGAAAAGGAAGATGAGAGAAGGGGTCACCTCGAAGGCCGCTTAGGGCCTGGCTTCGAGCGAGCACTGCCGCCGCTATCAGTAGGCGGACAGTCATCGTCCATTGGGTCTATAGGGTCATCGGCCATCTCGGGAGGATGGCCGGGAGGGGGAGCTTCCTCCGCCGGTGAACGGCCAGATGTACGGCTACCGGCGATGCGGCCAGGCGAAACGGATGACGGCCTGGGGCGGCAACCGCTGGGTGGCGCAGGAGAAGAAAGGCGCCGTGGCGGAGAAGGAGAACTGTGCTTCCTATGCGCCTTTTTGGAAGGACGTTTGGTGGAAGTACCGGTCGAAGGCTGGGAGGTCGAGGGACGGAGGAAGTCTGCACGGGATGGTTCCTTCTTGAAGGACCGTGCATCTGACTTCGGGGTCTTCGACTTAGCAGAAGCTGAGGAAGTGGCTGGTGTCTGTGGTGTGATGGGAGGAAGAGGAGACGTCGACCGCGCGATCTTAGCACTGGCCGAACGGACGACCGTGGTGCTGAAGGTCAGATCGCATGTCTGGGTTGCGACCTCCCGGGTAGTCCGAGGAGAGGCGAGGACAGTACTATATTTCCCCGCTGGGAGCAGCGTGGGCTTCCTACTAGCCAATAGCTTGCGAGCAGCCGAGGTGGACACTTTCTCTTTGACACGAATTTCTTGGATGCAACGTTCGTCCTTATAGACAGGACAGTCGCGGGAGGATGCGGCATGGTCACCCTGACAGTTCACACAATGAGGAGACGGAGGTGGACAGTCACCCTCATGGGCATCCCTGCCACAAGTGACACATTTAGCCGCATTGGAACAAGACTGTCGAGTGTGATTGAAACGCTGACACTGGTAGCAGCGCGTAGGTGTCGGGACATAGGGGCGAACAGAAATAACCTCGTAGCCCGCCTTGATGCGCGATGGCAGCTTAACACTATCGAAGGTCAAGAAGAGTGTCCGGGTCGGTACAAGGTCGTTGTTGACCTTTTTCATGACCCGATGGACAGCCGTCACGCCCTGCTCAGCGAGGAAAGATTGAAGCTCCTCGTCAGTCAATCCGTCGAGGGAGCTAGTATACACTACACCACGAGAGGAATTCAAAGTTCGGTGGGCCTCCACCCGGACAGGGAACGTGTACAGGAGGGTGGCCCGAAGCAGTTTTTGTGCCTGAAAGGCACTCTCAGTTTCGAGTAATAAGGTGCCGTTACGCAACCTGGTACAAGATTTGACAGATCCGGCTATGGCATCAACGCCCTTCTGAATAACAAAAGGGTTGACAGAGGAAAAATCCTTTCCGTCCTCAGTGCGAGAAACTACGAGGAACTGTGGGGCAGGCGGTAGTACTTTTGTCACTGTTGGCTGGTCACGTTTCCGTTTTTGGGTCGAAGTCGAAAGCGATGGAGTAGAATCCATTGCGGAGGAATCCCCCATGATTGCCAGCGTCTCCGATGGCGCGCTCCTTCCTTGTGGGGACCCTCTCAGAGGGCACTCCCGCCTTAGGTGAATGTTTACACCTCAGGTCACACCTCCCGAGAAACAGACGGAGGGACCAATCGGCATGGTCAGAAGGTATCAGCTCAGGCAATCACCCCTCCCCGGGCCTGGCCTTTACCAGGCGGTACGCGCGTGCCTTACATGTCTACCCAGGGCGGGGACTTACGCGTTACCCCGTCACCGGCTACGCGTGCGAACGCGTGGGTCGGCCTTCAGACACGCACAGGGAGGAAGGAAGAAGAGGAAAAAGAAGAGAGAGAGGGAGAAAGAGGACAGACTGTCTCAAACGCCGAGGCGGAGACCAGAGAAGGCAAGGAGAAGAAGGCAATGAGAAGGCAAGGAGAAAAAGGCAATGAGAAGGCAAGGAGAAAAATGCAATGAGAAGGCAAGGAGAAAAAGGCAATGAGAAGGCAAGGAGAAAAAGGCAATGAGAAGGCAAGGAGAAAAAGGCAATGAGAAGGCAAGGAGAAAAAGGCAATGAGAAGGCAAGGAGAAAAAGGCAATGAGAAGGCAAGGAGAAAAAGGCAATGAGAAGGCAAGGAGAAAAAGGCAATGAGAAGGCAAGGAGAAAAAGGCAATGAGAAGGCAAGGAGAAAAAGGCAATGAGAAGGCAAGGAGAAAAAGGCAATGAGAAGGCAAGGAGAAAAAGGCAATGAGAAGGCAAGGAGAAAAAGGCAATGAGAAGGCAAGGAGAAAAAGGCAATGAGAAGGCAAGGAGAAAAAGGCAATGAGAAGGCAAGGAGAAAAAGGCAATGAGAAGGCAAGGAGAAAAAGGCAATGAGAAGGCAAGGAGAAAAAGGCAATGAGAAGGCAAGGAGAAAAAGGCAATGAGAAGGCAAGGAGAAAAAGGCAATGAGAAGGCAAGGAGAAAAAGGCAATGAGAAGGCAAGGAGAAAAAGGCAATGAGAAGGCAAGGAGACAAAGGCAATGAGAAGGCAAGGAGAAAAAGGCAATGAGAAGGCAAGGAGAAAAAGGCAATGAGAAGGCAAGGAGAAAAAGGCAATGAGAAGGCAAGGAGAAAAAGGCAATGAGAAGGCAAGGAGAAGTCAAGGGAAAGAGTAAGGAAGACAGTGAGGTGGAGAAGAGCAAAGAAAGGTACCAACAAAAGGAAGGAAGAAACGAGAAGCGAAAAACCAAAAAGACCACGATTATAGGTCGTGAAACCGTCCGTCTCCGGACGCAGGCACTAACTACCCCCGTGAGGGGGATGGACTCCTTTTAGTCGCCTCTTACGACAGGCAGGAATACCTCGGGCCTATTCTAATCCCCGGACCCGCAGGGGGATTTATGGAAAGTACCGAACACATGAGGTTTCTTCGATAAATAGAAGTTCTTACATGCGTCTTGACAACACGATCGAATTACAGGGGTTCAAATAGTGAGACTCGACTGCGTGTAAATGCATAGGCCTATATTCGGTCCCCGCAAATAATTGTAATGCAACTAAAGACATTATAGCGACACGAACGTTAGCCGGGTAAATAAGTCGTACGCTAAGATTTTTTTTTTTTTTGTGGTTTTAGGGCGCAAAACTTCTATGGTCATTAGCGCCCAGCCCGTGACTTAAGACCGTAAAAATCCGAAATTGAAAACCAACAGCAATGGGAACAAAGTCATAAAATTGGAGAAACTAAAAGTAGAAATAATGCTTAAAAATCCACTACAGAGAGGGGGTGGTTGTCCCCAAAAAAAGCTTCAAATGACTGACGTCATTTCACTGTCACTAATGAACTGGAGAACGCGGTCGGCTGAGCGCGTGTCATCTGCTAAAATCGACGATAGATCAGGCGATAGCTGGAGACGGGAGCGTAACAGATTAAAATAGGGGCATTCAATTAAAAGGTGTCTTACCGTCCACAGCTTCTCAGTGGGGACAGAGTGGGGGAGGATCACCGCTTAAAAGATGTTGATGGCTAAAACGACAGTGCCCTATCCGGAGTCTAGCTAAAATTACCTCCTCCCGACGACGCGTTCGGGAGGAAGAGGTCCAAGCGCAAGGAAGGGCTTTCACTTCCCGCAATTTATTACGGGGAAGTGTTGACCAATGCGCATGCCATAAATGAGCAACTTTGCGACATAAACCGCTCCGTAGATCGGTGAAGTGAAGCAACTGAATAGCTGGCCGAGGAAGAGAGACTGCAGCCTTTGCCGCTATATCGGGCGCCTCATTCCCACAGATACCAGCGTGTCCCAGGAGCCAGAGGAACGCCACCGAGACGCCCCCCAGGTGGAGCAAGCGCAGACAGTCCTGAATCCGGTGGACCAGAGGGTGCACAGGGTAAAGAGCTTGGAGACTGAGGAGAGAGCTGAGAGAATCTGAGCAGATAACGTACTGTATCCGCTGATGGCGGCGGATGTAGTGGACAGCCTGGAGAACAGCGTAAAGCTCCGCAGTATAAACCGAACACTGGTCGGGAAGCCGAAAGCGGTTTGGGGTGTCGCCAAATATATAGGCACTCCCTACACCTAACGATGTTTTCGAGCCGTCGGTGTAAATAAATGTGGCGTCCGTCATTTCTGCACAGAGAGCAGCAAATGCCCGACGATAAAAAAGTGTAGGGGTACCATCCTTGGGAAATTGACAAAGGTCACGGAGCAGGCAGATCCGGGGACGGAGCCAAGGCGGTGCTGTACCCCAAGTTGTCAAGAAGGTTTTAGGAAAGCGGAAGGAAAGAGAATGGAGCAGTTGATGGAAGCGGACTCCCGGGGGTAGTAGGGAGGAGGAGCGATCTGCATACCCTACATCAAAGGAGGCCTCGAAAAAAAGGTCATGGGCTGGATTAGCAGGCATGGAAGACATATGGCTAGCATAACGACTCAGGAGGACTGCTCGCCGATTGGACAGCGGAGGTTCAGCAGTCTCAGCATAAAGGCTTTCCACAGGGCTAGTGTAAAAAGCTCCAGACACTAAACGTAATCCACGGTGGTGGATAGAGTCGAGAAGCCGAAGAATAGACGGCCGAGCAGAGGAGTAGACTATGCTTCCATAGTCCAATTTCGAGCGCACTAAGGCGCGATAGAGGCGGAGGACCACTCGGTCCGCTCCCCAGGAGGTACCATTCAGGACACGGAGGGTAGTGAGGGATCGCAGACAGCGAGTCAAAAGATACGAAATGTGGGAGGACCAGCATAGTTTTCTGTCAAACATAAGACCCAAGAATTTAGCGACATCTGAAAACGGAAGGTTGACAGGACCTAGAAGTAAGGATGGCGGAATAAACTCCTTACGTCGCCAAAAATTAACACAAACGGTCTTACTGGGAGAAAAACGGAAGCCGATTTCGATGCTCCAAGAGTGGAGGCGATCGAGACATCCTTGAAGACGTCGTTCAAGAAGGCTGGTCCGTTGAGAGCTGTAGTAGATCGCAAAATCGTCCACAAAGAGGGAGCCCGAGACATCAGGAGGGAGACAATCCATAATTGGATTGATGGCGATGGCAAACAGTACAACTCAGCACGGATCCCTGGGGTACCCCGTTTTCTTGGGAGAAAGTACGGGAGAGAGTAGTGTTCACCCGCACCCTAAAAGTGCGCTCTGCCATAAATTCGCGAAGAAAAAGGGGCAGCCGGCCTCGAAAGCCCCAAGAGAACAGTGTGCGGAGGATACCTGTCCTCCAACAGGTATCGTATGCTCTCTGCAGATCAAAAAATATTGCTACCGTTTGGCGTTTCCGGAGAAAATTGTTCATGATATAAGTGGAGAGAGCAACAAGATGGTCAACTGCAGAACGATGCTTCCGAAATCCGCATTGGGCTGGTGTTAAAAGACTGCGGGATTCCAGCCACCAAGCTAAACGGTAATTCACCATACGCTCCAAAACCTTACAGACACTACTCGTGAGAGAAATGGGGCGATAGCTAGAGGGGAGATGTTTGTCCTTTCCAGGTTTCGGAACGGGAACGACAATAGCTTCCCGCCACCGTCTGTGAGAAGCACTGTCGGTCCAAATTCGATTATAAAGGCGAAGGAGGTAACGTAGACTATGGGTTGATAAATGCAGCAACATTTGGACATGGATACCATCCGGTCCTGGGGCGGAGGAGCGAGAAGAAGAGAGGGCATGTTGGAGTTCCCGCATGGAGAAAACAGTATTGTAGCTTTCGTGATTTTGAGAGGAGAAAGCAAGATGTCGCACTTCCGCTGCACGTTTCTTCGGGAGAAACGCTGGCGGGTAATTGGAAGAGCTCGAAATCTCAGCAAAGTGCTGACCCAACGAGTTAGAAATTGTTACGGGGTCCACTAAGGTATCATGCGCGACAGTGAGCCCAGAGACCGGGGAGAAACTAGGCGCGCCTGAGAACCGTCGAAGCCGACTCCAAACTTCCGAGAAGGGAGTGAAGGTGTTAAATGAGCTAATAAAGAATTTCCAGCTTGCCTTCTTGCTATCGCGGATGACGCGACGGCATCGCGCACGGAGCTGCTTATAGCGGATACAGTTGGCCAAAGTAGGATGGTGACGGAAAATGCGAAGAGCACGTCGCCGCTCACGTATTGCGTCACGGCATGCCTCGTTCCACCAAGGAACTGGGGGGCGCCGGGGCAATTCGGAGGTGCGTGGTATTGAACGTTCCGCAGCTGTAAGAATAACGTCGGTAATATGTGTGACCTCATCGTCGACGCTCGGAAAGCGACGGTCATCGAATGTCGCTAGAGACGAAAAAAGTGTCCAATCGGCTTGGGCAAATTTCCAGCGTCGCGAGCGCATATATGGCAGTGGAGGCTGCAGTCTAAGGACACATGGAAAATGGTCACTCGAGTGTGTATCATCAAGGGCGAACCATTCGAAGCGCCGAGCTAGCGGAACAGTACCGACCGCAAGGTCCAAATGAGATAAATTTGTCGTGGAGGCAGACAAAAATGTGGGGACCCCAGTGTTGAGGCAAACTAGATCCGCTTGGTGGAAGATGTCTAGCAATAGAGAGCCACGTGGACAAGGATGTGGAGATCCCCAAAGCGGGTGGTGGGCATTGAAGTCCCCAACCAGCAAATAGGGGGGTGGAAGCTGACCAAGAAGATGAAGGAGATCAGCTCGTGCCATTGGTGTGGATGATGTAATGTATACAGTACAAAGAGAGAACGTGTATCCAGAAAGGGAAAGACGGACGGCGACAGCTTGGAAGGAAGTGTTTAAGGGGATTGGGTGATAATGGAGAGTATCATGGAGAAGAATCATGAGTCCTCCATGGGCCGGAGAGCCTTCAACAGAGGGGAGGTCATATCGGACGGACTGAAAATGAGGGAGAACAACGCGGTCATGGGGACGCAGCTTTGTTTCCTGAAGACAGAAGATGACCAGCGAGTAGGATCGTAAGAGGACCGACAATTCATCCCGATTGGCTCGAATGCCGCGGATATTCCAGTGGATAATGGACATAGGGTGAACAGAAAATGGAGGAATGTGACCAAGAGTGCTGTCAACTCAACGACTGCTCAGAGCTTGCGACCGACAGCATGGAATCGCATTCAGCCGAAGGCAGAAGATCCTGATCCATAGGTTGGTCAGGAGCAGCCCCTGCCACCAGCGATCGGCCGGTTGACCGGCCACCAGCAGTGCGCCTCGGCGACACAGAAGACGGCCGAGGGCGATTTCCGCCAGGTGGTGCTGTAGATGGGACACGCCTTGGCGGAGAAGGAGAGGAACTGGGTTTCTTTGTAGCCTTCTTGGAAGTATGCTGTTTTGACGAAGGAGGAACCGATGGTTGTGAAGTTGCGGTACGTAAAACTCTTCACGAGTATGCTCTTTTTTCGAAGACTTGGCGTCTGACTTTTGGGCTCGAGATTTAGCTGAACCTGACGAAGGGTGAGCCATAGAGTGGGCAGGCGAAAGTGGTGAGGTTGAACGAGCGATCTTTGCGCTGGCCGATCAGACGACCGTGGCACTAAAGGTGAGGTCGCAAGTCTGCGTGGCCGCCTCCTTTGTTGGTCGAGGAGAAGCAAGGACAGTGCTGTATTTTCCTGTCTGAGGCACGGTGGGCTTGCGACTGGCGAATAATTTTCGAGCAGCAAAGGTCGACACCTTTTCCTTCACTCTCATTTCCTGGATGAGCTTTCCGTCCTTAAAAACGGGGCAATCTCGAGAGGAAGCAGCGTGATGATGATGATGATGATGATTGGTTTGTGGGGCGCTCAACTGCGTGGTTATCAGCGCCCGTACAATTACCCAATCTTTGCTCAGTCCAATTTCGCCACTTTCCTGGATGATGATGAAATGATGAGGACGACACAAACACCCAGTCATCTCGAGGCAGGTGAAAATCCCTGACCCCGCCGGGAATCGAACCCGGGACCCCGTGCTCGGGAAGCGAGAACGCTACCGCGAGACCACGAGCGGCGGACAAGAGGAAGCAGCGTGGTCACCCATAAAGCTGATGCAGCGAGGGGATGGAGGTGGACAAGCACCCTCATGGGCATCCTTGCCACACGTAACACATTTGGCCGGATTGGAACAGGACTGGCTGGTGTGATTGAACCGCTGACATCGATAGCAACGCGTAGGGTTTGGGACGTAAGGGCGAACGGAAATTATCTCATAGCCTGCTTTGATTTTCGACGGGAGTTGAACTTTGTCAAATGTCAAGAAGACAGTGCGGGTTGGAATGATGTTCGTGTCAACCCGTTTCATAAATCTATGAACAGCCGTTACGCCCTGGTCAGACAGGTAGTGCTGAATTTCTTCGCCAGACAAACCATCGAGGGAGCGTGTATAAACGACTCCACGTGAGGAATTTAAGGTACGGTGCGGTTCCACCCGGACAGGGAAGGTGTGGAGCAGAGAAGTACACAGCAATTTTTGTGCCTGGAGGGCACTGTGTGTTTCTAACAACAGGGTGCCATTCCGTAATCTGGAACAAGACTTTACAGGACATGCAATTGCGTCGACACCTTTATGAATAATGAAAGGGTTGACCGTGGAAAAGTCGTGACCTTCATCAGACCGAGAAGCAACAAGGAACTGTGGCAACGATGGAAGAATCGTCTGTGGCTGAGACTCAGTATACTTACGTTTGTGAGCAGACATAGTGGAAGGTGAGGAAACCATTGCAGAAGAATCCCCCATGATTACCGGCGTCTCCGATGGCGCGCTCCTCCCTTGTGGGGGCCCTCTCTGAGGGCACTCCCGCCTTAGGCGATTGTTCACACCTCAGGTCACACCTCCCGACAAACGGACGGAGGGACCAATCGGCACTTTCGGAAGGTATCAGCTCGGGTAATCACCCCTCCCTGGGCCTGGCCGTTACCAGGGGGTACGTACGTGTCCTACCTGTCTACCCGGGGCGGGGAATTACGCGTTACCCCGTCACCGGCTACGCATGGAAGTGCGTGGGTCGGCCTTCAGACACGCACAGGGAGGAAGAAAGAGAAAGGGAAAGGAAAGAAGAGGTCTCAAACGCCGCAGCGGAGAAAAGGGTAAAGAGAAGAGGTACGGAAAAGAGAAGGACAAAGGAAGGAAGAAGACAAAGCAAGGAAGGCGAAGAATGCAGTACATTTACGAGCGTCCGTCTCCGGACGTAGGCACAAACCATACTCCCAGATGGGGACAAAGGGAAGCAAAGAGCCAGAGGTGAGGGGAGGAGGGGCGAAGATGCGGGATGGGGAAGGATGCGGAAAGGGAAGGTATGCAGCCCGGAAAGGAAGGAAGGCCACATTAGCTCGGGGTCCCGTGCTCGCTACGCATGTATCCACAAAAGAGTTGTGGACCCCCTGGGGGGACCCGTACGCTAAGAGTAGGCATCCAGCGGATGCAGGTAAACACTTCCTGTTATACCATGCCACTGCTGCCTCGGTGTAAACACGTTCACTAGCTGGACTCCAGAGCAGGAAACAGCCGGGGTCCTCGGTGGTCTAGTGGAAAGGGGTCTGGAACGTTCCAGCGCCTCGGCTGGGGCTATTCGCCCCAGCCGGGCCGGGGTTCTATCCCCGGCCGGCGCTGGAATTTTCAGACTTCCGAACACTAGCCTCCACCTCTGCCCTGGCATGTGGCGCATGCCGGGTACCCCCGTGGGGTCCGTGCTCCGGATCCCACGTGGAGCTCACTCCCACACTACAAACTAAACCTGATTATGCTGCTGCAAACATTTTAAATCACACACTTTCTTCACCAGACTTCATCTACATATATTTTAAGGTACTTAATATATCTCACTATCAAAAGAAACTGCATGGTATCATTAATATTTCTAGGATTACAACTATGAAAGAGAAACCTTGCTAAAAAAAATAAAAGATTTTGTTTTCCTTCGTGTGCTGAATACTGCTGAGGTAAATACCCAAACATCTGCCATTTTCTTGTAGTTAACAGTCAATATTCGAAAAAAAGGTTTATCATACTGATTCATATATTACATACTGTATTTCACACATTATCAGTGCTGAAACAGCAGTAATTATTTCAAAGTCATAAGAAAATGTAAAATAATATATCAATAGCAACACAAAAGCCAACAATGTGTTCTTTTTAGTATCATGACTCACTATGTGATAAATAAATTCTGTATAAGAATTCGTTTCGTAACAGTTGACAATACCTTTTAAAAATACATTGTTTCCACTAATTGCATTTTCAAAAACGAACCCAGGCCTTCTTTTTTTCTCAAATTATTCTAGTGTCAAAATGAGATGTTTGATATGACACAGGTCACTAATGAGAAACTCTTTTGTTTATGAAAAACTATATTTCTCGTGGTTTTATGAGAGCTGAATGTTGAATCAAGCAGATAACACTTAACATTAATAAGAGGAATTTGTTGGCGATTTTACTAACATGTCCACATATTTCATTTAATATTTCGATTAATAGTTATATGACAACCTCTCTGCCTCTACTTTTTGTAAAAGTATCTTGTGGACCAGAAAAGAAATTATATTACTACCTCTACAGGTTAAGTCTAGTTGAATGAAAGAGACTAGAAAGGCCGTAGCCAAAGATGCAGAATGTTACGTTCTCTGCAAGGCGTTTGCCATCAGTAATGACAAACTGTAAAATAAGAAAAAGGGCTGACAAACGTCAATTATTGCTGTACTATTATATCACTAACGTAGCATTGCAAGAAACTTACTTACAGTTCCCCCTGCTGTTCAAAATTCTTTAACCCACAACACCGTGCGATTATTTTAGTACCATTTAATGTAACAGTAGCCCCGACACCTCACTGCGCAGAGGAAATTGAACCTACATTTCGAATTTTTGTTAATGAGAGAGAGAGAGAGAGAGAGAGAGAGAGAGAGAGAGAGAGAGAGAGAGACTGTCTGCTAGTATGGCTGTTTGTTTTGCTATTAAATTCCGAGCCACATATCCATTTTAATGCTTAAAAGTGTGGACAAAACTTTTAGTAATATTAAATTACAAAGAGGGAATGATGAATGTAACATGCTGCGTACATTAATGTCACTGGAGATGTAGTTTGCATTATATGTTACGAGAACATAATTATTTTGTAACGTGTGAAACACACAAAAATACGGTAACAGACAAACCGAGCAGTGATGCCATAGTCTGTTTTGTAATAATAGTGTAAAGGAAGGAATGAACAGCGACTAGACATTTAAGTCACTCAATTTTCGCGGCCATTTTGCGGTTCATAACTTTGCTGCTAGGTGTCACTACTAGTTCCTCACACTCTCAGTTATCACTTCGCTGCTAGGTGTCGCTACTAGTCCCTCACACACTCAGTTGTCTGTAGTGCAAGGCTTCGCTACCAGAGAGTTCTATCAGCACCGGCGAGGACTCACTCGGTCGGCGTTTGCTGCTTCACTCCTCAACATCTATGCTAGCTGACGTGACTGCTAAATCTTCAGACTAAAGGAAAAAATAACACCAATACCAAATAAGGCAAATAGTGATAAGTGCGAATACTACCGAACCATCACTTTCGTAAGTCCCAGCTGAAAATACTGATCCAAAATATTTACAGAGCAATGGAACACATTAGAGAAGACGAGCTGAAGGAAAATCAATTTCGAGAGAATACGCTAGCCGCTAGAGATCGGTTGAAGAAATTCAACTCATATTTATAACATCTTTAGACGTAGAAAATAACTTCTGACAGTTTTGACCAGAATATACAGTCTGAATTTGAGATGCAACCAGGGATAAATTGCAGTGAGCGGCATGTTATCTAGAATTCGGCACGTCATGCTACACACTTATCGAGTCTGTAGAGGGGACCTAGCTGATGAAGTTTTACATAGGAATCGATGTCTGGAAACAGAGTATATAAATATGTGTAAACACGGAGATCCAATGAAGATGTTACCAATTTTCTATGATGATGGAGATGGATAAATGTATCAATTTGAGGTTATGTCCCTATAACGGAAAATTAGAAGAGAAGACATACCTGTTACATGTGACAGTATGTACCGGTAGTATTGTAGCTAAGATGTAGGGCAGGAAACTTTCAGTGGTGGTAGTATGGACCCAAAGAAGAAAACAATGTCCAGTACACATGAGCTGTAAAATGCATACCTTAAAAGCTGTGAGGACTTGTTCGTCTTCGCTAGCATAAGACATATCTCCACAACTGAACAAGTGCTCATAGCTCCTCAGGTATGCATTTTGTAGCCCATGTTTACCGGACATTTTTTCTTACTTTGATCCATACTACCACCTTTGAAAGTTAGCAACAACAGTACCAGTACTTGTATTGCACCGTCAGAGGTATGATAGCGATTTTCCCTTGCAACTTTCGACTCATTCGTTTCCGGTACCGGGGCCCTTACCTCAAATTGATACACAATCACGGCATCACACTCTATTTACATACATTTGCCGGAGCTGGCGCCTGTATTTTGATGCTCCGTAGCCTCGTTAGATGACGTTTGCAGGCATGAGTTACTATGTAAAATTGCAAGCTCTAGAAATGTATAAAGAAAGCAACATACGAAACGGACGAGAAATTCGGGAAATTAATCGAAGATAAGAAAGAAGAAATAGAAGTTGTTTCCAAATCGAACTTTCATTTTGCTGCTGCTGATTTGAAATATCGTGGCATTTACTCGCTCTGAAGAGGATCGTTCAAGCGATGGTCGAAATGTCGTTATTTTAGTTGTTTCACTGTTTTATAATGACATGGCCTAGTACCCAAAATAATTTTCTTCAAGTGTAGGAATTCTATCGCTTCTCTCCGGTATTTTCAGTATGATAATATTTTTTCCTACACCTAGCAACTTTAGTAGTGCTTGAAACGATGAAAATAGTACCTAATACTTTTTGATATGGGGACAGAAACGGTGCTTCGTTTTAATGATAACAATATACAGGAAAATTAAGCCATGTTTCTGCGAAGTTGCACAACGCCGAAATCCTGAAATACATCCGTATATTTCGAATGTGGTACAACAGCTGTAGGTAGGAGACGAGGTACTGGCAGAAGTGAAGCTGTGTGGACGGGGCGTGAGTTGTGCTTGGGTAGCTCAAATGGCAGAGCACTCGCCCGCGAAAGGCAAAGGTCCCGAGTTCGAGTCTCGGTCCCGCACACAGTTCTAATCTGCCAGGAAGTTTCATATCGACGCACACTCCGCTGCAGAGTGAACTAATTCTGGAAACAGCTGTATAGTTACTGGAGAGATACAGGATGTTCAAAAATTCCCGTTAAAAACTTCTAGGGAACTGAGTGACGATATTTTGTACTAGAGCCCATGTATGGAAACGTATATCCGTGCTACAGCCGTATAAATACATCTTCGCTAATGTGGTATGCAACAGGGTTATAATCACTGGGGGGCGGGATTATTTACGTCGGATCGTATGATGTCATTTGACGGCTGTCTCCTCTCTGACCTGGTTCGAGTCTCGTTCATGTGTCTGTGAGTGTTAGAGCAACATTGCTGAGTACACTTTTGCCAAATACACCGACACGAGTATTCTGTGTGGCCAAGCTCACAGTACTGGAAGAGCTGCTGGTCACCTTTATCAAGATCGTTGTCCACAACGCCTGACTCCTCCCCACACGCTTTTCGTTACCACTGCGCAACGTCTTCGAGAAAGGGTGCCTTCTCCGTCAGCAGGTGCGTCTGTGGTGCCCCGTGGAGACGCAGCGCACGCGAATTGGAAAATATATTTATATGGATATGGTGTCTGTTCTTTCGGACATGTCCGAAAGGACACTACGAAAGTAGTGTGTGGACATACGAGGTGAGAATGTGGGTCTCGCGGGAGGCGTGCGCGAGATAGTCCCTGCGGTCGCGCTATCCTCTGTGCCCTCGGTGGCTAAGATGGATAGAGCGACTGCCATGTAAGCAGGAGATCCCTGGTTCGAGTCCCGGTCGGGGCACACATTTTCACCTATCTTCGCTGATATATATCAACGCCCGTCAGCAGCTGAAGGTATTAATATCATTCTAATTTCGAATTGGAAAAGGCCCTCCTGTAAAAGCAGTGTCTGAAGAACGATTTTTTTTGTTTCTTTGGTTATTAACGAGTGGAACTGTAGAACAACAGATGTACTGGGTCACATCTATTATGAATTGCCAAAGAAACTGGTATAATAATACGTATGCAAACACAGAGATATGTATACAGGCTTAATATGGTGCTGCCGCCGGCAACGCCTGTGTAATACATGTGTCTGGCGTAGTTGTTAGATCGGTTACTGCTGCTACAATGGCAAGTTATCACGATTTAAATGACTTTGAACGTGGTATTATACTCAGCGCAAGAGCGATGGGACACAGCATCACCGAGGTAGTGATGAAGTGATGATTTTCCTGTACGACCATTTCACGAGGGTACCGTGAATATCAGCAGTCCAGTAAAACAACAAATCTCCGACATCGCTGCGGCCGGAAAAAGATCCTGCAAGAATGGGGACTAAAGAGAATCGTTCAGCGTGGCGAAAGTGCAACCATTCCGAAAATTACAGCAAATTTCAGTGCTTGACCGTCAACAAGTGTCAGCATGCGAACCATTCAACGAAACATCTATATGGGCTTTCAGAGCCGAAGGCCCATTCGTGTACCCTTGCTGACTGCACAGCACAAAGCTTTACGCCTCATTTGGGCTCATCGGTACGATCATTGGACTGTTGATGACTGGAAACTGGTTGGACGAGTCGCACTTTAAAATGTATATAGAGTATGGACGTGTACGGGTATGAAGACATCATGAATCCATGGACCCTGCATGTCAGCTGGGGACTGTTGAAGCTGGTGAAGGATCACGTCGTAAGGCGTGTGCATTTGGAGTGATGTGGGACCCCTGATACGTCTAGATACAACTCTGACTGGTGACACGTGCGTAAGCTTCCTGTCTGATCACCTGCATCCATTCATGTCCATTGTGCATTCCGACGGAAGTGGGTAATTCCAGCACGACAATGCGACACCCCACACAACCACAATTGCTACAGAGTGGTTGCAGGAATACTCTTCCGAGGTTAAACATTTCCGCTGGCCACCAAACTCCCCAAACATCCTGTACGTTTCCAGAAAATTGTATAGCATTATCGAGCATATCTGGGATGCCTTGCAACGTGTTGATCAGAGGAGATCCCTACTCCCTCGTACTCTTACGGATTTATAGGCAGATCTGCAGGATCCATGATGTCAGTTCCCTCCTGCGCGACTTCAGCCATTAGTCGATTCCATGCCACGGCGTGTTGAGGCACTTCTGCGTGCTAGCGGTGGCCATAAACGATATTTCATAGCTCTTCAGTGTAATAAATTACTTGTCAAAGTGACAGCGTTACCAACATGTTTTCAAATGGTTGTAGCACACGGTACGTTTCCGTAGACGGGTTACAATTTAAAATACGAGTATTATGTACTCAGTCCCCTTTACAAGTTCTAGCAGTTAGTGATGGGAATTTCTGAACATCCTGTACGTTTCCAGTAAATTGTATAGCCGTTGTCGTATTATAATTGGTATCTGCGAATACATTTCATAAATCGTGACAGATCGTCAGGCGCGACTGCAGACGTCCGCAGCGTTTACCCAGGGGGCGTCTTGGCTACGGCAGCTCTGACGCCCACGAGACTAACCGGAGGTAGAGAACGCAGCACGGCTAGTTTGAACGACATTTTCAACTAGTGTTGCCAGAGGTGTCTATTTTTAGAGATACGACGACTCGCCGCACGTAAGCTTTAAGCGGAAAGCCAAATGCTCCAACTTCTGGCCTCTGCTAACATTTCGAAATACACTATCCTATCAGTAAGTGTAAGGACACCTATTAGTGGACATTAATATGCAGTGTGTCCACCCTTTGTCCCTATGGCGGCTTGAACTCTGCTCGGGACACTAAGTGAGGTGCCTGCCGACAATTTACGCACCACACACGGAGATAGTATCTACATGTTTGTCTTTGTACATGCCAGGCAATACATTGCTCAGCAAGATTGCCATGTCTCTCACCAATTTTGAACGTTTGGAGCACAACGGGCAGGTTCTTTAAAGCAGGTCGCGATTCTGACGATGTAACGAACCAACTGAACTGAATTTGGTACGATATCCGTCAGGAGGGCATCCACTAACTTTATCAATCAATGTCAAGCCGAATAACTGCCCGCGTAAAGGCCAGAGGTGAACCAACACGTTATCGACTTATCAATTTGTGAAGCTCTTTCTCTTGAATTAATCATACAGTTTTTCTGCAACTGTAATCATTCATTTGCCCCTACACGTACATCACGTGTATCGATTTCCATCGCACTGGGGTAATTCCTCCGGGATACGTTTATTTTCCTTAGTGTGTAAATATATTTGGAGCATGTCATTCAAAAACGTTTGAAACGAATTAGAGGAGAGCGGGTTGTTGTTAGGAGAACAGAATGTATTAGACTCGCTGATCATGTGGTGTTATTCGCAGAGGGCGAAAGAAGTATGACTGAAATGTTAAAAGAATTAAACAAGACACGTGAGTAAATTGGAATGAGAAATAATAAGAAAAAGGCAAAATGTCCGGTGATAAGTGCAAGAAAAGTAAGAACAACTATAATGTTAGGCAGGAAGATACAGAACAATTTCGTGTTTTAGATAACTGCGACGCTCTATTATGGACGACACTGGAAGTAATAAGGAGGTGAAAACACATATAGCAATTGCCAACGAGACGTTTCATAACAGGAGGCTTTTATGTGGGTGCGTTGATAGGGGATAAAACAGGCAGGCACAGTGAGAAATGAGGTGGTGTTGAATGGGAGAACAGAGAGAAATTTTAAAGGTAGCAGGATGAGGAAACACAATTGGCATGGACACTGAATGAGAAGAGATTGTTTATCGATGGTATGGAGAAGAAGAAGACGCAGAACATACCAGGTGGTGGACAGAAAATAGTTGTGAGAAAACAAGAGGGTAACAAATGATGGGACTGCATGGGGAGGCACATGTGAAGACCTGCCCTAGGGTAGAAAACTCATGATGATGATGATGGTGGTGGTGGTGGTGGTGGTGGTGGTGGTGGTGGTGGTGGTGGTGGTGGTGGTGACGACGACGACGACGACGACGACGACGACGACGACGACGAGACTTATTTAGGACATTTTGCAAGACGCCCATTTTCTTGTAATCCAAATTTAAACAAAAAAATAGGCAGCTTATAATCTGTACTCTACAAACGACCGTGAAGTGCATGGCAGATGGAACTTGCCATTATACCAGTTATTAGAACTTATTCCCACTCCACTGACGTATGGAGCGTGCGATAGGTGACTGCTTAAAAGCCTCTGTGCGTGCTGTGCTTAGTCTAATCTGGTCTTCACGCTTCCTACAGTTACGATACGTAGGCGGTTTGTGTTTATTTCTACCTTCATCATGTAACGTCGGTTCTAGAAACTTTCAAAGTAGGTCTCCACGTGATAGTTTGCCATTCGATGTCATAGTCTCCGTCTGTCATCAACTGTCTGTCAGTTCAGTTCTTTGAACACCTTCGTGACATTCTCATATGGGTCAAACAAACCTGTGAGCATTTTTTGCTCCCCTTCTCTGTATAAGTTCAATATCCCCTGTTCGTCATATCTGGTACTGAGTGAAATTCCCCAGTATTGTACCAATGAACCGCGCGCGCTTTACCTACAAATGTGCTTATGTGATCGTTCCATTTCATACCCCTACAAATTTATACACTCGAGTATTTACATGAGTTAAATTCCAGCTGCAGCGCACTGAAGCTGTAGTCATCGGACTACGTAGTCTCATTTTGTGCGATGTTGATTTTGTTGATACCGTCACAGTAGAATATTTGACTATGCTAACAGAGCCTCAACCTCACCTCTGCTTGCACAGCTTCGAACTACAAAAGTCCTCGAATGTGTTCCGTAAGTTTTGGAGACAGATGGAAATCGGATGGGACCAAGTCGGGGCTGTGTGGAGGTCAATCGATGGCAGTGAACGAACGGCATCGGAGTGCTGCAGACGTCGCAGCGCTCGGCTGTAGTTTGGCGTTGTAATGCTGAAGAGGAGGGTGTTCCACGTGCGGACGAACTCTTCCAATTCGTGCTTTCAGTTTTCTGAGCTCTTTCTCACGCACCAACATAGTTACATCACACACCGCTATGTTACACGGTACAAATCGGATACCTCTAGCAGCAGAGGGCTGCAGATATGTAGAATAAAGATGTAGAATGTTACTAACGTTTTTTAACTGGAAAGCTTAAGAGTTTTTAAATAAAACATTTGGAGTCATTACTTCTCAGCAAGCCCTTGGGTTATATGCACAAAACCAAGAAACTGTTTCCGAGCAAAGTATGCTACCCTTTTAACTGAACATCTTTATAATGTACATCAGTAGTAAACCATATGGTGATGGTAAAATTTCGTATATATACTTACATTGAAAAACGATTAATCTGTGGCCAATACACAATTAAAATTGGAGTAGCCAGGTGGATATTAACTGCAATACCGTCCACATTGCCACAGTAAGTGGAAGAATTTGTTTTCCGACACATGTCGCCATGTAACAAGAGTTCTCTGTCCCCACGTCAGAGAGCCAGTACCCGGCATCACTCTAACGAAATAAAGGTGTAATTTCTGTGTGCCACATTTAAAGATGAGTCTGTGAAGGCTACAAAACTAGTTACTTGAATTAAAAATATATCAAAGAGTGAGTTGTTGCAGTTTTCGGTATTTATATTCAATACACTAGTCACAGGTTCTAGATCATCCTCAGTGGATATGCTTAATCGGTTGTGATACTATTTGAATTGTTGAGTGCGTGGTGTGTCCCTCCGAGATTAATTTTGCCTGGGCTTTAAGCGACTCACCGGTCAGCATATACAGAGCTGCCAACTACATCTCGCACCGGGAATATTATTAGGCTCAGTTTGAACCGCAGCTAAGGGAAGCGAACGCAGATCGAACGTGCATTCGCAGTCATTCCGTCTATTGACTACCACTCGCCTATATTCAACATTTAAGAATTCCTCCGGAAATATTCCAAGTAGACTTTCTCTGGATATTTAACGTTTGTTTCCAAGCGCCTGCCAGTTCAATTTCATCAGAAACTCTGTGACATTCTCCAACGGGTCGAACAAACCTGTGTCCATTCGTGCTGCCCTTCTCTGTATACATTCAGTCTCGCCTGGCAGTCGTATCTGATTATGATCCAAGAATCTCGAGCAATATTGGGGGAGTGATTTCTAAGCTATTTCTTTTGTACACAGATTGTATTTTTCTAGAATTCTACCAACGAATGGCAGCCTGCCACCGTCTTTCCCTGAGACTGCGACGGTTCCATTTCAAATCTCTAGAAATTTTTACACACAGGTATTCGTGTGAGTTGAGCGATTGCGAATTTGACTCGCTGACACTATACTCGTAGGATAAGGTTATTTCGTTTTGTGAACCGAACAATTTTACATTTCGGGAACATCTAAACCAAGATGCCAGTCTTTGCACTACACTGAAATCTTATCAGAGTGTGGCTTCTTTCAGACAGTACTTCATTACAGACAATTGCATCATTTGCGGAAAGTGTGAAGTTTCAAATAGACCGCGTAACCACCACCACCACCACCTTCTCCCCTCGAAATTGCTATCTGAAGACTGCAAGTCACATATGTAAACCACCTTCAGAAGTTCGTTTACTTTCCGTATCAGTTAATGTGTTAAATACTTGGCCTGAAGAAGCATAGCCCTTTGCAGTTGAAGACGCTCTGTTTTAAGAGAAGCTAGTTTTTCGAAAACATCTCAATGTTTATGACCTGAACTAGGTGTTGTACAATGATATAATTTTTCAGGTACATTCAACGATATGTGTGAATACTGTCTGACAAATGTTTTGCGAATAGAGTGAGTAGTAAAGAAGTAATAAATTCAAAATTCATTCCTGATGCTGACGCGTTACTGCATAAACAGCTAAAATGTAGGAGTGATAAAAGTCTTTTTTCCATTCATCATTCTGTCAGGGATGTCAGGGGGAAAAAAAGTTTCGCAAATTTTCGAAATTATGTGTGAAGTTTGTTGGAAGTCGCCAAGTGCTGCCATTCACAAATGCACGGTGAATATAATATGGATAATTTTCGCGCCACGAAATTATGCTGTCTTAGACGTGTACACAGTTTCTAACTTTTAACGCCCGACTAATTGCGTTAAACCTCTGCCTTTAAATGAGGGACGGAAGGAGGATTGTATTTAATGTGCCATCGATGTCGAGGTCAAGGGAGACTGAGCAGGAGCTGGCACTGCGTCAAGGAAGGGTAGAGGAAGTCCGCCCTTTCAAAGGAACCATCCCGGCATTTACTTGGAGTGATTTAGGAAAATTACGGAAAATGTAAATCAGGGTGGCCAGACGTGGATTTAAACCGTCGTCCTCCCCAATGGGAGTCTCGTAGCTAGCGTTTCTGCTCTGGATCATGGGATTCCGGGTTCGATTCCCGGCCGGGTTGAGGACTTTCTCCGCCCGGGGACTACGTGTGTGTTGTCCTTATCATTTCATCATCATTCGTGAAGGTGGCGAGATTGGACTGTGTAAAGATTAGGGCTTTGAACAGGCGCTGATAACCACGCAGTTGAGCACCCAACAAACCAATCATCATCATCATAATCATCATACAGTGTACTAACCACTGCGCCAGCTCGCTCGGTATACATTTAAATGAGTAGATTATGTTAGCATTTTTAGTACTTACATTGACTTCATTCTTCATAAATAAAAGCATGAACTACGAGCAGACAAACGAATTGGGATAACGAATGAGAAAAACCTGATTGTGCTTCTGTTTGTAGATGACATGATTCAAGTGAATGAAATGACCTCCAAAGATCTGTATACCACCTGAACGAAATATGCAACGAATGCAACTTTAAAATTTCTAGTAATAAAACGAAAATAAGTGCACTTCGAGGAAAATATTCAGTCAGTTTAAAACTAGTTTTGGATAATCCTGCTTTAGAACAAGTCTCTTAATTTTTCATTTAGGCTACGCTGTAAGATCTGATTTTTACTCTGACACTGAAAGTAAATTACACAAATTCTAAGCTGCCTGTGGCACCATTATCCGAACATTGGGTAATAAAGTACAAAAAGAGATTGTCCCCAAACTCTATAAAGTTGTCGCGGTTCCTGTGTTATACTATGAAAGCGAAAACAAGGTTAAAGCAAAAAAAAAAAAAAAATCAGACGGCAGAGATGAGGTTCCTAAGAAATTCGAAGGGCTGCGGTACAAGAAATGATTAGGAATGAAGATACTAGAGAAAAATTAAGTATTTTCAACAGAAACTAAAAATTAAAAAATATCGTGAAGACTGGTGAGAATGCTAAGTCCAGGACTTCCCCAAAAGATTCAAAACTACAAGCGGAATGGGAGACGTGATATTGAAAGGCCTCGGACGTGGGAGCAATTTCGTTTGAGAGACTATCCCGCGCGGCGACTACTGAAGCACTTATACATTATAGAATTCTTAAGTTATACACCAAAATAAGCAAGTTTTAATGTAGTTTACGTTCAATGATGTAAAAAAAAATTTCTTGCTTTCTAAAGTGGGCTATGTTCTTTCTCAGGGTTCAAACTGCCTCCATGCCAAATTTGAACAATATCTGTTAAGCGGTTTAGTCTCGAAAACGAAAGAAGACTGTGTTACAATGAAGAAAAACAACTGAGAGAAAGAAGCGGCGTCACTTTCCGCAGGACGCGCCCATCATTTTAAAGGACAATGTTCGGGCACGCCTGGTGCAAGTCGTGATTGATTTGTTAGATGTATGGGGCTGGAAAGAGCCGCACCACTCACCATACACCCCGGACTTAAGCCCTCGTGAGCTCAGCTTGATTCCTAACGTGAAGGACGAACTTTGGGGTATTCGGTTCGGAGCTGTTATGGAGATTCGTCGGACAATAGACCGCTCCATTCGAACTACCTATACAACTGGCGTAGCTATGGGTATCTTGCTCTTTCGACATCACTGGCGACGGCCTATGTACGAGAGCTATTCAAAAAATATCCGACCTTTTTTAATTGTTGAAATCAATAATGGTATCAGGGCGTGCGTGCGCTCATGTTTTCAGGCATACATAGCCCACATACCTGATTTTCTCCACTACTTCGGAACACTTGTAAGTGGTATACGTCGGATTTAGTAATGTCAGCAAAATGACGTCATTGCATGACATTTGGCTTCAAGCTTGGCGATTCTCAAGTTGAAGCCATCATGTGTTTGTGGACGAAGTAATGGGTAATACACGGCTAAAGGAGTGGTAGAACCATTTCAAAGGCGGCCGCTAATCAATGAAGACAGAAGCCAGTTAAGGTACGCCCTCAATATCCGCAAATCAGGTCGTTACTGACCCCGAAAGATCCCTGGTGAAGCAGAATAAACGAATCACAATCAGAGAAGTTGCAGTCTAATCTAAAAGCAGTAAATTCAACTAAATACCTAGGTATTACAATAACGAACAAGTTAAATTGGAAGGAACACATAGAAAATGTTGTGGAAAAGGCTAACCAAAGACTGCGTTTTATTGGCAAGACACTTAGAAAACGTAACAGACCTACAAAGGAGACTGCCTACACTACGCTTGTCCGTCCCCTTTTAGAATAGTGCTGGAAGATGTGGGATCCTTACCAGATAGGACTGACGGAGTACATCGAAAAAGTTCAAAGAAAGGCAGCACGTTTTCTATTATCGCGAAATATGGGAGAGAGTGTCACACAAATGATACAGGATTTGGGCTGGACATCATTAAAAGAAAAGCGTTTTTCGTTGCGACGGAATCTTCTCACGAAATTCCAATCACCAACTTTTTACTCCGAACGCAAAAATATTTTGTTGACACCGATCTTTGTAGGGAGGAACGATCACCACGATAAAATAAGTGAAATCAGAGCTTACGGAAAGATACAGGTGATCATTCTTTCCGGGTGCAATACGAGATTGGAATAATAGAGACTTGTGAAGGTGGTTCGTTGAACCCTCTGCCGGGCACTTAAATGTGATTTGCAGAGTATCCATGTAGATGTAAGTCTAGGTGTTCACATTTTTTCCTATCCCCTGTATGTGCATATCGCTTCTCACGAACTTTGTTACCTCAATGTCGATATCTGCACCATTTTCGAAATATGTGAGCTAACTTATATTATCTGTGATGTTAATATACAACATGAACAGTGAGGCACCCAACACACTTCCCTGTGGCACACGTGGCTACGTTTACACCTCCATTCAAGATGAGATGCTGTGTCCTCCCTACAAACATATTTTACTGGCTGTACTTTATACGATACAGGCAAACGGTCAACTACAATTGCTGTTGACTGTGCGGTAACTTCTAGCGTATCAGAAGCGGTTTAGGAAAATTGTTTCAAATGAGTATACGCACTCGTATTTCGGCAGGTGCACAGTTTGCCTTTCAATTTTTCCACGTTTCCCAGATACTATTTCGAAAATTTCGAGCAAAACAAATAGAAATGCTTATTACATCATGAAACAATGAAGGAGCAAATGCAGGTTTGTTCGCAAACCCGAAGCAACATCTGGTGCAAGAGTCACGGGTTTTAATAAAGTAGCTGTCGTAGTTTTTTTTTCGTTGCTAACAAATTAACTGAAAAACACATACTAATAACTTCTCAAATATCGAATTGTGATGGAATAGGCGTTTAGGTTAATCCTAAAAACCAATCGAAGATCGCAGCTTGCAAGGGGAAACGTCAAGTAGGATCGTTAACATCTGCAGAAAGGGGCGAAACTGCAACCTGCCTCATTAGAACGTCAGCAAGCGGAGCTTACATGCCTCCTACGCTTATTTTTCCACGAAAGAAGAAGCAGAAAAAAATTTAGTTAGGACTGGCAGCAGGAGGTTGCGCTGAGGCCCACAGCACCGCATGGATGGCCACAGAGTTATTCTTCGTATGGTTTCGAAAATTTGTGGAATTTTCTAAGGCATAAAAGGACTTCCCAGTTCTTATATTAGATGGCCACTCAGCACATCCACATACATTGAGGTTATGGACTACGCGAGGGAGAGTGGCGTTTCGTTGCTATCTTTACCACCACATTGCTCTCACACACTTCAGCCGCTTGATGTTTGTTTTATGAAGCCTTGAAGCCTTCGTTATAGTGATGAGCTGCGAAAATGGCTACGAAGCCACGCAGGGAAAGTCGTAACTATCTTTCAAATTTCAACGTTTTTTGATTCAGCTTTCGTCTAAAGTGCAACAATGAAAACCGCTATTACATGTTTCGAAGCTACTGGAATATGGCCCACGGACCCATCCATATACATCGATGCAGACTTCCTCCCGGCAGACACAACTGACATCGGACTAGATAGGCCGTCGGATAAAGAGGTTATTATATCTGAACAATTGGAATTGCCTCCACCTAGCACATCAGCTAAAAAAGACGACGCCAGCGGGCTGGATAATCAAGCGGACGAGGTTTCAGCGAATTGTAACAATGAACTGCCGCCTAAGAATGACAAAGTTATTGGACCTAGTTGTTCTAATCTTGGGTGCTCTTGGATGACAACTAACAACGCCTCCTCATTTCATATTTCACTAGAAATTCTGATGCCATTGCCAAAAGTTAACGAAAGCAAGAAAAGAGCGAAATGGAAGAGGGGGAAGACTGTTGTTTTAACTGATTCGCCGTACAAAAGAGAGTTAGAAGCTATTATTAAGAAAAAATAGAAAAAGAACTTTGCCAAAGAAGAAAGTGCAAAGAAAAAACTATTCGCGAAAGAGAATAAAATTAAGAATTCAAAACAGAAAGAAAGGGCCTGAAGATAAATGGAAAAAAGGACAGAATACAATACTAAGGAGAGTAATTATGAGGAAAGTTCTGACTGAATGTTTATATTGTCGTGGGTTTTATTCAAAATCAGTTGAAGGTTGGGTCGCTTGTTCCACGTGCAAAAAATGGACACACGATTCTTGTGCAGGAATAGATAGCGAAGATGATGATGAGTCTCTCCTCGTGTGTGAATTTTGTAAACAGCCTTAAGAAAAGGATACAATACATGAAAACTGTAGTTTGACATTAATATCCACTTTAAACTAAATAAATACCGAGCAAACCAATATTTTCTGCATTTCCGATAATTTTATATGTTTTTGTAATCACTTGTACTTACCACCCCATTCTGCCGCGTGCACGGGGCGGAATGGGGCAATGACATACATTTCTATTTTGAGTGAAAAAATATTGTATTATTTTATCGCAATGTTCTTGTATTTTTGTGATTAATACATCATAATGTGTTCATACAAAAATTGTTAACTCTCTTATTTATCAATTTTGTACATTTAATCAAAGTTTTCAACTTTGTACCCCATTCTACCCCGTGTTCTCCTATGTGTCAGATAAAGATAAAAATACAATCGCTACTCGTTTCTTTAACGACACTTTAAGCTGTGCTCTCGGGTTCCTCCCATCGTTCATCACGACATATTCCGAAAAAAATCATAGTTAACGAACATTATAAATTGCTCTAGAAAGGAAAACAATCACAGGTGACATTTAATAAGGCCACTGATATCCTTCGAAACGCAAACTAATGACCGTCATGCTGAACGTTATGGGTCAAAGCGGACGGGTGGAATCGAAATATGACCATTACCCACGATCGCTTCTTTCTGTCAAGTTGTGCCATGAATTTCTCTGCTCCCTAACCTGATTTTGTATCTCCCCATCAGCTATTCGATCTAAACTTTTTTAGCATTGTTCTAACCCACCACATTTCGAAAGTTTCTAGTCGTCTCCTGTTTGGGGAACCATGCATTTAACTACTGATTCGCAATATATTTATTCCGAAGAGCAGAATGAAAATAAGATTTTTTCTATTGGTGATTGTACCAGTTTGATTTACACTTAGTGCGAATATAAAAGCATTTCAGTCGAAATCCTTATTTCAAGGTCCTAAATGTTGGTTTAAATGGCAGCATGCTATATGAAACATGCCCACTTGTTTCTCTGTGACAGCTCTTTGAGCTGATAAGCCAAGGGACATTTCTTCCCGTTACTTTGAGCTTTCACCTATTGACTACATTTTTTCTTGTCTCGTAGTCAGTTGTTTGCTACGGTAATAACGTATCAGGGGTGTTTTTCGTTTCTGAACAGAACAAAGGTCAAGATCTACCCACAAAGTTTTCAAGGGAAGTTCTAGAAGACTTGCAAGAAATAAAATAGTGAATATCATGAAACAAATGTTTTGTTTTTGTACGGCATGTGTACTATTGGAAAGAAACGAAAAGCTTTACAAGCCATTTAAAAAATTAAAAAAAAAAACTTTACAGTGCGCTGCTTGCAATAAACTGGAGAGAAATCTGTGACACATGCAGTGAAAGAAACTATGAATTTAAATGAGTGCATGTACGTCGTTAAGTGCAATACAACTTTAAATTTTCCGTAAATTTTCTAACTAAATGTACCTTTCCTCTCAACCCATTTATCCTAGAACCATGGAATTCTAACGATCAGTAGTCTTACTGGAGGGCGTGAAAAGTCGAGGGGCATGAAAGGGAAGCAGTGGTTGGGAAGGGAGTGAGACAGGGTTGTAGTCTACACCCAATGTTATTCAATCTGTTTATTGAGCAAGCAGTAAAGGAAACAAAAGAAAAATTCGAAGTAGGAATTAAAATCCATGTAGAAGCTGTATAATAAAGAACACTGTGGTCTTTTTATTTTTGAAATTTGCCCGCAAAATCTATGTTTCTAAATTTCTCCAAAAATTTCACTATTAATATATTATTCAAGAAAAATAGTCAGCTTGTTGGAAAATAGTGGAGATGCATGTAAGAAATGTTGTGTTTTACCATTAATATAACACAGCTTGAGATAAGGGACATGGGAATAGATCGATTTAACATGGTGAAGATAGAAGATACCTTCTGCCCGTGAAGTTTGTCTTTAAAAACAAATGAATATTTACAAATCTACAGCTCATTTCATGCATTCATTACTAGAAACATGAATAATCTCCACAAAAATTTGGAAGTTAATTACTTTGGTGCAAGAAAGTCTCCATCAATCAGGAAAACGAATTTTCAATAACTTGAAAGCAGCCATAGAAAGCTTTACTACTGACAAATTTCAGTTTAAGAGGAGCCTAAAGGATTTATTAAATGATCTCCTCCGACACCATTTATGAATTGAATTTCTTAGTGGAACTAGGGCGTGAGTGAGTGAGAGAGAGAGAGAGAGAGAGAGAGAGAGAGAGAGAGAGAGAGAGGGGGGGGTCAAATAATGCTAGTACAATCAGAAGTATGTCTAAATTTTCATTCCTCATTCCACGTCCATGATCAGTCCCCTTGCGATCTGTGGAAGGTAAATTAGCATATTAGTTTCCCACTGAGTATCTCCTCATTATGGATCTATTGCAACGGAAAGTACATATAAATCTAACCCTCTTGTCTATCCCATTTCTGTTGAAGGTTACACATAAGACAAATACCTTCATATTATTGTTGTTGTGGTCTTCAGTCCAGAGACTGGTTTGATGCAGCTCTCCATGCTACTGTATCATGTGCAAGCTTCATCTCCCAATACCCACCGCAACCTACATCCTTCTGAATCTGCTTAGTGTATTCATCTCTTTGTCTCCTCCCTCGATTTTTACCCTCCACGTTGCCCTCCAATATTAAATTGGTGATCCCCTGATGCCTCAGAACGTGTCCTACCAACCGATCCTTTCTTCTAGTCAAGTTGTGTCACAAAGTTCTCTTCTCCGCAATTCTATTCAATACCTCGTCATTAGTTATGTGATCTATTCACCTGATCTTCAGCATTCTTCTGTAGCACCATATTTCTAAAGCTTCTATTCTCTTCTTGTCCAAACCCTTTATTGTCCATGATTCACTTCCATACATGGCTACACTCCATACAAATACTCAGAGAAAAGACTTCCTGATACCTAAAGCTATACCTGATGTTAACAATTTTTTCTTCTTCAGAAACACTTTCCTTGCCATTGCCAGTCTACATTTTATATCCTCTCTACTTCGACCGTCATCAGTTATTTTGCTCCCCAAATAGCAAAACTACTTTACTACTTTAAGTGTCTCATTTCCTAATTAATTCCCTCAGCATCACCCAACTTTATTCGACTACATTCCATTATCCTAGTTTTGCTTTTATTAATGCTCATCTTATATCATCCTTTCAGGACACTCCATTCCGTTCAGCTGCTCTTCCAGGTCCTTTGCTGTCTCTGACAGAATTATAATGTCATCGGCGAACCTCAAGGTTTTAAATTCTTCTCCATTGATTGTAATTCCTACTCCGAATTTTTCTTCTGTTTCCTTTACTGCTTGCTCAATAAACAGATTGAATAACATCGCGGATAGACTACAGCCCTGTCTCACTCCCTTCCCAACCACTGCTTCCCTTTCATGCCCCTCGACTCTTATAACTGCCATCTGGTTTCTGTACAAATTGTAAATAGCCTTTCGCTCCCTGTATTTTACCCCTGCCACCTTAAGAATTTGAAAGAGTATTCCAGTCAACATTGTCAAAAGATTTATCCAAGTCTACAAATGCTAGAAATGTAGGTGTGCCTTTCCTTAATCTAGCTTTTAAGAGAAGTCGTAGGGTCAGTATTGCCTCATAGTGTTCCAGTATTTCTACGGAATCCAAACTGGTGTTCCCCGAGGTCGGCTTCTACTAGTTTTTCCATTCGTCTGTAAAGAATTGGCGTTAGTATTTTGCACCCGTGACTTACTAAACAAATAGTTCGGTCATTTTCACATGTGTCAACACCTGCTTTCTTTGAGATTGGAATTATTATATTCTTCTTGAAGTCTGGTGGTATTTCGCCTGTCTCATACATCTTGCTCATCATATGGTAGAGTTTTGTCAGGACTGGCTCTGCCAAGGCCGTCAGTAATTCCAATGGAATGTTGTCTACTCCTGGGGCCTTGTTTCTACTTAGGTCTCTCAGTGCTCTGTCAAACTCTTCACGCAGCATATCATCTCCCATTTCACCTTCATGTACATCCTCTTCCATTTCCATTATAATTTCCTCAAGTACATTGCCCTTTTATAGATCCTCTATATACTCCTTCCACCTTTCTGCTTTCCCTTCTTTGCTTATAACAGGGTTTCCATCTGAGCTCTTGATATGCATACAAGTGGATCTCTTTTCTCCAAAGGTTTTTTATTTTATTTATTGTTCCGTGGGACCAAATTAAGGAGAAATCTCCATGCTCATGGAACGAGTCAATACATGAAATTATAACACATCTACATCTACATTTATAATCCGCAAGCCACCCAACGGTGTGTGGCGGAGGGCACTTTACGTGCCACTGTCATTACCTCCCTTTTCTGTTCCAGTCGCATATGTTTCGCGGGAAGAACGACTGTCTGAAAGCCTCCATGCGCGCTCGAATCTCTCTAATTTTACATTCGTGATCTCCTCGGGAGGTATAAGTAGGGGGAAGCAATATATTCGATACTTCATCCAGAAACGCAGCCTCTCGAAACCTGGCGAGCAAGCTACACCGCGATGCAGAGCGCCTCTCTTGCAAAGTCTGCCACTTGAGTTTGCTAAACATCTCCATAACGCTATTACGGTTACCAAATAACCCTGTGACGAAACGCGCCGCTCTTCTTTGGATCTTCTCTATCTCCTCCGTCAACCCGATCTGGTACGGATCCCACACTGATGAGCAATACTCAAGTATAGGTCGAACGAGTGTTTTGTAAGCAACCTCCTTTGTTGATGGACTACATTTTCTAAGGACTCTCCCAATGAATTTCAACCTGGTACCCGCCTTACCAACAATTAATTTTGTATGATCATTCCACTTCAAATCGTTCTGCACGCATACTCCCAGATATTTTACAGAAGTAACTGCTACCAGTCTTTTGTTCCGCTATCATATAATCATACAATAAAGGATCCTTCTTTCTATGTATTCGCAATACATTACATTTGTCTATGTTAAGGGTCAGTTGCCACTCCCTGCACCAAGTGCCTATCCGCTGCAGATCTTCCTGCATTTTGCTACAATTTTCTAATGCTGCAACTTCTCTTTATACTACAGCATCATCCGCGAAAAGCCGCATGGAACTTCCGACACTATCTACTAGGTCATTTATATATATTGTGAAAAGCAATGGTGCCATAACACTCCCCTGTGGCACGCCAGAGGTTACTTTAACGCCTGTAGACGTCTCTCCATTGATAACAACATGCTGTGTTCTGTTTGCTAAAAACTCTTCAATCCAGCCACACAGCTGGTCTGATATTCCGTAGGCTCTTACTTTGTTTGTCAGGCGACAGAGCGGAACTGTATCGAACGCCTTCCAGAAGTCACGATAGTAGAAACAGATAAAATGAAATATAAGAAACATATTCAGGTGACACGTCATTAGTTTAAATAAAGAAAATCAAGAATGTAACACTGGAATTTGCTTAATTTTTTAGCTCTTCCAGGAGCTCCTCGACAGAATAGGAGTGAGCCATGAGGGAACTCTTCAGTTCAGACTTAAAAGGTTTTGGGCTACTGCTAAGATTTTTGAGTTCTTGTGGTAGCTTACTGAAAATGGATGCAGCAGAATACTGCATTCCTTTCTGCGCAAGAGTCAAGGAAGTGCATTCAACATACAGATTTGATTTGTGCCTAGTATTAACTGAGTGAAAGCTGCTAACTGTTGGGAATAGGCTAATATTGCTAACAACAAACGACATTAAAGAAAATATATGCTGTGAGGGCAATGTCAGAATTCCCAGACTATTGAATAGGGGCCGACAAGAGGTTCTCGAACTTACACCACATATAGCTCGAACAGCCCGTTTTTGAGCGAAAAATACCCTTTTTGAATCAGAAGAATTACCCCAAAAATTAATACCATACGACATAAGCATATGAAAATATGCGAAGTAGACTATTTTTCGTGTTGAACTGTCACTTATTTCAGATACTGTTCTAATGGTAAATAAAGCAGCATTTAGTTTCGGAACAAGATCCTGGACATGGGCTTTCCACAACAGCTTACTATCTATCCGAACGCCTAGGAACTTGAACTGTTCCGTCTCGCTTATAATATGCCCATTCTGTCTCATCAAAATATCGGTCCTCGTTGAATTGTGAGTTAGAAACTGTAAAACTGAGTCTTACTGTGATTTAGCATCAAATTGTTTTCCACAAGTCACAAACTTATTTAATGAACTACATTGTTTGATACTGTTTCAATATTACACACAAGATCCTTCACTGCCAAGCTGGTGTTATCAGCAAACAGAAATATTTTTGAATCACCTGTAATACTAGAAGGCATATCATTTATATAAATAAGAAACAGCAGTGGCGCCAGCACCCACCCTTGGGGAACAACCCACTTAACAGTGCCCATTGCGACTGAACATCACTACCACTCTCAATATTGCGGAGAATCACCTTCTGCTTTCTGTTCTGAAAGTAAGAGGCGAACCAAATGTATGCTACTCCCCTTACTCCATAAAGGTCCAACTTCTGCAGTAATATTCTGTGGTCAACACAGTCAAAAGCCTTCGTTAAATCAAAGAAAACACCTAGCGTTCGCAACCTTTTATTTTTTTCCGTCCAAAACCTCACAGAGAAAAGAGAATATAGCATTTTCAGTTGTTAAACCATTTCTAAAACCAAACTGTACATTTGACAGCAAATTATGTGAATTTAAATGCTCACTGGAGCATTTAAATTCACATAATTTGCTGTCAAATGTACAGTTTGGTTTAACTTTGTATATACAACCTTCTCGATAACTTCAGCAAACACCGATGGCATAGAAATTGGTCTATAATTGTCAACATGACGACTGTCTCCCATTTTATAAAGTGGCTTCACTACCAAGTACTTTAATTGGTCAGGAAACCGACCACTCCTCTACATCTACATCCATACCCCGCAAGCCACCTGACGGTGTGCGGCGGAGGGTACCTTCAGTACATCTATCGGTTGTCCCTTCTATTCCAGTCTCGTATTGTTCGTGGAAAGGATTGTCGGTATGCCTATGTGTGGGCTCTAATCTCTCTGATTTTATCCTCATGGTCTCTTCGCGAGATATACGTAGGAGGGAGCAATATACTGCTTGACTCTTCGGTGAAGGTATGTTCTCGAAACTTTGACAAAAGCCCGTACCGAGCTACTGAGCGTCTCTCCTGCAGAGTCTTCCACTGGAGTTTATCATCTCCGTAACGCTTTCGCGATTACTAAATCATCCTGTAACGAAGCGCGCTGCTCTCCGTTGGATCTTCTCTATATCTTCTATCAACCCTATCTGGTACGGATCCCACACTGCTGAGCAGTATTCAAGCAGTGGGCGAACAAGCGTACTGTAACCTACTTCCTTTGTTTTCGGATTGCATTTCCTTAGGATTCTTCCAATGAATCTCAGTCTGGCATCTGCTTTAACGACGATCAACATTATATGATCATTCCATTTTAAATCACTCCTAATGCGTACTCCCAGATAATTTATGGTATTAACTGCTTCCAGTTGCTGACCTATTTTGTAGCTAAATGATAAAGGATCTATCTTTCTGTGTATTCGCAGCACGTTACACTTGTCTACATTGAGATTCAATTGCCATTCCCTGCACCATGCTTCAATTCGCTGCAGATCCTCCTGCATTTCAGTACATATTTTCCATTGTTACAACCTCTCGATATAGCACAGCATCATCCGCAGAAAGCCTCAGTGAACTTCCGATGTCATCCAGAAGGTCATTTATGTATTTTGTGAATAGCAACGGTCCTATGACACTCCCCTGCGGCACACCTGAAATCACTCTTACTTCGGATGCCGTCTCTCCATTGAGAATGACATGCTGCGTTGTATTATCTAGGAACTCTTCAATCCAATCACACAATTGGTCTGATAGTCCATATGCTCTTACTTTGTTCATTAAATGACTGTGGGGAACCGTATCAAACGCCTGGCGGAAGTCAAGAAACATGGCATCTGCCTGGGAACCTGTGTCTATGGACATCAGAGTCTCGTCGACGAATAGCGAGAGCTGGGTTTCACACGATCGTCTTTTACGAAACCCATGCTGATTCCTACAGAGTAGATTTCTAGTCTCCAGAAAATTCATTATACTCAAACATAACACGTGTACCAAAATTCTTCAACTGATCGACGTTACAGATGTAGGTCTATACATAGTTCTGCACATCTGTTCGACGTCCCTTCTTGAAATCGGGGATGACCTGTGCCCTTTTCCAATCCTTTGGAACGCTACGCTCTTCTAGAGACATACGGTACTGCTGCAAGAAGGGGGACAAGTTCCTTCGCGTACTCTGTGTAAAATTGAACTGGTATCCCATCAGGTCCAGAGGCCTTTCCTCTTTTGAGCGATTTTAATTGTTTCTCTATTCCTCTGTCGTCTATTTCGATATCTATCATTTTGTCATCTGTGCGACAATCTAGAGAAGGAACTACAGTGCAATCTTCCTCTGTGAAACAACTTTGGAAAAAGACATTTAGTATTTCGGCCTTTCGTCTGTCATCCTCTGTTTCAGTACCATTTTGGTCACAGAGTGTCTGGACATTTTGTTTTGATCCACCTACCGCTTTGACATAAGACCAAAATTTCTTAGGATTTTCTGCCAAGTCAGTACATAGAACTTTTCTTTCGAATTCATTGAACGCCTCTCGCATAGCCCTCCTCACACTACATTTCGCTTCGCGTAATTTTTGTTTGTCTGCAAGGCTTTGGCTATGTTTATGTTTGCTGTGAAGTTCCCTTTGCTTCCGCAGCAGTTTTCTAACTCGGTTGTTGTACCACGGTGGCTCTTTTCCATCTCTTACGATCTTGCTTGGAAACTGAAGGAAAAGTTACAGATATGGCTAAGTACTGGGCTAACATACATAGAACACTACATCAGTATTCTGCTAGATACCCCGTCATATCCATGAGAGTTCTTGGTCTTTAGTGATTGAATTATTAACTCAATCTCCCTCTTGACAGTATGATGGAGGAGCATTTCAGGTAACAGTCTCGGAACACTTTTTTCTAAGAGCGCTATATGATTCCCTGTTGGGGGGTAGGTTTCTATTTAGTTCACCTGCTATATTCAGAAAGTGATTATTAAATACTGTACATACATGCGACGTATCAGTAACACGAACATTCCCACTACGCACTGATTCTATATCCTCGACCTGTCTCTGCAGGCCAGCCACTTCCTTTGTGACTGACCATGTGGTTTTAATTTTATCCTGAGACTTAGCTATTCTATCTGCATACCGCTTACTTTTTGCCTTCCTAACAACATTTTTAAGCACCTTACAATACTGTTTGTAATGGGCTGCTGCATTTAAATTTTGACTGTTTCTAACGTTTTGATATAATTGCCACTTTGTTCTACAAGATATTCTTATCCCTCTAGTCAGCCACCCAGGCTGCCTGGTTGTGCTCGTACCCTGTTTTGAACGTTCTAACGGAAAGCCACTTTCAAAGAGCACGAGAAAAGTCTTGAGAAAAGCATATTTATCGTCTACTGCATCAGCGCTATAAACATCTTGCCACTCTTGTTTCTTGATAAGGTTTACAAAGGTCTCTACAGCAACTGGATCAGCTTTCCTACACAGTTGATAACTATATTTAACATGTGTTGCAGCACAAAAATCTTTTAGAGTTAAAATTTGTGCATCATGATCTGAAAGGCCATTCACCTTTTTGCAAACAGAATGCCCTTCTAGTAATGAGGAATGAACAAAAATGTTGTCTATGGTTGTTCTACTGTTCCCTTGCGCTCTCGTTGGAAAGAATACGGTTTGCATACGAATTAAGGAGGTGTACCAGCATCCTTTTACTTGCACAATCACTTATACAATCAATATTGAAGTCACCACATATAACTTACTTTTTGTATTTCCTATAAAGTGAACCAAAAACCTCCTCTAGCTTTAGCAAAAATGTTGTGAAATCGGCGTCTGGGCATCTATAAATAACAATTAGAACTTAAGCTCCATTCAGTTTAACCACACCTATACAACATTCAAACACCTTTTCAGTGCAGTACTTTGAAACATCAATTGACTCTAATGGGATGCCGTTTTTCGCATACGTGGCTACTCCCCCACACCGCAAAAAGCTCTAGAAAAGCTGCCAGCCAACCTGTATCCTGGTAAAGGAAGACTCTGATGTATCTCCTTAAGAAGTGTTCAGATATATCAATAATTTCAGAGTCAACATCTATAAGCAGTTCACTAACTTTATCTCTAATACCTTGTATATTTTGATGAAATATACTAATTCCCTCATTACTCGGATACCTAAGCTTTGTCAAAAGTGTCTCTTTTGTTAGAGAGACTTCCCTTAAGTTGGAATACCTATCAGCTGACTTCAATCTAAAAAAGGTGCAGCTCTAACTCCCACTACTGCAGGAATTTTCCCATGAGTGTTCCCACCACCCCCACCTATGCTGTCACTTTCATTTTCCTGTAGGCAGTATCTATCTTACCACTAGTGATATGCGCCTCTACATCCTTACATTTGTCCTCTAGCCATCCCTGCTTAACCATTTTGCACTTCCTGTCGATCTCGTTTTTGAGATGTTTGTATTTCTTTTTGCCTGCTTCATTTACTGCATTTTTGTATTTTCTCCTTTCATCAATTAAATTCAATATATCTTCTGTTACCCAAGGATTTCTACTAGCCCTCGCCTTTTTAGCTACTTGATCCTCTGCTGCCTTCACTATTTCATGCCTCAAAGCTACCCATTCTTCTTCTACTGTATTACTTTCCCCCATTCCTGTCAATCGTTCCCTAATGCTCTTCCTGAAACACTGTACAACTTCTGATTCTGTCAGTTCATCCAGGTCCCATCTCCTTAAATACCCACCTTTTTCCAGTTTCTTCAGTTTTAATCTACAGTTCATTACCAATAGATTGTGGTCAGAGTCCACATCTGCCCCTGGAAATGTCTTACAATTTAAAACCTGGTTTCTAAATCTCTGTCTTACCGTTATATAATCTATCTGAAATCTTGCAGTATCTCCAGGTCTCTTCCACGTATACAACCTTCTTTCATGATTCTTGAACCAAGTGTTAGCTATGATTAAGTGATGATCTGGGCAAAAACCTACCAGGCGGCTTCCTCTTTCATTTCTTACCCCCATTCCATATTCACCTACTACGTTTCCTTTTCTTCCTTTTTCTACTATCGAGTTCCAGTCACCCATTACTATTAAAAGCCGGCCAGTGTGGCCGTGCAGTTCTAAGCGCGTCAGTTTGGAACCGCGTGACTGCTCCGGTCGCAGGTTCGAATCCTGCCTCGGGCATGGATGTGTGTGATGTCCTTAGGTTAGTTAGGTTTAAGTAGTTCTAAGTTCTAGGGGACTGATGACCTCAGTAGTTAAGTCCCATAGTGCTCAGAGCCATTTGAACCATTACTATTAAATTTTCATCTCCCTTCACTATCTGAATAATTTCTTTTATCTTATCACATATTTCATCAATTTCTTCGTCACCTGTGGACTACTTGTACTACCGTGGTAGGCGTGGGCTTCGTGTGTATCTTGGCCACAATAATGCGTTCAGTATGCTGCTTGTGATAGCCAAACCCGCATTCCTATTTTTTTATTCATCATTAGACCTACTGATGCGTTAGCTTGGAAATACGGAAGCGTCCGATTCCGCCCGTCTGCTTTGACCCATGACGTCACAAATATGGCGGAAACGACCATAAACCACGATTCCAATATGGCGCATATAAAGTCGTTACGTACACATTATGAGGACGAAAATACATCGAAAAACAAAGACATACACGTTCCACAAAAAGCCTAATGACACTAACGGGGCAAGCGTGGGAAATAGGCGGTTTTTGGGTGGGGACAAACTAAATATAAACAAATTTAGGAAATACAGAAGCGTCCGATCCAACCCGTCGGCTTTGACCCATGACGTCACAAATATGGCGGAAACGACCATAAACGACAATTCCAATATGGCGGATATAAAAACGTTGCATACGTATCACAAAGACGAAAACACATAGAAAAACAACACACACAAAGGTTTCACAAGAACAATCTGCTAACATTGATAGCAAACAAAGATAATAATAAACAAGTGGTACTCAAGGCCAGGCAGGAGAGGGGGGGGGTGCGCCCCCCCCCCCCCGCCAAAAAAAACTCCCAACCTAACCTCGTATTCAGGGCTACGCTACAGATCAATGTGTAGGTCAATCAAAAGATAAAAAATGAAACAAATAAAAAGAAAAAAAACAATATTGATTCATTAGACATAACGAGTAGCGACAAAACATGTAGACCATAAAGATTGAACTATCTAATGGCAAACAGATAAAAGCCTCATAGACGACGTTAAAACAAAAAGTACAGTAAAAAGGTAAACTATATATTACAGGCCCTAAAACTCCTACTAAGGTAACGTCAACGAGGCAACATCTACAAACACGCCACACTCACAAACCAAACTCCGCGCCGTAATGACGTCACACACCACAACACCCTTACGTCACGGGTCAAAGCCGACGCGTGAGATCGGATGTTTCTGTTGACCCCAAATTTAGACACCCACCCCCATACAAAACCACGCAAAACGACGAAAAAAAACCGACATCACAAAACTCCCCTAAACATAATAATATCTGGAATCGGACACTTCCCTTGACCTATATAGCTCAACCACAGCTCCCGATCCCATAAATTAGGACCTAACACTTCCTTCGACCTGTTGTTGTCGTTGTTGTTGTTGTTGTTGTGGTCTTCAGTCCTGAGACTGGTTTGATGCAGCTCTCCACGCTATTCTATCCTGTGCAAGTTTCTTCATCTGCCAGTACTTACTGCAACCTACATCCTTCTGAATCTGCTTAGTGTATTCATCTCTTGGTCTCCCTCTACAATTTTTAACCTCCGCGCTGCCCTCCAATGCTAAATTTGTGATCCCTTGATGCTTCAGAATATGTCCTACCAACCGGTCCCTTCTTCTTGTCAAGTTGTGCCACAAACTCCTCTTCTCCCCAATTCTGTTCAATACCTCCTCATTAGTTATGTGATATACCCATCTTCCCTTGACCTATATAGCTCAAAAACATCTACAGATACCAATACCAACAGCCACACATTGGGATCGAACACTTCCCTTGACCTGTTATCCTTACGACATTTCCACATACAGCTGTCCCTGGTCCGAGACACCGGAACTTCAAGTAAGCCTCATTTCTTCATGACATACTGAACACTTCACGACTTCATCAAAAAATCCGAATAGTTAAAATTTTATTAGAGACAACGCACTGTCCATCATAGCCGACAACCGAAAACTGTTGACCCTGTCAGCCATATCCATACCTACCAAAGAAATAAAAAAGAAATGTCCCAAAATTCACACACGACGCCACACTCGCAAAGTAAGCCAAAAACATCACCTAACACCACCAGAGAGCACCACCGATCGCATCGAAACGACACCTACAAACGCACCACTCTCACAAACTAAATTCCGCGCCGTCGTGACGTCACACACCACAACAGCCTTATATCATGGGTCAAAGCCAACGGGTGGAATCGGACGCTTCAGTCGACCCGTTAGCTTCATATTAGCTAATACTTAATCTATATTCGATGTTAACCATGATGCCGATGGATAGAGTATCATGAAATTACTGACCGTCGAGAAAGTCACGAATATAACCGACAAGCTAATGCGGCCTACACAGGAAAAGGTTTTTTGCCGCAGAAAGCGGAAAACTGGAATCCAGCAAATGAGTAAAAAATATATATTCACTGACAAAAAGTTAGTGTACGTACACAAGGTACACCACAATAGTCTGGGATGTCTCTATTACGTAACGCAGTTTTTGTGATTGTATCTTGCAGCTTTAGTTATTTTTAATTACAAGAGATTGTAAAAGGACCTAAAGAACGTTTTGGACTACGCTACAGATCGTTCTGTTAGCACAATCTTTAATTCGTAATCACTTTCGTTGACTTCGGCAACTCTCAACCAAAATCTCCAACCTAACCGAGAGAATGCGCTACGATACAGCCGAGATCATGACAAGAGAATGGGCTACATCACACTCGAAGTAATTTTATATAGATAAGGATCTCCATTACCTGTGTACGTCTAATATGAAAAATCTCCAAACCACTCTCCTCACATAGATCGCAATCTTCACTTGAACTTTAACTGTTACTATTTCAGAATTAAAAACCTAATTCAAAGAAAATTTGACTAACAGTCACAAAACTAGAAAAATAAAAATAATAAAAGTGAAAAAGTGAAACAGGTTAGCAAAAACCATAAACAGGAGATTCTACAGGAAATAAAAGTGAGAAAGGAAATTATTAATATTATCGACCGTTTAGGGACTCTAGGCTACGAAAGGGATGAAACCACACATCGAATAATTGGTGGAAGAGTTAATGTGTTTTAAGATTAAATCCAAACAAGAATTATAGAAAAATATATCGAAGCTAGGCCTAAATTAAGAAAAATTGTAACTCTCGAGACAAACTGTGTCCTTCTGTATTAAATGAAGAGTTTGTGCCCCTAGTACGGATAAAACAGTATCTGCAGTATCAACAGAAACTTCGGACATGTGTTTCATATTTCATCCAAGCCTGCAGTCTATAAATACTTAAACAAAATACCACTACAGGGAAATTACCTACGAAGAAGTTCTTGGTAAAGAAACACAGGACACATACGTATGTAGGCTTAATATGCACTACAACTCTGTTTAAAAATCGCTATAGTTGCCTTGGACTAACGACGAGCAAATATCAATATAACCTCTACAGCCTGTACGCTTTCCAAAGCTGTTATCCATGAAAAAGCTAAACGGCGTACCGTGAACAAAATACAATTTAACACCGAAACAATGACATTAGCTGATAATGGGCACTGTTGAAAATTTGTGCCAGACCAGGATTAGCACACGAGTCCCCTGGTTACTAGGGAGAAGCAATGATCACTGTCTCCGAATTACGCAGTGAGCAACCTAATTGCACGAACTGCCCGAGCATGCCGTTTGTCAGATCCAAATTCTCTATTTCTTCATAGACTGATAATGTAGTGCTCCTTGAACGTTATCCTCCTCGCCTTAATTATACAGTATAGGGCAAAAAAAAAAGCAGACGCCGAATATATACAAACTTGGCCTTACGAACATTGCAGACACACGCCATACTTCAAAGAATTGACCAATACGTCGCATTGTTTACTATAGACCACGAATCAAGTAACGTAAAAAAAAGTTCTGCGTCTATTGAGATCATGATTCAGAGTAAAAAAAACACTAATAAGTCGCCTCCATATTATAGTTGCTGCCGAAAGAGAACCACTATTTTCCCACAAACGGAAATATAGTTAAAATTATGCTTCTATTTCGGCTAGTTTCGGCGGTTATTAAAAATTGTAGTGAAAGTTACACAGCGGACTCTCCCCTCCTCCCACCAGAAACGTAGTTTTCGTGGCTGTTGTGCGACTTTTATACACAGCTAGAGAAAGTGTGTTAAATATGGCGCGGACGGAAACACTAGGCTACACTACAGGGCAATCTGCTCACACAACGTTTACTCGGCATTCATAATCGTTGGCATAAACAACTCTCAATCAAATTACCTCCTCCCAACCTAACTTAGACCTCGGGCTACACTACCCATCGGCCTGTCATCACAACCAAAACTTCATTGAAGGGGGGGGGGGGCTTCCTGTATCTATCTCTCTCTCTCTCTCTCTCTCTCTCTCTCTCTCTCTCTCTCTAGGCAACTGTCAGTTATTGTAGATTGATTGTCAGTCTCAACTACAAGTTTTACTACTGATAAACACTTTTGAGACGGCTCATAATTTTAGAATAGTCCTCCTCTTCTTACTTGGCATAAATTGTTCGCTGGCGTCCCAACAGCTAGCACCCTCAATGTCTGCTTCTGCCATCGCACCACGCCAGTCTCTTGTTGTCCTAGCAGACCCAACGCACCGCACATCCCACATCTTCGGAACCACTCACTGGTCAGTTAGCAACTGAACTGGGCACTGTTTACATCGTAAAAGGGAAACTATGCAAAGATGTGCACTCAAATGGTACGACTGAGTAGCACACACACACAGTAATATCTGTGGAATGTCCATCGACACGGGTGGAACGGTATTCTTCTCGCGAACGTACAGCGTCTCCGAGAAAAATCTCGTGACTATATTGCGGCGTTACGGCCAGGTTCTCATTCAAATGAGCAAAAAATGGTACATTTGGAAATTTTTTTGAGACAATGAAAATACATTCGATAGATCTGTTTGGGAATTACGAGTGATCATACTATGAGCTTTGTTTTAGTTTCTCAGTAAAAAAAAAAAAAAAAATGGCGCCCGTAATTATGATTTGATCGTTAAACTTAAGGTTGTTTCATTGCGGTTAGGTATGCGCTCCCATAAATTTTATGTAATATCGACTGATGTTATCCATTTTTAATTTCCGAGAAGTAATGTAGTGTCAACTGATGTTAACCATTTTTGATTTCAGGTAACATCTGAGGGGCCACACTGCACGCAGTCTGCGTACTTCAGACTAGCAGGCCCTTGATCAAATCATAATTACGGGCACCATTTTTGTTTTTTTTTTTTTTACTGAAAAACTAAAATAAAGCTCATAGTATGATCACTCGTAATTCCCAAACAGATCTTTCGAATGTATTTTCATTGTCTCAAAAAAATTTCCAAATGTACCATTTTTTGCTCATTTGAATGAGAACCTGGCCGTAACGCCGCAATATAGTCACGAGATTTTTTTCGGAGACGCTGTACGTTCGCGAGAAGAATATCGTTCCACCCGTGTCGATGGACATTCCACAGATATTACTGTGTGTGTGCAACTCAGTCGTGCCATTTGAGTGCACATCTTTGTATAGTCTTCCTTTACGATGTAAACAGTGCCCAGTTCAGTTGCTTACTGACCAGTGAGAGGTTCCGAAGATGTGGGATGTGCGGTGCGTTGGGTCTGCTAGGACAACAAGAGACTGGCGTGGTGCGATGGCAGAAGCAGACATTGATGGAGCTAGCTGTTGGGACGCCAGCGAGCAATTTATGCCAAGTAAGAAGAGTTGTTGTTGTTGTGGTCTTCAGTCCTGAGACTGGTTTGATGCAGCTCTCCATGCTACTCTATCCTGTGCAAGCTTCTTCATCTCCCAGTACCTACTGCAACCTAAGAAGAGTAGGACTATTCTAAAACTATGAGCCGTCTCAAAAGTGTTTATCAGTAGTAAATCTTGTAGGTGAGACTGACAATCAATCTACAATAAATGACAGTTTTGCCTAGAGAGAGATACAGGAAGCAACCACGCCCCCCCCCCCCCCCCCCTTCAATGAAATTTTGGTTGTGATGACAAGCAGATGGGTAGTGTAGCCCGAGGTCTAAGTTAGGTTGGGAGGAGGTAATTTGAGAGTTGTTTATGCCAACGATTATGAATGCCGAGTAAACGTTGTGTGAGCAGATTGCCCTGTAGTGTAGCCTAGTGTTTCCGTCCGCGCCATATTTAACACACTTTCTCTAGCTGTGTATAAAAGTCGCACAACAGCCACGAAAACTACGTTTCTGGTGGGAGGAGGGGAGAGTCCGCTGTGTAACTTTCACTACAATTTTTAATAACCGCCTAACCTAACCGAAATAGAAGCGTAATTTTAACTATATTTCCGTTTGTGGGAAAATAGTGGTTCTCTTTCGGCAGCAACTATAATATGTAGGCGACTTATTACTGTTTTTTTTTTTTTTTTTTTTTTTTTTTTTTTTTTTTTTTTACTGTGAATCGTGATCTCAATAGACGCAGAACTTTCTTTTTACGTTACTTGATTCGTGGTCTATAGTAAACAATGCGACGTATTGGTCAATTCTTTGAAGTGTGACGTGTCTGCAATGTTCGTAAGGCCAAGTTTGTATATATTCGGTGTCTTTTTTTTTTTTTTTTAGGAGGATAATGTTCAAGGAGCACTGCATTATGTCTATGGAGAAATTGAGAATTTGGATCTGACAAACGGCAGGCTCGGGCAGTTCGTGCAATTAGGTTGCCCACTGCGTAATTCTCCTTCCGTACAAGCTAAGATTTTACTCAATATATTACAATACCGTCCATGACCAGTATGTACTTGTATGTTCACTTTTATTACGTAATACCAGCTTATAATTAAATTTTCTAAGCTACTATTTACAAGACTTGTGTACCCTTTTCTTTCTTGTTTTTGAATGGCTCTCGTCACTGTGTCTCATAGTAAGCGTGGTCTCAAAACTTTTACCATGACTGGACTGCAGGCGCGAAGAAAACTCTGCATTGTTGGTGAACATTATTCGTGATAGCCGCCATCGTGTGATATGAGTCACGTGTCGTCTGGACTCGACCGCGCATGCGCCTTCGCTCTTTGTATACACTCAGCTGATCGGACAGGGAAGGGGGAAGATTTCTCCCCGGCTTGCTGCCTACAGCGCGGCCCAATGACCTCGTCTTGCCATGCAGCTATCGCGTGCTCATCAGCTGTGCGTTGGATTGCAACTTCGACGTGTGGCTTGTTGCTCGTCTCAAGCGAACAAACTCTGGCCTTCACGTTAATTTGGCATTGTTCCTCTCTCTTAAATAACTGAGTTAGACTACAAAAGTACCGTAGGGTTTATTTTAGTGTTAAGACTCACAGTAACACGTTTCATTAGGTGTGGTTAAATATGCGTTTTAAAGCTGGCATATGCCCCAGTTGGTTGCTAGTTTCGATGTTTAACTGAAATTTCAGTTAAGTTTTCTAGTTTAATGCATGTTTTTCACTAACTGATTGTCTTTTTCAATGTACTTCTTAAACTTCGAACACCGGACTTAAAAGTTTTTTTTTTTTTTTTTCGTGTTCTCAAGTTTCTTAGGTTAATGACAGCAATTTTACTATATGATCCAAGGTTGTATAATTTCAATTTTGCTAAAATAATATATAACCTTTAATGAAAAAATTCCTTGATATCCTTGTGGGGGTATAGCCCTTTCATCTTGCCCGTTCGTGTGTTACCTAACAGATAACATCCTGGGTGGGGTTTGTCTATTATATTGAAAGAGCCATCATACAACAACTGCCACTTCTTGTTTAATGCCTTAATTTTAGAGGATTTTGGGTGGGTACGTAATAGTACTTCCTGTCCAATGTTAAATTCTGTAACCTTTCTTATCTTTTTGTTGAATTGTTTTTTCCTTATTTCTGCTTGTTCTTCCATCTGTAGTAATGCTTGACGTACCTTTTCGTCTAGTGTTATTTCCTTTGTGGCTAATTTAGGTAAAGGTTTAGCCCATTCGTCAAGTTCTGTGCCCTGAAACATTAACTCTGTAGGTGTAAAGCCTGTTGAAGTATGAATTAAATTATTTACAATATGCTGAAAGGGGGCTATGTATTCCACCCACTTTCTGTTTATTTGGTATATAAGTTCTTATAAAGCGATTAAATTCTATAAAATTTCTCTCAACCGGGCTCGATTCTGGGTGAAATTTGGATACTAATGTTTTATGTTTTGAGATTCGAGAAATGTTTTCCATTTATTACTAGTGAAGTTTGTTGCATTATCAGTCAATATAATTTTCGGTTTTCCCACTAGTGGTATGTAGTCTTCTATCATGCGTTTGATTATTGATCCCGACAGTACTGCTTTTATAGCATACATTTTTAAATACTTTGTGAAGACATCATAAAATGCGATCACATATGACTCCTCCGCTAGCTCGTGGGTATGGTCCTGCTGCGTCCACGGAAACTACTTATCTTGGTCTAGTTGGAATGATAGGATGTAATACGTCCAAACAAGATCTATTAAGATGTTTAACCTTCTGACATATTGTACACTTTTTTATTATTTGTTCAATCCTGCGTCTGAGGTTCGGGAAGTAACAATACGTTGATATTTTCGCTGTACATTTTGATACCCCATAGTGTCCCCATACTCTGTGTGTGTCTTATTAAATTGTCAATGTATTCTTCTGGGATGCAGACACACCAGGTGTTGGATTGTGGATTGCGCCTGTAGAAAAGAACATCGTTTGACATTGTGTAATATTGTTTCAGTGTACTATTGTCATCTGCCTGCAGTTTTTGTATAACTTGTCTCCATCTATTGTCTTCCTTTTGTAGTTTGCTCATGTCCTTACACATCTTTCTGTAATATGGTTGAAATGTGCCATCATGCATCAGAAAAACTCTAAAATCGGAAGTCTGTTCGATCAATTCATTGAACTCGCTCAAACCGTGTGGCAAGCGCGATAATGCGTCGGCAATTACATTCTGTTCACCCTTGATATAAACTATCTCGAAATCAAATTCCTGGAGGAATAAACACCAACGTGCAATCCGTTTGTGCAACAATTTGCATGTGAGTAAAAACGATAATGCTTGATGGTCACAAAACACTCGTGTATGCCTTCCCCAGAGATAGTACTGGAACTTGCGGAAAACCCACACTACAGCTAACGCTTGAAGTTCAGTTGCCGAATATGCTCTTTCACATTCCGTTCACGTTCTACTGGCAAAACTAATTATGTTTACTTTCTGTTTTCCATTATCTACTAATTGGAACAGACAAGAGCCTAATCCCTGACATGAGGCGTCCGTGCTCAAACAAAAGTTGTAGTTCATGTTCGGATGCTTCAGAATGGGTGCGTTTATGAGTGCCTGTTTGATTTTTACGAAATCTTCCTCACATTTTTCTGTCCACAACCATGTGTGGTTTTTCCTTAAAAGGTTGAGTAGGGAATCACTATTCAGTAACTGTTTGGACACGAATTTTCGAAAAAATGACGTGAGCCCCACAAAAGCTTTCAATTGTTTACGTGTTTGTGGTGAGGGGAAATATTTTATGGCATCAAGCATTTTTGGATCTGGTAAAATTCCGCCTGGTGAAATGTGGCCTAAAAATTTTATTCGATGCCTTCCGAATTCGGACTTCTTAAAATTTGCTGTGACGTCATATTCTCGGAACTTTTTGAACACTGTGTACCATTTCTACATGCTCTTGCCAGGTCTCCGTGGCTATCAAGAGATCGTCTACATATGTCACTTTGCTAATCAGTTCTGGACCCAATACTCTGTCTAAAGCCTCTATAAACACCCCAGCACTCACGTTGAGTCCAAATGGCAGTACTTGGAATTGATAGCTTCTGCCAGCATGAATGAACGCAGTGTATTTTCTGCTATCACTATGTAGGGCTATTTGCTAATACGAAGCCTTCATGTCAACGGATGTTAAACACTTCACTCCATGAAATTTAGGCAATTGCTCATCTAAGTTCTCCGGCCTAGTGCGTATTGGTACGATGATCTTATTAATTTCCCGCGCATCAAGTACTAATCTGACTGGCCCGTCAGGTTTGCTGACAGCTAGGATGGGACTGCAGTACGGTGAATGCGAAGGTTCTATCACCTTCCACAGAACCATTCTATCTATTTCTTTGCGAACCGCTTCCTTCTTTGCCCATGGTATCGCATATGATTTATGGCAGTACGTTTTATGTGGGTAAACTTCCATTTTGTATTCATACTTTTTGATTATTGTCGGCTGTTTTCTAAAAATGTCTCGGTATTCATAAATAAGATCTGCCAGTTCATTTTGTTGAGTTTCTGAAAGACAAGTGGATTTTCCTACCTTCTCGTGGGCGGCCTGTTCGTTAATTATTTCCGTGTCTAATTGTTCGGGGAAAGGAATATCTATCAGTAAAACTTGTGGGTAAACTAATTTTACTTCAGCTTGTTTCTGTAATTGGCCATTACGATCTATTGTTGACTTTACAAGATTAACCTTCACACTACGACTACCCACTCGGAAATAGCAAACTCCACTGCCTATGTCGATGTTTACTTTATGCTGCCGGAAAACTTCCATACCTAAAATACAATTGACGATTAACTTGTCAACGATTAAGAATGTACAGTTTATCGTGACATCGCTAATGGTAACAGGTATTTGCGTCTGCCACTTAATACTTTTTGACTTGTTACCTACAGCTGTCAAGATTTTACAATTTTCCGTTGGCAACACTGGTACTTTTAATGCTTTCGAAACTTCTTTAAATAAACTGTTAGAAATAATATTCGTAGATGCGCCTATATCTAAAATTACGTTGGTAATTATAGTTCCTATCTTTGCTCTTATTACAGCCTGCACGAGGTCACTTACCTTGTCTGGTGCTTTCATCTCTTCTTAACATAGATCATCTTCTACGGTAGCATCCTGATCATATCTTAAAAATAATTAAGATGTAATGTGTGCTTGTTTGTGCCCCCTGTTGTCAAATCGGTCGGCCGGTGGGGGCTCATTACGACCGATTGTTGTTTACCGGGGGAGACAACGGCGTTGCTTCAGTACTGTCCGTTACCTCTACAAAGTGTACTGAGTGGTTTTCTGTCGCCTATTAGTTTTCGGACCGATGCGTGCAACATTTTCTTGCGACCGGCCGTCGCTATTCCTCCCTGGTCTGTCATTCCTATTACTGTAACTATTGTAATTTTCATTTGTGTGCCGCCTTTCATCACGCGGGCCTGACCAATCATTCACGTGATTTCTATCATTTCCATACCGGCGTGGACCGTAATCTGTACTATACCTTCGGTCTTCACGTCTCTGTGGCGCCGAATTCCTGCGATTCCCGTAATTCGAGGTTCCATTATTTGGCCTTGTCGCATACGGATGCCAACTGTATGGGTTTTGTCCACTGCCATTAAAATGATATCCGTTACCGTTGTTTTGATTGGTTCCGGAATATTCATTCCGATTACTTGTGCTCGGCTCTTCTTCGTATATTAGATCAATTGAGTCAAGCACGGAAAGAAAGTATTCAAGGTCGTTCCCCGGTATGGTTACCAATTTTTCGCGTAAGTTCGCGGGTAGTCCGTTTTTCAGAATTTTGAGAACGTCTACGTGCGGTATTGGATTGTTCCAGTAGCGCGTCTTATTCAAGTACTTTGCGAAATACTTTCTCAATCCGCCGTTTTTGAGGTTGAACGGTTGTGGGTTGAATACCTCACGTCGCAGTCTTTCTTGGACCCCAGCAGACCAATATTTCTCCAAGAAAGCCCGTTCAAATTGTTCGTAGGTGACGCACTGTTCAGCCATGTCTGTGGCCCACAAAAGTGCGTCGCCTTGTGTGAAGCCTACTACATATCTAATCTTCTGTGCCTCAGTCAAGTTTCTTGGTAAGACATTTTTAAATGCTCTTACAAATACGACTGGATGAGTTTTTCTGGATTCTGTGGAGAAAACTGGAAACTGTCTGTTTCAACAGGCTCTCATCGATTAGAATCGTCGAGATGCAAGGCGACACGCCTACTGCCTGTTGCAGCACCGCGTTTGGCGAATAGCCATTGCTTGCCTGTGCCGGTGCGTGCACATACGCCGGACTGGGCGCGTGATGCACATACGCCGGACTGGGCGCGTGATGTTCTGCGTTATTGACATCGTAATCTGGCACGGGCGAATAAGTGTCGCGCTGCTTGTAGCTTGACGTAGGCAAGTCATTTGAAACATTTAGTCTACCAGCAATTTCCTTGCGTATTCTATCCTCGGCTACTTTGATTTCATTACCTAATTTTTCAAAAAGTTTTGTTTCCCGGTCAGTTATTGATTCATTTACATTACCGTTTTCTAAAGTTTCATTTATTTTGATAATGTCCGTGTTGATACGTCGAGTCTCCTGTTTCAGAAAAGACTTCTTAGTTAACTTTATTAACTTGGTCAGGTATTTCTTCACATGCGGACTGTACTCTTGTTAAATTTAATTGAATAGCCTGTACGTTTTCATGTATTTCTTTTTGTACGGTTTGTGTTTGATTGTGTGTTTCTACTATTTCTGACAGTTCCTGTTTGTTTGTAAGATCTGACAATTTCTTTTCTAAGTCATTTACCAATACATTGTATACACTGACGGTTTTGATGACTTTGTCTTCGATCTTTTGATAGATTTCATTGGTGAGTTTATTTAAGCGTTGATCGAAATGTCTGTGCACGTTCGCCAGTTTTGTGTTCGTTGTGTTGTGGCTGATTTCTAGATTCGCCAGTTTTGTGTTCGTTGTGTTGTGACTGATCTTTAAATCAGATAATTGCTCGCTCACGTTTGACATCAGACTATATAAAGCCTCAAGCGTAACTGACAAAGCTTGTGTGTTTATATTTATGCCATTATTTGTTGCCATTGTTTCTCTGCCACGGTCTGATTGAATCGAAACCGGGCTAGGTTCACTGATTTCACGCGAAATATTTTCATCTGATCTGGTAATCGATGCTTCATCGACTGTGCACAAGGTTTCATTTGCAAGTGGTTCGTTATTGTTAATCCCTGTGGAGTGCAATTGAATTGTATGTACTTCTACATTATGTTGTGCTGAAAAACTAATTGCGTCATCATTTACGTCACTATTCTCAGAATCGGTGACGTGTCCATGAACATTTGTCAAATTAAAGTTCTCCGATTCCATTGTGGAGATATTTTTATCTGTACTTTACTGTTAATCTAAATCTTTAAATTCTCTCGCAGTTGAATTAATAAAAATACCTCGCGATTGTTATTTGTTGCGCGTCGGAAATTTACAAGATAGCGCACTACGTCTTCTAATTCTGCGATTGTTGAACATAAAGTAATTATCAAAGTGTAATTGTGTGTTGCCACAAACACTACCAGGATTTTAATATGGAAAGGAAAAGGTTCTGCTTTAAGTGGAGCTAAGCCAAGGTGCAGCCACTGCATGCGTTTGCGCTTTCCTACCTTAATTCCGGCTGAGCTGCGTCACTCACGATTACGTTAGTTTTGTAAATCCTTGTCCTTGTTCCTTCTGGTTATTGTGCCATCCGTTTATACAGTTAATATTGTTTCACCTTATTCGTCATTTTCCATGTGCGTCATGTAACAGAGAAACAGTAATTAGTAAAAGTACATTTGTAGCACAATGAAGTACTTACTCTTTGTTCCACCAGCACTGTCCTGTCACGGTCACCAGTGTGCCGAAATAAATAAACATTTGATTTTATTGTGTTTTTTAACTTTAGAATTTTTGAAAGGCTTTTTTACGGATTGTATTGACAGGCTTGAATGCGGACAAATACAGTGCTGCGTGAAATATGCCTGTAATATAATTTACCATTCCGATTAATTACATTTTGAATTCTACGTCATTGTTGATTTAATCAGAGTTCTCACCTTAGACGTAGAATTAGTCCTTCTACCACAATATTAATTCATCAGTCGCCATCGAAGTTCTTCTCTTTGTTGACCGTGTGTATCATCCTAAGTCGGCATCGGTTCACTTCACGAAGATGGTGGAAACCAAGGAATACAATGTTACGTTGCTTTAAATAATTTTCGTAACACTTCGATACTTATCACTATTTTTTTATTCACAAGACAATAAGACTTGCTCTGCTCGTCGCACAAACCATAATTACTAACAATATGGCTGCCTTTCCGCAGACACCAAAAATTACGTCCATCCTCCACGAGGCAACAATCAAAAGTGTACCTTAGCTCCTTCTTGGAGTATGAAACAAAAGAGAATCCAATGTGAACATTACAAAGATTATAACCTGCATACCTCTCAATTTAATCTTTGGCGCAGCCTTTAAGGTATTGTATGTCTCTGCGTCGGAATGTGTCATTACACTTTGGAAAGCGTACAGGCTGTAGAGGTTATATTGATATTCGCTCGTCGTTAGTCCAAGGCAACTATAGCGATTTTTAAACGGAGTTGTAGTGCATATTAAGCCTACATACGTATGTGTCCTGTGTTTCTTTAGCAAGAACTTCTTCATAGGTTCTAGTGTGTTGCCTTTAGTGTCTCCACATACCGCAGCACGAGACATAAGTTAGCAGACGATAAATGTAAACGTTTCAGAGAGAAAAGCGGCCAATGTGACGATTTGGCATTACGTCCATTCGATAGCAAATGAAGTAAACGAAAGGTTTTCTTAGGTTTTTACTACATATTAACACTTTTCACATTTTCCCGTGCAACGTGGCTGCCAGACCTCGTTTCATGCTAAATCTTACTCACGTTTACCCCAGAACGGTTTCACGTACTTTTGAACTCTCTCTTCAAAGTTCTTTTCAACTTTCCCTCACGGTACTTGTTCGCTATCGGTCTCGTGGTCTTATTTAGTCTCAGATGGAGTTTACCACCCACTTGGAGCTGCACTCTCAAGCAACCCGACTCGGAGAGGTCCCGCCGACGCTCGCACCGGCCGCTACGGGCCTGGCACCCTCTACGGGCCGTGGCCTCATTCAAGTTGGACTTGGGCTCGGCGCGAGGCGTCGGGGTAGTGGACCCTCCCAAACACCACATGCCACGACAGGCGGCGGCCTGCGGGGTTCGGTGCTTGACCCTTCCCTGGTCGCTCGCCGCTACTGGGGGAATCCTTGTTAGTTTCTTTTCCTCCGCTTAGTAATATGCTTAAATTCAGCGGGTAGTCTCGCCTGCTATGAGGTCGTTGTACGAGGTGTCGCACGCCACACCGCCAGCCGGCTGTGCACGCTACCGAGAAAGTACCGGTATGCGAACCGCCAGGCGACGGGCGCGCATCGCACGTTTAAGGAAATGCGGCCGGCCACACAGGCGGCCAGGACACTCCCAGGTCTCCGAAGCGGAACAAACGCCGCGCGCTTCAGTATGCGTAGCCGACCCTCAGCCAGACGTGGCCCGGGAACGGAATCCATGGACCGCAATGTGCGTTTGAAACGTCGATGTTCATGTGTCCTGCAGTTCACATGTCGACGCGCAATTTGCTGCGTTCTTCATCGACCCACGAGCCGAGTGATCCACCGTCCTGGGTGATATTTTTTTAGTTTCCACTGTCTCTTTCAAAACAGTTGCATAGGCGGGACTGTGGCGTTTGACGGCTCCTGTTCCAGCGTTTTGTGTCCAACGGCCTCACGGCCGATGGGCGTCGTACGGCTCCACACCGGAGCGGACAGGCACTCGGGCGAAAGTCATTCAAAACCGGCGCCAGGTGCCGCAGGCCAGCCGCTCCAGAGCTTCAGCGCTCGTACCACACAACATTTCCATTAGTTTTGAGAAGCACGCGTGGTTCCGCACGCGGCGCACGGCTGCTGCCGTACAGGTAGCGTGTTGCGCTACACGACATGCACATCGAAAGACATGCAGTCTAGTCGGTAATGATCCTTCCGCAGGTTCACCTACGTAAACCTTGTTACGACTTTTACTTCCTCTAAATGATCAAGTTTGGTCATCTTTCCGGTAGCATCGGCAACGACAGTCGATGCCGCGTACCAGTCCGAAGACCTCACTAAATCATTCAATCGGTAGTAGCGACGGTCGGTGTGTACAAAGGGCAGGGACGTAATCAACGCGAGCTTATGACTCGCGCTTACTGGGAATTCCTCGTTCATGGGGAACAATTGCAAGCCCCAATCCCTATCACGGAAGTTCAGCGGGTTACCCCGACCTTTCGGCCTAGGAAGGCACGCCGATTCCTTCCGTGTAGCGCGCGTACGGCCCAGAACATCTAAGGGCATCATAGACCTGTTATTGCTCAATCTCGTGCGGCTAGAAGCCGCGTGTCCCTCTAAGAAAAGTAATCGCTGACAGCACGAAGGATGTCACGCGACTAGTTAGCAGGCTAGAGTCTCGTTCGTTATCGGAATTAGCCAGACAAATCGCACCACCAACTAAGAACGGCCATGCACCACCACCCACCGAATCAAGAAAGAGCTATTAATCTGTCAATCCTTCCGGTGTCCGGGCCTGGTGAGGTTTCCCGTGTTGAGTCAAATTAAGCCGCAGGCTCCACTCCTGGTGGTGCCCTTCCGTCAATTCCTTTAAGTTTCAGCTTTGCAACCATACTTCCCCGGAACCCAAAAGCTTTGGTTTCCCGGAGGCTGCCCGCCGAGTCATCGGAGGAACTGTGGCGGATCGCTGGCTGGCATCGTTTATGGTTAGAGGTTCGAAGGCGATCAGATACTGCCCTAGTACTAACTTTCGTTCTTGATTAATGAAAACATACTTGGCAAATGCTCTCGCTTCTGTTCGTCTTGCGGCGATCCAAGAATTTCACCTCTAACGTCGCAATACGAATGCCCCCGCCTGTCCCTATTAATCATTACCTCGGGTTCCGAAAACCAACAAAATAGAACCGAGGTCCTATTCCATTATTCCATTCCATGCACACAGTGTTCAGGCGGGCTTGCCTGCTTTAAGCACTCTAATTTGTTCAAAGTAAACGTGCCGGCCCACCCAGACACTCAATAAAGAGCACCTTGGTAGGATTTCAACGGGATCCGCCTCGGGACGCGCGAGGCGGTCGCACGCCTTCGGGTCGCCCCACCAGCAGGACGTCCCACGATACATGCCAGTTAAACACTGATGGGCGGTGAACCAACAGCGTGGGACACAAATCCAACTAAGAGCTTTTAAACCGCAACAACTTTAATATACGCTATTGGAGCTGGAATTACCGCGGCTGCTGGCACCAGACTTGCCCTCCAATAGATACTCGTTAAAGGATTTAAAGTGTACTCATTCCGATTACGGGGCCTCGGATGAGTCCCGTATCGTTATTTTTCGTCACTACCTCCCCGTGCCGGGAGTGGGTAATTTGCGCGCCTGCTGCCTTCCTTGGATGTGGTAACCATTTCTCAGGCTCCCTCTCCGGAATCGAACCCTGATTCCCCGTTACCCATTACAACCATTGTAGGCGCAGAACCTACCATCGACAGTTGATAAGGCAGACATTTGAAAGATGCGTCGCCGGTACGAGGACCGTGCGATCAGCCCAAAGTTATTCAGAGTCACCAAGGCAAACGGACCGGACGATCCGACCGATTGGTTTTGATCTAATAAAAGCGTCCGTTCCATCTCTGGTCGGGACTCTGTTTTTTTTTTAAAAAAACTTTGATCATTATGTTACAATGTAACCTACTACCTAAATACATTAGTTGGTCCTATATTTAAATATTTCCAAGTTCTATCCGCAGCTATTATTATGTTTAACACTACAGGTTTTTACTACACTCCATCACCACTATGGGGGTTAATTTACTATGCTACACTATACTATGTTATTGTTTGTCTAGCGTTCCTTGATTTTAGCTTCTATTGTTAGGATACTACTTGCAGCTGGTTATTATTATGACTACTCTACCTGCAGCGTTACAAGTGTGCCAGAATAGATACAAACCTTACTTTTTGGCCTTTCCTACTGAGCTAATCCCAGTGGGAGTGCCCCTGGCACTGGGCTGGCTGGTGACGTAGTTGCTGCAGTTCTATGCTATTTCTATTATCCTAGTTTGATCTTATAACTAACCTTATATCTAATGTCATGATCGGTGCATAGTCAATTCCGGTGGTGATGTACTACCCCCAACCTATTCCGAAAACCTGGCGGATTCCAGCTGTGAGGCGGCTGTCCAAGTCCACGTCCCGGCGGAACAGGGGGGTGTACGCGACAAGTCTGGTGTTAATTTATCGATTGTTGCCTAAATATTCTTTGAGGACTTTGTTCGATATTACGATTGTTAGATGATTCAGGACGTTGAATGTGTTTTCGTGCTTTGAGCAAGTGGTACGTGTCGTTGTTCGGAAATTGTTCCCTAAGTTGTTGTGCAACATCGTCGAAGAGGGGACACTCGTACACCACATGGTCTGGAGTGCCCAGCACTGCTCCACAGTCGCACGCTGATGTTGCCCTTTTCCCGAACAGTCAGAGATATGTCGGATAGGGTCCGTGCCCAGTAAGAAAGTGCAGCAATCCCCTTGTCGGTTTGATGTAGGCGAGTTCTAGGCGTTCCTTTATGTTTGGAAGCAGTTAGTGTGTTCTTCGGCCAGTTTCATCGCTATCCCAGAGTTCCTACCATAATTCCATTCCCCTTCTTTCGATGCTTCGTTTGTCCCCTAGATATATCCCCATGATTTCTACTATTTTTTTCCCTTCGATTTTTCTTTATCCCATACCAGGTGGCCTGTTTCCTAATTTTTATGTCCAGTGGACATAGCCCCATCAGTACTGAAAGTGCTCCTCCTGGAGTTGTTCTGTATGCGCCTACTGACCGTAGGAGCATATTTCACTGCACTCTTCTTACGGCCATGGCAGGCATGACCCTCGTGAGCCTGTGTGCCCAGACCGCTGACCCATAGCCTACTATGGATGTGAGGATGCTGTTAGGGTACAATTTAATAAGATCAGGTGGGAGGTGGAATCTTTTATGTCCTATTCCGATTAGGTTGTGTAATACTGTGAGAGATCTTTGTGTTACTGTCTATATGCGATGCATAGTTCCACCTCTCGTCGACGATGACACAAAGATACCGGGCTTCACGGCGCCTGAGGACTGGTAAGCCATTTATTCTAACGGTAAGATTTCTTATGAGTTGGCCTTTGAGCAGCAGGTAAGTTGACTTATTAGGTGCGATAGTCACTTTAGTTTTATGACACCATGTGGTCAATATTGTAATAGCTCTTTCTATTTTTGGTTCCAAATCTTCGCGGCTGCGGCCGCAGACCAGCAGGAGGAGGTCATCTGCGTAGGCTATGACCTCTAGCACATCTTCACTGCTTTTTATTTCTTCCAAGAGTGGTTCCATGTTTATATCCCAAAAGAGTGGCCCCAGGACAGATCCCTGAGGACACCCCTTGGTGATTTTCTTGCTGACTTTGCCGCTAGGGGCCGATAGCCAGACCTCCCCGTCTTCAAAATAGCTCCTCAGACCCCCCCTGCGGGTCCGGGGATTAGAATAGGCCCGAGGTATTCCTGCCTGTCGTAAGAGGCGACTAAAAGGAGTCCATCCCCCTCAAGGGGGTAGTTAGCGCCTGCGTCCGGAGACGGACGGTTCCACGACCTATAATTTTGGTCTTTTTGGTTTTTCACTTCTCGTTTCTTCCTTCCTTTTGTTGGTTCCTTTCTTTGCTCTTCTCCACCTCACTGTCTTCCTTACTCTTTCCCTGGACTTCTCCTTGCCTTCTCATTGCCTTCTTCTCCTTGCCTTCTCATTGCCTTCTTCTCCTTGCCTTCTCATTGCCTTCTTCTCCTTGCCTTCTCATTGCCTTCTTCTCCTTGCTTTCTCTGATCTCCGCCTCGGCGTTTGAGACAGTCTGTCCTCTTTTTCCCTCTCTTCTTTTTCCTCTTCTTCCTTCCTCCCTGTGCGTGCCTGAAGGCCGACCCACGCGTTCGCACGCGTAGCCGGTGACGGGGTAACGCGTAAGTCCCCGCCCTGGGTAGACATGTAAGGCACGCGCGTACCCCCTGGTAAAGGCCAGGCCCGGGGAGGGGTGATTGCCTGAGCTGATACCTTCTGACCATGCCGATTGGTCCCTCCGTCTGTTTCTCGGGAGGTGTGACCTGAGGTGTAAACATTCACCTAAGGCGGGAGTGCCCTCTGAGAGGGTCCCCACAAGGAAGGAGCGCGCCATCGGAGACGCTGGCAATCATGGGGGATTCCTCCGCAATGGATTCTACTCCATCGCTTTCGACTTCTGCCCAAAAACGGAAACGTGACCAGCCACCAGTGACAAAAGTACTACCGCCTGCGCCAAAGTTCCTCGTCGTTTCTCGATCTGAGGACGGAAAGGATTTTTCCTCTGTCAACCCTTTCGTTATCCAGAAGGGCGTAGATGCCATAGCCGGATCTGTCAAATCTTGTACCAGGTTGCGTAACGGTACCTTATTACTAGAAACTGAGTGTGCCTTTCAGGCACAAAAACTGCTTCGGGCCACACACCTGTACACGTTCCCTGTCAGGGTGGAGGCCCACCGAACTTTGAATTCGTCTCGTGGTGTAGTATATACTAGCTCCCTAGACGGATTGACTGACGAGGAGATTCAATCTTTCCTCGCTGAGCAGGGCGTGACGGCTGTCCATAGGGTCATGAAAAAGGTCAACAATGACCTTGTACCGACCCGGACACTTTTCTTGACCTTCGATAGTGTTAAGCTGCCATCGCGCATCAAGGCGGGCTACGAGGTTATTTCTGTTCGCCCCCTATGTCCCGACACCTACGCGCTGCTACCAGTGTCAGCGTTTCAATCACACTCGACAGTCTTGTTCCAATGCGGCTAAATGTGTCACTTGTGGCAGGGATGCCCATGAGGGTGACTGTCCACCTCAGTCTCCTCGTTGTGTGAACTGTCAGGGTGACCATGCCGCATCCTCCCGCGACTGTCCTGCCTATAAGGAAGAACGCTGTATCCAAGAAATTCGGGTCAAAGAGAAAGTGTCCACCTCGGCTGCTCGCAAGCTATTGGCTAGTAGGAAGCCCGCGCTGCTCCCAGCGGGGAAATACAGTACAGTCCTCGCCTCTCCTCGGACTACCTGGGAGGTAGCAACCCAGACATGCGATCTGACCTTCAGCACCACGGTCGTCCGTTCGGCCAGTGCTAAGATCGCGCGGTCGACGTCTCCTCTTCCTCCCATCACCCCACAGACACCAGCCCCTTCATCAGCTTCTACTAAGAAGAAGACCCCGAAGTCAGATGCACGGGCCTTCAAGAAGGAACCATCCCATGCAGACTTCCTACGTACCTCGACCTCCCAGCCTTCGACCGGTACTTCCACCAAACGGCCTTCCAAGAAGGCTCATAGGAAGCACAGTTCTCCTTCTCCGCCACGGCGCAGTTCTTCTCCTGCGCCACCCAGCGGTTGCCGCCCCAGGCCGTCATCCGTTTCGCCTGGCCGCACCGCTGGTAGCCGTACATCTTGCCGTTCACCGGCGGAGGAAGCTCCCCCTCCCGGCCATCCTCCCGAGATGGCCGATGAACCTATAGACCCAATGGACGATGACTGTCCGCCTACTGATAGCGGCGGCAGTGCTCGCTCGAAGCCAGGCCCTAAGCGGCCTTCGAGGTGACCCCTTCTCTCATCTTCCTTTTCTTACGATGGCACTTATTCACTGGAATATTCGCAGCATTCGCTCCAACCGAGAGGACTTGAAGTTGCTGCTCCGCTTGCACCGTCCGCTCGTCGTAGCCCTCCAGGAAACGAAGCTCTGCCCATGCGATCAAATTGCCTTGGCACACTACACCTCTGTGCGTTTTGACCTACCCCCTGTGGTAGGTATCCCAGCTCATGGAGGGGTTATGTTGCTGGTCCGGGATGATATTTACTACGATCCCATCACGTTGCACACCGGCCTGCAGGCAGTTGCCATCCGCATTACTCTCCCCACCTTTACGTTTTCCTTTTGTACCGTTTACACTCCATCGTCATCTGCTGTTACCAGGGCAGACATGATGCAACTTATTGCTCAGCTACCTGCACCATTTTTGTTAACTGGAGACTTCAATGCCCACCATCCCCTTTGGGGCTCTCCAGCATCCTGCCCGCGAGGCTCCTTGCTAGCAGACCTTTTCAACCAGCTCAATCTTGTCTGCCTCAATACTGGCGCCCTTACTTTTCTTTCGGACACATCTCACACCTATTCCCATTTAGACCTCTCTATATGTACTCCCCAACTTGCACGCCGGTTTGAGTGGTATGCACTTTCTGATACATATTCGAGCGACCACTTCCTGTGTGTTACCCATCTCCTGCAGCATACCCCCTCTCCGTGCTCCTCTAGTTGGACCATCTACAAGGCAGACTGGGGCTCTTCTCTTCCAGGGCGACCTTTCAGGATCAAACCTTCACAAGCTGCGATCGTCAGGTCGCACACCTCACGGAAGTCATTCTCGCTGCTGCTGAATATTCCATCCCTCACCCTACTTCTTCTCCACGTCGCGTACCGGTCCCCTGGTGGACCGCAGCGTGTAGAGACGCTTTACGTGTTCGTCGACGTGCTTTACGCTCATTTAAACGCCACCCTACAGTGCCGAATTGTATCAATTATAAACGATTACGTGCTCAGTGTCGTCGTATTATTAAAGAAAGCAAGAAAGCCAGCTGGGTTGCTTTCACAAGCACCTTCAACAATTTTACTCCTTCTGTTGTCTGGGGTAGCCTGCGCCGGCTATCTGGCACTAAGGTCCACTCACCAGTTTCTGGCTTGAAGCCCCCCTGCGAGTTCGGGGGTTAGAATAGGCCTGCGGTACTCCTGCCTGTCGTAAGAGGCGACTGAAAGGAGTATCACATGTTTTGGCCTTATGTGATGGTCCCCTCTCGGGTTTGACCTCCATCTTTCTAAATTATTCCGAAGAGCGAGCCAATTGGGGAAGGGCGCCTTACATGGTGCACTGTATCCGTCGTGCAATTAGACCTTTAGCCGGCTTTCACGTCGTTGCAATGGTGTCCCGCTCGTTTTCGATCTTTAGGGCGGGGATACGTCCCTGGGTGCGATTACCACGCTGCACTCTGCAGTGTTTCTTTTAACTGCGACGACGACCTTGGACAGTTTTGCACCTAAGATCCAGCACGGTAGCCAGTCCGTTGTGGTGGGGCCGCCATGTACCCTCTTGGTTGTAGCCCCCTGACAACACAGGGATCGCTCTACTGATGCCTGCGCCGTTAACTCCCCACGTATGCCAAGGAGTAGATGCCTATCCTCCTGGGGTATCAGGACTCCCGGCAACAGCCATCCTGCCAGGTGGCATTTGCTGTGGCTGGGTGGCGCCCGTGGGGAGGGCCCCTGGTCGGAGTAGGTGGCATCAGGGCGGATGACCCGCAATGAAGCGTGGTACATCATCTCTCGCTGGCGGCCAGCCGCCAGCAGTCTCTAAGCGTTCTCGGGCTCAATTTAATGCTCAGAAGTACGATCCGAAAACGTTCCCCTCCCTGGCCACGCCGTGGGAAGAGCGTAAGTCCCAGGATGGAGGTAACAGTTATTCGCCCCGATTCTTAGTTTGCACGAGAGCTGATGGGGAGTCTTTTCTCTCCACAAAGCCTCAGTTCTTCGTCGAGCATTTAGAGGACAAGTTTGGGGAGGTGGAGGGCTTGTCTAAAATGCGCTCTGGCTCAGTACTGATACAAACTGCATCCTCCGCCCAGTCACGCAGGTTACTTGCTTGTGACAAGTTGGGGGATGTTAACGTTACTATTACTCCACATAAGAGTTTAAATATGGTCCAGGGTGTTATTTTCCATAGGGACCTCCTTTTGCAGTCTGATGACGAGCTGCGCGCCAACTTAGAACGTAGAGGTGTTCATTTCGTCCGGCGCGTTCATCGGGGTCCGAGGGACAATCAGGTTGCTACCGGTGCCTTCATCTTGGCCTTCGAGGGTGATACGTTACCGGAAAAGGTCAAGGTGATGGTCTACCGATGTGACGTCAAGCCCTATATCCCTCCCCCGATGCGGTGCTTAAAGTGCTGGAAGTTCGGCCATATGTCTTCCCGCTGCACTTCCAGCCTCACATGTCGAGATTGCGGACGCCCATCTCATCCCGATACTCCATGTGCCCCGCCTCCCATCTGCATCAACTGTGGGGAGCACCATTCACCTTGCTCGCCAGACTGCAGAATATTCCAGAAAGAGCGCAAAATCATGGAATATAAGACCCTGGACCGACTGACTTATAGTGAGGCCAAACGGAAATACGACCGATTACATCCAGTGCTAATGACAACTTCCTACACCGCTGCTACAACACCTGTGCTAGCCCCATCAGTTTCGCGCCTTCCGGCTGGATCGACGAGTGGTACAACTCCTCCTGCCCCCTTGCCAGTGGGGGGCTCTACCCACCGGGTTGCTCCTGTGCCACCTACCTCAGGAGCAACACCATCCCCCCCATCGGGGACGTCGGTCCCCGCTTCTAAGCCGGAGAAGTGTCCAACGTTTTCGGCTTCTCACGCTCGCAAGGGGTCCCTTGGGTCCCTCCCTTCCCAGGTTTTCACCGGCGGGAAGGCTGACGATAGCCAGTGGCGTAAGTGCCCACAATCTGCAGGTTGAAGGGCTTCCCGATCCTCCTCAGTCCCGGAGACTGAATCGGTGAAGCCCTCCCAGCCAGTTAAACCCAAGGAGCAGCGTGAGAAATCAAAGAAGAGCAGCTCTAAGCCCAAGGAACGCGCGGTGGTAGCCACCCCATCGCTACCTTCTAGCTTTGCGTCTGAGGACGAGGTGGAGATTCTGGCGTCCGCTGAGGACCTCGATCTCGCCGGTCCCTCAGACGCCGTGAATAGCAATAGCACTAGCACGGGTGCTCAATCGGAGGCAGCAGGTGACCCAGCGGCGTAATCTGCCGTCCCAGTCCCGGCACGCCTTTCTCAGCCATGGACAAAACCATCCTCCAGTGGAACTGCAGCGGTTTCTTCCACCATCTAGCTGAGCTCCCACAACTTATCAGCCTTCACCCTTTCCTCTGCATTGCTCTGCAGGAAACTTGGTTTCCAGCAATGCGCACCCCCACCCTCCGTGGCTATCGGGGTTATTATAAGAACCGAGCAGCTTATGAAAGGGTGTCTGGTGGCGTCTGCATCTATGTCCTTAACTCTCTTCACAGCGAGTCTGTCCCTCTACAAACAGCTTTAGAGGCTGTCGCTGTTCGGGTGTGGACGCCGCAGGCTCTTACCGTCTGCAGTCTTTACCTTCCACCGGAGGGTGATGTCGCGCAGCATGTCCTGGCTGCGCTGATAGCCCAATTGCCGCCACCTTTCTTATTACTGGGCGACTTTAACGCCCATAACCCTCTGTGGGGTGGGTCAGTGGCAACAGGTCGAGGCGCCACCGTTGAGCATTTGTCGCAGCTCGATCTCTCGATTTTGAATGATGGTGCCTCCACACACTTCAGTGTGGCGCATGGCACCTACTCCGCCATTGACCTTTCAATCTGTAGCCCTAGCCTCTTACCATCTGTCCACTGGAGTGTGCATGACGACCTGTGTGGTAGTGACCACTTTCCGATTTTTCTGTCACTACCACAGCGTCACTCTTCTGGGCGCCCTAGCAGATGGGCTATGAATAAGGCTGACTGGGACTTGTTCTCCTCCACTGCCGCTATTGAGCCTCTCTCAACTGATGCCATTGATGCGGTGGTTACATCGGTCACCGCCGGCATCGTCACTGCCGCCGAGTCTGCCATTCCCCGTTCTTCTGGGTCCCCTCGGCGGAGGGCTGTGCCTTGGTGGTCGCCTGAGATCGCTGAAGCGATTAAAGATCGCCGGCGGGCGCTTCAGCGTCACAAGCGACATCCCTCCATGGACCACCTTCTCGCCTTCAAACGGCTGCGTGCGCGGGCCCGCCTCCTTATCCGCCAAGGCAAGAAGGAGTGCTGGGAGCGGTATGTGTCCACCATTGGACTCCATGTCACTCCATCGCAGGTCTGGGCCAAGATTCGACGGGTCTTCGGCTATCGGACCCCTGCCAGCGTCCCTGCGCTCTCACTGAATGGAGCAGTTTGTACTGACTCCGACGTCATTGCAAACCGCTTAGCAGAGCATTTTGCTATGAGTTCCGCTTCTGCGAATTACCCCCAGGCCTTCCGCTCCATTAAAGAGCGGATGGAACGTCGGAGCCTTTCTTTTCGCACCAACGCTTCTGAACCCTACAACGCTCCATTCAGTGAGTGGGAATTTCAGAGTGCCCTTGCCGTTTGCCCTGATACCGCTCCCGGGCCAGATCGCATCCACTGTCAGATGCTGAAACACCTTTCAGTGGACTGCAAGCGACGCCTCCTCGACCTTTACAACCGTCTCTGGGTCGAGGGTGAGTTTCCGTCGCAATGGCGGGAAAGTATTGTCATCCCCATTTTGAAACCTGGAACGAACCCTCTGGAGGTGGACAGCTACCGTCCCATTAGTCTCACCAACGTTCTTTGCAAGTTGCTTGAACGGATGGTGAGCCAGCGCTTATATTGGGTGCTGGAGTCTCGGGGCCTTCTGGCTCCGTCTCAGGGCGGGTTCCGTAAAGGCCGCTCCGCCACCGACAATCTGGTGAGCCTTGAGTCGGCCATCCGTACAGCCTTTGCCCGCCGTCAGCACCTGATCGCTGTCTTTTTCGACATGCGGAAGGCGTACGATACGACATGGCGTCATCACATCCTTTCTACGCTTCATGGATGGGGTCTTCGGGGCCCTCTGCCGATCTTTATCAGAAATTTTCTGTCGTATCGTACCTTCCGTGTGCAAGTCGCGGCCTCGTATAGTTCCTCCCTCGTCCAGGAGAACGGGGTACCCCAGGGCTCTGTCCTCAGTGTCTGCCCGTTTTTAATTGCAATAAACGGTCTCGCTGCGGCAGTAGGAAATTCTGTCTCCGCTTCCCTGTATGCTGACGACTTCTGTCTTTACTATAGTTCTATTAGCATTGCAGCAGCTGAACGTCAGCTACAGGGCGCAATCCGCAAGGCGCAGTCTTGGGCTGTAGCGCGTGGTTTTCAGTTTTCGGCTGCCAAGACCCGCGTTATGCATTTCTGCCAGCGCCGAACGGTCCATCCTGAGCCGCGGCTTTATCTTGCGGACGAACTCCTTGCTGTGGTGGAGACCCACAGGTTTTTGGGTGTCCTTTTTGATGCCCGGTTGACTTGGCTGCCTCATATCCGGCAGCTTAAACAAGCGTATTGGCGGCATCTCAACGCCCTGCGTTGTTTGAGCCACACCCGCTGGGGCGCCGACCGATCTACCCTGTTGCGGCTCTACCAGGCGTTAATCCAGTCTCGCCTGGATTATGGGTGCCTAGCTTATGGCTCAGCATCCCCATCTGCGTTGCGGGTGCTGGACCCAATTCTCCACAGCGGGATACGCCTTGCCACTGGTGCTTTCCGCACCAGCCCTGTGGACAGCGTCCTAGTGGAGGCAGGTGTACCTCCACTGCGGTTCCGACGCCAACGTTTGCTGGCCGCTTATGCTGCCCATGTTTTTAGCTTGCCCGGGCATCCAAATTATCGTGTCCTGTTCCCGCAGTCAGTCGTCCATCTGCCAGACCGTCGGCCCCGGTCGGGTTGTCCGATCGCCGTACGCGGCAAGGAGCTTCTGTGCGGGCTTGGGTTTTTCCCTGTTCCACCTCCTTTCCGGGCGCCTCTGCGTACACCCCTGTGGTGTGTTCCTCGCCCTTGCCTTCGGCTCGACTTGGCACAGGGCTCGAAGGACTCGGTCCCTCCAGAGGCCTTCCGCCGCCGCTTTTATTCCATCCTGGCCACGTATCAGGGCTCTGGAATTGTTTACACCGACGGTTCGATGGTTGCTGGTCGTGTCAGGTATGCGCTAACTCTAGGGGACCATTCTGAACAACGGTCCTTGGCGGCTGGCTGCAGCGTTCACACTGCTGAGCTAGTCGCCATCTTTGGTGCCCTAGAGTATATCCGCTCCTGCTCAGGTGAGTCCTTCGTTATCTGTAGCGATTCCCTGAGCGGTTTACGAGCTCTCGACCAGTGTTTTCCTCGTTCTCGTCTGGTGATGGCTATCCATGAGTCCCTGCATACTCTTGCGCGTTGCGGCCGCTCTGTGGTCTTTGTGTGGACCCCCGGTCATGTCGGTATCCCGGGCAATGAACATGTTGACCGCCTGGCGAAAGAGGCCATGAGTAAACAGTCTCTGGACGTTGGCCTCCCAGAGACTGATTTGCGGGCAGTCCTCCGCCGAAAAGTTTTTGCGCTTTGGGACGCTGAATGGCGCAATCGGATCATGCCCAATAAACTCCGTGCCATCAAGGAGACGACGACTGTGTGGCGGTCATCCCTGCGAGCCAACCGCAGGGACTCTGTCGTCCTTTGTCGGCTCCGCATTGGCCACTCCCACCTGACACACAGTTATTTACTGCGCCGGGAGGACCCTCCTGTATGTCGCTGCGGGGCGGCTTTGACAGTGGCCCACATTTTGTTGGCCTGCCCCCTTTTAGCTGTGGTCAGGTAGACATTTGCGCTGCCTGATACGCTCCCTGCCCTCTTATGTGATGACCCTGGTATGGCTGACTTAGTTTTCCGTTTTATTCGGGCAGGGGGTTTTTATTATTTACTCTGAGTGTTTGTTCTGGCCATTGGCCTACGATTTTACGCTGAGTTTTTAATGTGTTCTCGGTGGTTGGCTTTTCCTTTTTATCTCTATGGTCGGCCAACCACTGTCACACTCTGTGTGATTTTAATTTGTTTCGTCTGATCTCTGTAGAAGTATTTCTTGTCCTATGTCGTCTGACGTCTTTCCTGTTGTTCGTTTTTTAATCTCTTTGGGTGGTTTCCCTTTTTTTGGAAAAAGGGACCGATGACCGTCGCAGTCTGGTCCCTTTAATCCCCCCCAAACCAACCAACCAACCTGGCTTGAAGGTCGCGAATGACGTCCTTGTGGCCCCTGAGGCTGTCTCCAATGCCTTCGGCCGCTTTTTCGCAGAGGTTTCGAGCTCCGCTCATTACCACCCTGCCTTCCTCCGCCGCAAACAGGCAGAGGAGGCTAGGCCACCTAACTTCCGCTCCTCGAATTGTGAAAGTTATAATGCCCCATTCACCATGTGGGAACTCGAAAACGCACTTGGCCGATCACGGTCCTCTGCTCCAGGGCCTGATTCTATTCATATTCAGATGCTGAAGAACCTTTCTCCTGCGGGTAAAGGTTTTCTTCTTCGTACATACAATCGCATCTGGATTGAGGGATATGTTCCCGCATGCTGGCGCGAGTCTATTGTTGTCCCGATTCCTAAGCCGGGGAAGGACAAGCACTTGCCTTCCAGTTATCGACCTATCTCGCTTACCAGCTGTCTGTAAAGTGATGGAGCGAATGGTTAACTCTCGATTGTTTTGGCTGCTCGAGTCTCGACGCCTACTTACCAATGTACAATGTGGATTTCGTAGGCGCTGCTCTGCTGTTGACCATCTGGTTACCTTGACGACCTTCATTATGAATAACTTCTTGCGGAAGCGCCCGACCGCGGCTGTGTTCTTCGATTTGGAGAGGGCTGACACCTGTTGGAGGGCGGGCATTCTCCGCACCATGCATACATGGGGCCTTCGCGGTCGCCTCCCTCTTTTTATTCATTCCTTTTTAATGGATCGACAGTTCAGGGTACGTGTGGGTTCTGTCCTGTCAGACACCTTTCGCCAGGAGAATGGGGTGCCACAGGGCTCACTTTTGAGCGTCGCTCTCTTCGCCATCGCGATCAATCCAATAATGGATTGCCTCCCAGCTGATGTATCAGGCTCCCTTTTCGTGGACGATTTTACCCTCTATTGCAGCGCGCAGTGTACACGTGTCCTGGAGCGCTGTCTTCAGCGTTCTCTTGACCGTCTTTACTCCTGGAGTGTCGCCAATGGCTTCCGTTTTTCTGCCGAAAAGACGGTCTGTATTAACTTCTGGCGCTACAAAGAGTTTCTCCCACCGTCCTTACGACTCGGTCCCGTTGCTCTCCCAATCGTGGAGACAACCAAATTTTTAGGCCTTACATTTGACAGGAAACTTAGCTGGTCTCCACATGTCATATTTGGCCGCCCGTTGTACCCGTTCTTTAAATGTCCTCCGTGTCTCCGTATGTCGTGGGGAGCGGATCGAACCGTCCTACTTCGTCTATATCGGTCGATCGTCCGCTCCAAGCTGGATTATGGGAGCTTCGTATACTCCTCTGCACGGCCATCCATCTTACGCCGCCTCAACTCCATACAACATCGGGGTTTATGACTTGCGATCGGAGCATTTTATACTAGTCCCGTAGAGAGTCTTCATGCTGATGCTGGCGAATTGCCACTCACCTACCGACGCGATATACTGCTTTGTCGGTATGCCTGTCGGCTACTGTCAATGCCCGACCATCCGTCTTATCGTTCCTTTTTTGACGACTCTCTTGACCGTCAATACGGGTTGTATGTCTCTGCCCTGCCACCCCCTGGAGTTCGCTTTCGTCGCCTCCTTGAACACCTTAATTTTTCACTCCCTGCAACCTTTCGAGTGGGCGAGAGCCACACGCCACCTTGGCTCCAGGCTCAGGTCCGCGTTTAACTTGACCTCAGCTCGCTCCCAAAAGAGGTTACCCCCGGTTCGGTCTACCACTCCCGTTTTTTGGAACTTCGTTCGAAGTTCATCAACATGACATTCATTTATACAGATGGCTCTAAGACCAATGATGGGGTCGGGTGTTCTTTTATTGTTGGGGCACAAAGTTTCAAATACCGGCTCCATGGCCATTGTTCGGTCTTCACAGCTGAGCTCTTTGCCCTCTACCAGGCTGTTCTTTACATCTGCCGCCACAGACATTCTGCTTATGTCATCTGCTCGGATTCCCTGAGCGCCATCCAGAGCCTCAGTGATCTGTACCCGGTTCACCCTTTCGTACACCGGATCCAACGCTCTCTTCAGCAGCTGGTGGACGTCGGTTCTCCGGTTAGCTTTATGTGGGTTCCTGGCCATGTCGGTATCCCTGGGAACGAAGCTGCAGATGCCGCGGCCAAGGCTGCGGTCCTCCAGCCTCGGACAGCTTCTTGTTGTGTCCCTTCGTCCGATTTTAGCAGGGTCATTTGTCGGCGCATTGTGTCGCTGTGGCATGCCGATTGGGCTGCACTTACAGACAACAAGCTTCGGGCCTTAAAACCTCTTCCCGTGGCTTGGACGTCCTCCTCACGCCCTTCTCGACGGGAGGAGGTAGTTTTGGCCCGGTTAAGAATTAGGCACTGCCGGTTCAGCCATCGCCATCTGCTGACGGCTGCGCCGGCGCCGTTCTGCCCATGTGGGCACTTGCTGACGGTTCGACACATTTTAATGTCCTGTCCAGATTTTAACACACTGCCCCTAGATCTTAACCTGCCAAGTACTTTCGATGCCATTTTAGCGGATGACCCACGAGCAGCTGCTCGTGTTCTTCGTTTTATCAATTTGACAAACCTCTCTCAGGACATTTGATGATGCTGTTTTTTAATCCTATGCCTGTCAGTCTGTCTTTTATCGTGTTTTCCCTTTTAGTTGTTGTTTTAAACTTGTGCCTCGCGGTGCATTCTTAACGTCGTCAGGGCGCTAATGACCATTGAAGTTGTGCGCCATAAAACCACAAAAAAAAAATAGCTCCTCAGACAGCCATATAGCGGCCCTGGGCATTCTTTCTCCCGCAAGCAGGAGAAGAGCGAAGGCCACCACAGGTTGTAAAAGGCGCCACTGATGTCCACCATGATGCCGACTATGTACTTGTGCGGGTCAGAGGGACAGACATCGGCAGCCAGGGAGATTGCGTCAGACGCCAACCGCCCTGTCCGAAAACCGAATTGTCTGTCACTCATCGCGCACAGGACTCGGTGTGCAGCCAACCTGTCTGCCAGCAGCCTCTCAAAGAGCTTGCCCAACAAGTCCAGTAGACATATGGGTCTGTATGACGTGACTTCTTTAGGGTCTTTGTCCGGGCCTTTCTTGATTGACTACATTCGCATTCTTCCATATTGAGGGGAATGTCTGAAGCTGTAAACACTGGTTGTACAGCTGAGTGAGAGGTGCCACCAGCTGGGGGGGGCCGAGGTACTGTATCACCTCCGCAGTAATGCCGTCTGGGCCAGGAGCTTTGCCTTTTTTGAGAGCTTTTATTTGGGAGTTCCTCTTCGGAGAAGGCGTAGACCACACAGTTGTTCTCATAGACCCGTTGGTTCTCTCCTCTTATTCTGTTGTTCTTCCGAAACATCTTCCTCTCTATCGTCAGGTAATAGGGCATGGAGTAGGACTTCCGCAGTTTCCTGCCAGGTCTCAGTCATCTGGTCCCCACTCTTGACGGTAGATAGAACCATAGGTGATTTTTTCTCTTACTATTTTGTAAGGTAATCCCCAGGGGTCTGTAGCCAATTGGCTTTGCACATATTTCTCCCAGCTCCTCATCCTGACAGCCTTGACTTCCAGTTGGAACTGTTCTTTGGCTTCTCTGTATATCTACAGCCATCGCTGCTTTTCATGCCAGACGACACACCGCTGGTAATACCTCCTAGCCCTCCATACTGCCTGGCGCATTTGCCCCAGTTCGGCTGACGATGGTGAAGGGGGAGGCCGCGACGGCCCTCCTCCTGGTTGGTACAGCTGCTGTTACTGCCCTGGTTACCACACTTGTAGGATCTCGGGCGTATTCTTCTATATTGACATCACCCTCCAGCAACACAGGAATGTCACACTCCCTAGCCAGGCGATCCCAGTCGGTTTTGTTATAGTTGAGCTGCGTCTCCCACCCCATGTCCCAGTGGCACTCGCTGTCTCCAATGGTGAAGGTTATTAAGCTATGATCACTTGTGGTAATCTGATCCCAAACTGTCCAGTTTGATATATTTGTTGCAAGGTTTGGCGTTACCAGGGTAACGTCAATGTTTGTACCGTGTCCTCCCCCCCCCCCCGCCCCCGGTGTAGGTGGGAGGGTTTCCCTGTTTGTTAGCGGCCATGAGTTGTAGTGACATGATGGTGTCGACAGCTTTTTCTCCTCGGTCATCTTGAGTACCACTGAACCACAGGGGGATTTTGCATTGATGTCTGCAGTCACAAGAATTTTTTGTCCACCCAACGCCGTGGCTATTTGCACAAGCTTATCCAGGAATTCATCTATTTGTCTTCCATACTGGAAGTACATGTTGACCAAGTATAGTACTCCTGTGGGTGAATGAAGCTCCACGACGTTCCAGTGGTCATCCGAAAATTGTGCTAATACGGTGGCTCTCAACGCTTTATTTATGATTATGACTGCGGCTCTTGGTTCCGCTCCACTATAGATGTGTTGCCAGTTGACTGCGGTGAATGGGATCCGTCCAGCCAGGGAGTATGGCTCCTGTATGCAGACTACATCTAGACTCTTCTCCTCCACCACTTTCCGGAGTTCCTGCAGAACCAGTGTACTGCTATGAGTGTTTATCTGTCCCACTCTTAACTGGCTCACGTGGGAAATATGTATGTATATGAGACTCTGGCCAGTTTTTGCGCCAGTCGTGTGCTATTCTGCCGTTAGTGATGACAGATTGGTTGTATAGTTCGTTGAGGTCGAATTTTTCATTGCGCCTTTAAAACACTTTCTTAACCAGGTCTCGCAGGGCTCCGAAATCTGTGGGGAGATTGTCGTGAGCTGTATTCTGTCTACAGCCTCCATCACTGGGAAGGTAATGTCTCTGCCGTATTCATGGCCGACACGCACCACATGCCTCAAGGCTGTTGTGAAGGTGGCTGGCTCTTCCACTCTAGACAGCTGTAAAGCGTGCTCCAGGTTGGGGTAATCCTGGCAGGATCTATTCCTGGCCCTCGTTCGGTAGGTGGGCTTATTGGTGTACCTATGTTTGTTGGTACACTAGTGCTACTTACTTTATTTACTTGTACTTGATCTTCCTGACTTTTTGTATTTGGATCTTCTGTCATTAATAATTTCCCTACCACAGGATGCCCAAGTGGTCGTGCTTGGTCTTTAGGCGACCTTTGTCCCCGATTCAGAGGGGAGGGTGCATCATTCTGATCACAAGGATCTGTTTGGATACAGACATCTTATATTGTCATAAGGTGTTGTGGCCTGGTTATCTTCTGTATAAATTCTTTGAATTTGTTGGCCCTTATTGCATCCCTCAACCTCTTGCTTGGAGACTTTCTTTTGGGCTTCCTGTTCCCATTTAGGGACTCAGCCATAGTCGATTCGAGCTATGAGTCTCTGCTCAAGCATCCTGTAAGTAGGGCAATTTCTGCCGGTGGTGTTACATGACTTTTTGCCTCTCTTTATGAAGGGGGTGAAGATTCCGGCTTTGCTGCAGTTTTTCCTCGTATGATCTTCTGACCCACACCTGGAGCAGGCTGGCTTCCTCTCACAATGCTTATGTATATGATGTAGGTCGCCACAGTTGTTGCATCTTGGAACCACTAAGTAATCTCGCACGTTTATCGCGTGGAAGCCTATGTAAACTCTCCCCATAGTGGTGATTCTGCGCCACATCTTTCCAGAGACCTCGGCAACGTGATGTACGACGTCACGCTCCCGGGGCCCTGTTCTGAAACGTAATTTGAATTCATTTCTGGGAGTTTCCCACTCCATATCATCGAAATTTTGATTATATAGCGTCTCATACATGTCTGAATCTGTTAATGCTACTGGTACGTCATAGAGGATCACCAGCGTATTTCGCTTTTTCGGTGGTTCACATTTCACTGCCATATTCAATTTGGTATTGTTTAGGATTTTATCTCTGTCTTCCTCAGTTGCTACGTCAACTACCACGTTTTTTGTTGCCTTAACTTTATTTTAATTTTGTCTTTAGCAGGGTCAATTGTGGTAGTGAATATTTCCTGTACTTTCCTGTACTTTTTTGACTGTTTGCCCAGGCAGGGGTCTTAAAAAGACCGCCGTGTCCGGCCTTTTTGTGACCTTAGCAATTGTCTCTTTAGTGGTTTAGGGTTTTGTGACTGCTTGTGCAGCCACTGCAGCCCAGGTTTTGCTTGGCTGCTGCCTTAATCTGTTGTTCTCTTTTTCCAGTTCTTCGAGTCGCCCCTCAAGCTTTGCACTTGCAATGGCCCAAGCGGCGAGCTCATTTTGCCGTTTTTCACACTAGAGTCCAAGATTTGATTAATTTTGGTATGTCTTTCGAGTGTGTTTTGCTCGTTCTGTTCCGCTTCCTCATGTGAGGCAGGAACAGTCGCGATCGACGCCCTCGAGGTCGCACTAGTCACTCGTCTCTGATTCAGCCATGGTTGTAGACGAGTGAAAAAAGGATGGGAGCCCGTCTCTTGCCCCGGACCGGCTCCTATGGCATGGGGGTGGGGGGGGGGGGACTTCTGCAGCTCGCCCACCAACCTCGCCCCTTGGTCAAGGGCACTCCAGAGCTGCCGGGTTCAGCGCGCCGTTGCCAGCGCACTGTTCCCCGTCGAAGGCCTTGCCGTCCACGATTTCACACGACGCTCCTCGGCAAGTGCACCCTGCACTCTGGAGAGGTGGATGCACCCCTCGCCCTTCGCCGCCTACTAGCCCAAGCTTCCACCTGAAGGCCAAGGACCCACTCCTACTCAGGTGGTGGGTCGGTCCCCCAGTCGTTCGGCGGTCTGGGCCCATCTAACCTAGCCCAGGCGATGTCACCACCTCCTGGGTTTGGCAGAACACGCCCCAGTTACCCAGGGGCACGGCGAAGCACCCTTGCCGACTCGCGCCGTGATCCCACGCCGACAAACGAGGTCGCCGGCATGCAGAGCACCTGCTGGTCTATGCCCTGCGAACAGAAGGGGACTGGTGTTCGGTCCCTAGACACAGCTCCCCCTGTGTCACACACCCTTCGCTTTCGCATCGGGTTGGGTCGCAGCTCTCAACTTTTGACGCAAGGCAGAATGCCAAGCTTAACATCTGGCACCACGGGAAGGCGGAAAGAGCCACTTGGGAAGGAGAGGCTATAAGAGACGCGTCACTTCCACTGTGAGGACTGCCGCTGCACACCCGACTGGAAGCGATACGCCCCAGTGCGAGCTTCCGTGCCTTACGGCGCGCCGGCAACGGGCGGGCCCGCGCCGAACGCGCCGTCAAGCGACCGACCCCACGCCAGACTCGGGACTCTGTTTTTTTGTTTTTTACAAAAAAATTCTTTATTGACATAACAATACTAATTATACATATTTGGCCCACCTCCTAACATGATTAGTGGGCCATTAATTGTTACATAAGACTAAGTTTTTTTGCAACTTAGATTACAATTTTTTGTTAGTGAGCTACTATTTAAGTTCCTAAAGTATGGTTAGTTTCCTACAACAACAATGGGCAGTTTAGTTTTACCTACTTCTAACCTAGAAATGACTACTACCTGCAGCGTCACAGGTGTGCCAGTAAATACAAACCTATTTGGAGTGGCCAGGCTCCTCGAGCTAATCCTGGGGAGCACGCCCCTGGCACTGGGTCGGCCAAGGTTAGCATTCGCTGCAGTTTCCTATATTAGTGTTCTAAACTAAGTCCTACTACTACTAACTTAACCTACGTCATAGTTGGTGCTTTAGTCGTAATCGGTGTGATTGATCCCACCCCCCCTAATCCTGTACGTGGCGGTTTCCAACTGATGGAAGTCGGCCATTCCACGCACAGGCGGTATGGGATTGGGATCAGGTCTTAATCGGTTGGTTAATGAGTTTGGTGTCTATTCTTGATCCCTAAAGTATTCTATTAATAATTCTCGCGATACCTCTTCTGCCAGAGATTCAGGGTATGGAAAGTGTCTTCTTGTCTTAGGAGATTGTATGTCTCGTTGTTTGGAAGTCTGTCTCTGAGTGTTGTCGCCACGTCGTTGAAGAGAGGGCACTCGAAAACCACCCCCCCAGGGGGTCCACAACTCTTTTGTGGATACGTGCGTAGCGAGCACGGGACCCCGAGCTAATGTGGCCTTCCTTCCTTTCCGGGCTGCATACCTTCCCATTCCGCATCCTTCCCCATCCCTATCTTCGCCCCTCCTCCCCTCACCTCTGGCTCTTTCCTTCTCTTTCTCCCCATCTGGGAGTATGGTTTGTGCCTACGTCCGGAGACGGACGCTCGTAAATGTACTGCATTTCTTGCCTTCCTTGCTTTTATGTCTTCTTCCTTCCTTTGTCCTTCTGTCTTTTTCCTTCCTTTGTCCTTCTCTTTTCCTTACCTCTTCTCTTTCTCTTTTCTCCGCTGCGGCGTTTGAGACTTCTCTTCCTTCCCTTCCCTTTCTTTTTCTTCCTCCCTGTGCGTGTCTGAAGGCCGACCCACGCCCTTCGTGCGTAGCCGGTGGCGGGGTAACGCGTAATTCCCCGCCCCGGGTAGACAGGTAGGACACGTACGTACCCCCTGGTAACGGCCAGGCCCAGGGAGGGGTGATTACCCGAGCTGATACCTTCCGAAAATGCCGATTGGTCCCTCCGTCCGTTTGTCGGGAGGTGTGACCTGAGGTGTGAACAATCACCTAAGGCGGGAGTGCCCTCAGAGAGGGCCCCCACAAGGGAGGAGCGCGCCATCGGAGACGCCGGTAATCATGGGGGATTCTTCCGCAATGGTTTCCTCACCTTCCACTAAGTCTAGTCACAAACGTAAGCATACTGAGTCTCAGCCACAGACGATTCTTCCATCGTTGCCACAGTTCCTTGTTGTTTCTCGGTCTGATGAAGGTCACGACTTCTCCACGGTCAACCCTTTCATTATTCAGAAAGGAGTCGACGCAATAGCAGGTCCTGTAACGTCTTGTTCCAGATTACGGAATGGCACCCTGTTGTTAGAAACACACAGTGCCCTCCAGTCACAAAAATTGCTGCGTACTTCTCTGCTCCACACCTTCCCTGTCCGGGTGGAACCGCACCGTACCTTGAATTCCTCGCGTGGAGTCGTTTATACACGCTCCCTCGATGGATTGTCTGACGAAGAAATTCAGCACTATCTGTCTGACCAGGGCGTAACGGCAGTTCATAGAGTAATGAAACGGGTTGACACGAACATCATTCCAACCCGTACTGTCTTCTTGACATTTGACACAGTTCAACTCCCATCGCAAATCAAAGCAGGCTATGAGATAATTTCCGTTCGCCCTTACGTCCCAAACCCTACGCGTTGCTATCGATGTCAGCGGTTCAATCACACCAGCCAGTCCTGTTCCAATCCAGCCAAATGTGTTACGTGTGGCACGGATGCCCATGAGGGTGCTTGTCCACCTCCATCCCCTCGCTGCATCAACTGTATGGGTGACCACGCTGCTTCCTCTCGAGATTGCCCCGTTTTTAAGGATGAGAAGCTCATCCAGGAAATAAGGGTGAAGGAAAAGGTGTCGACCTTTGCTGCTCGAAAATTATTCGCCAGTCGCAAGCCCACCGTGCCTCAGACAGGAAAATACAGCACTGTCCTTGCGTCTCCTCGGCCAACAAAGGAGGCGGCCACGCAGACTTGCGACCTCACCTTTAGTACCACGGTCGTCAGATCGGCCAGCGCAAAGATCGCTCGTTCAACCTCACCACTTTCGCCTGCCCACTCTATGGCTCACCCTTCGTCGGGTTCTGCTACATCTCGAGCCCAAAAGTCGGACGCCAAGTCTTCGAAAAAAGAGCATACTCGTGAAGAGTTTTTACGGACCGCAGCTTCACAACCATCGGTTCCTCCTTCCTCTAAACAACATTCTTCCAAGAAGGCTACAAAGAAACCCAGTTCCTCTCCTTCTCCGCCAAGGCGTGCCCCCTCTACAGCACCACCTGGCGGAAATCGCCCTCGGCCATCTTCTGTGTCGCCGAGGCGCACTGCTGGTGGCCGGTCAACCGGCCGATCGCTGGTGGCAGGGACTGCTCCTGACCAACTTATGGATCAGGATCTTCTGCCTTCGGCTGAATGCCATTCCATGCTGTCGGTTGCTAGCTCCGAGCAGTCTTTGAGTTGACAGCAACTTTGGTCACATTCCTCCATTCTCTTTTCACCCCATGTCCATTATCCACTGGAATATCCGCGGCATTCGAGCCAATCGGGATGAATTGTCGGTCCTCTTACGCTCCTACTCGCCGGTCATCTGTCTTCAGGAAACAAAGCTGCGTCCCCATGACCGCTTTGTTCTCCCTCATTTTCAGTCTGTCCGATATGATCTCCCCTCTGTTGAAGGCTCTCCAGCCCATGGAGGACTCATGATTCTTCTCCGTGATACTCTCCATTATCACCCAATCCCCTTAAACACTTCCTTCCAAGCTGTCGCCGTCCGTCTTTCACTTTCCGGATACACGTTCTCTCTTTGTACTGTATACATTCCATCGTCCACACCAATGGCACGAGCTGATCTCCTTCATCTTCTTGGTCAGCTTCCACCCCCCTATTTGCTGGTTGGGGACTTCAATGCCCACCACCCGCTTTGGGGATCTCCACACCCTTGTCCACGTGGCTCCGTATTGCTAGACGTCTTCCACCAAGCGGATCTAGTTTGCCTCAACACTGGGGTCCCCACATTTTTGTCTGCCTCCACGACAACCTTATCTCATTTGGACCTTGCGGTCGGTACTGTTCCGCTAGCTCGGCGCTTCGAATGGTTCGCCCTTGATGATACACACTCGAGTGACCACTTTCCATGTGTCCTCAGACTGCAGCCTCAACTGCCATATATGCGCCCGCGACGCTGGAAGTTTGCCCAAGCCGATTGGACACTTTTTTCGTCTCTCGCGACATTCGATGACCGTCGCTTTCCCAGCGTCGACGATGAGGTCACACATATTACCGACGTTATCATTACAGCTGCGGAACGTTCAATACCACGCACCTCCGAATTGCCCCGGCGCCCCCCAGTTCCGTGGTGGAACGAGGCATGCCGTGACGCAATACGTGAGCGGCGACGTGCTCTTCGCATTTTCCGTCACTATCCTACTTTGGCCAACTGTATCCGCTATAAGCAGCTCCGTGCGCGATGCCGTCGCGTCATCCGCGATAGCAAGAAGGCAAGCTGGAAATTCTTTATTAGCTCATTTAACACCTTCACTCCCTCCTCGGAAGTTTGGAGTCGGCTTCGACGGTTCTCAGGCGCGCCTAGTTTCTCCCCGGTCTCTGGGCTCACTGTCGCGCATGATACCTTAGTGGACCCCGTCGCAATTTCTAACTCGTTGGGTCAGCACTTTGCTGAGATTTCGAGCTCTTCAAATTACCCGCCAGCGTTTCTCCCGAAGAAACGTGCAGCGGAAGTGCGACCTCTTGCTTTCTCCTCCCAAAATCACGAAAGCTACAATACTGTTTTCTCCATGCGGGAACTCCAACATGCCCTCTCATCTTCTCGCTCCTCCGCCCCAGGACTGGATGGTATCCATGTCCAAATGTTGCTGCATTTATCCACCCATAGTCTGCGTTACCTCCTTCGCCTTTATAATCGAATTTGGACCGGCAGCACCTTTCCCAGACGGTGGCGGGAAGCTATTGTCGTTCCCGTTCCGAAACCTGGAAAGGACAAACATCTCCCCTCTAGCTATCGCCCCATTTCTCTCACGAGTAGTGTCTGTAAGGTTTTGGAGCGTATGGTGAATTACCGTTTAGCTTGGTGGCTGGAATCCCGCAGCCTTTTAACACCAGCCCAATGCGGATTTCGGAAGCATCGTTCTGCAGTTGACCATCTTGTCGCTCTCTCCACTTATATCATGAACAATTTTCTCCGGCAACGCCAAACGGTAGCAATATTTTTTGATCTGGAGAGAGCATACGATACCTGTTGGAGGACAGGCATCCTCCACACACTGTTCTCTTGGGGCTTTCGAGGCCGGCTGCCCCTTTTTCTTCGCGAATTTATGGCAGAGCGCACTTTTCGGGTGCGGGTGAACACTACTCTCTCCCGTACTTTCTCCCAAGAAAACGGGGTACCCCAGGGATCCGTGCTGAGTGTTGTACTGTTTGTCATCGCCATAAATCCAATTATGGATTGTCTCCCTCCTGATGTCTCGGGCTCCCTCTTTGTGGACGATTTTGCGATCTACTACAGCTCTCAACGGACCAGCCTTCTTGAACGACGTCTTCAAGGATGTCTCGATCGCCTCCACTCGTGGAGCATCGAAACTGGCTTCCGTTTTTCACCCAGTAAGACCGTTTGTGTCAATTTTTGGCGACGGAAGGAGTTTCTTCCGCCCTCCTTACATCTAGGTCCTGTCAACCTTCCGTTTTCAGACGTCGCTAAATTCTTGGGTCTTATGTTTGACAGAAAACTATGCTGGTCCTCCCACGTTTCCTATCTTTTGGCTCGCTGTCTGCGATCACTTAACACCCTCCGTGTCCTGAATGGTACCTCCTGGGGAGCGGACCGAGTGGTCCTTCTCCGCCTCTATCGCGCCTTAGTGCGCTCGAAATTGGATTATGGAAGCATAGTCTACTCCTCTGCTCGGCCGTCTATTCTTCGGCGTCTCGACTCTATCCACCACCGTGGATTACGTTTAGTGTCTGGAGCTTTCTACACTAGCCCTGTGGAAAGCCTTTATGCTGAGACTGCTGAACCTCCGCTGTCCAATCGGCGAGCAGTCCTCCTGAGTCGTTATGCTAGCCGTCTGTCTTCCATGCCTGCTAATCCAGCCCACGACCTTTTTTTCGACGCCTCCTTTGATGTAGGGTATGCAGGCCGCCCCTCCTCCCTACTACCCCCGGGAGTCCGCTTCCGTCAACTGCTCCATTCTCTTTCCTTCCGCTTTCCTAAAACCTTCTTGACAACTTGGGGTACAGCTCCGCCTTGGCTCCGTCCCCGGATCTGCCTGCTCCGTGACCTTTGTCAATTTCCCAAGGATGGTACCCATACACTTGTTTATCGTCGGGCATTTGCTGCTCTATGTGCAGAAATGACGGACGCCACATTTATTTACACCGACGGCTCGAAAACATCGTTAGGTGTAGGGAGTGCCTATATTGTTGGCGACACCCCAAATCGCTTTCGGCTTCCCGACCAGTGTTGGGTTTATACTGCGGAGCTTTACGCTGTTCTCCAGGCTGTCCACTACATCCGCCGCCATCAGCGGATACAGTACGTTATCTGCTCAGATTCTCTCAGCTCTCTCCTCAGTCTCCAAGCTCTTTACCCTGTGCACCCTCTGGTCCACCGGATTCAGGACTGTCTGCGCTTGCTTCACCTGAGGGGCGTCTCGGTGGCGTTCCTCTGGCTCCCGGGACCGCTGGTATCTGTGGGAATGAGGCGGCCGATATAGCGGCCAAGGCCGCAGTCTCTCTTCCTCGGCCAGCTATTCAGTCGCTTCCCTTCACCGATCTTCGGAACGATTTATGTCGCCATGTTGCTCAATTATGGCATGCCCATTGGTCGGCACTTCCCTGTAATAAATTGCGGGAAGTGAAAGCCCTTCCTTGCGCTTGGACCTCTTCCTCCCGAACGCGTCGTCGGGAGGAGGTACTTTTAGCTAGACTCCGGATAGGGCATTGTCGTTTTAGCCATCGACATCTTTTAAGCGGCGATCCTCCCCCACTCTGTCCCCACTGCTCTCAGCTGTGGACGGTAAGACACCTTTTAATTGAATGCCCCTATTTTAATCCGTTACGCTCCCGTCTACAGCTATCGCCTGATCTATCGTCGATTTTAGCAGATGACACGCGCTCCGCCGACCGCGTTCTCCAGTTTATTAGTGACAGTGAAATGACGTCAGTCATTTGAAGCTTTTTTTGGGGACAATCACCCCCTTTCTGGAGTGGATTTTTAAGCAGTCTTCTATTTTTAGTTTCTCCAATTTTCTGACTTTGTTCCCATTGCTGCTGGTTTTAAATTTCGGTTTTTTACTGTCTTAAGTCACGGGCTGGGCGCTAATGACCATAGAAGTTTTGCGCCCTAAAACCACAAAAAAAAAAAAAAAAAACTCGAAAACCACATGGTCAGGAGTTGTTTCCGCCGCGGCACAGTCACACTCGGGGTTGCCCTTTTCCCAAACTGACATAAGTATGTCGGATAGGGTCCATGACCAGTGAGAAAGTGGAAGAGTCCTCGTGTAGGTTCAAAATATTTCATGGTCCCGCGTTCTTTAACGTCAGGTAAGAACTGGAATGTTCTTCTCCCCATTTCATCTTTCTCCCAATCCCTCTGCCACAGTTCCTCCCCTCTGTTTCTTATTTCCCTTTTATCCTCTACTCTCACACCCATGATATCTATTATTTTTTCCCCATTCCCTTTTTTAGCCCAGTACCATGCCGCTTGTTCACGTATCTTGATATCTAACGTGCAGAGCCCCATTATGACTAACAGGGCTCCCCCTGGTGATGTCCTGTAGGCCCCTACTGATCTTACAATGATATTTCTTTGGACTCTCCTCACTATCATGGCGGGCACGACCCGCGTGAGCCTGTGCACCCAGACTCCCGAGCTCTAACCCACTACTGAGGTCAAGATGCTATTGTGATAGTTTGATGGGATGAGGGGGGAGATGAAATCGTTTATGTCCAATGGAAATGAGATTATTTAGTAATTGTAGGGCTCTCTGAGTTACGGTTTCTATGTGTTTTCCAAAGTTCCATCTCTCATCAATTATGACTCCCAGATATCGCGCCTCTCGTCGCCGAAGAACTGGTGAGCCATCGATTCTGACAGTGGAATTCCTGATAAGCTGACCTTTTAGCAGTAAGTAAGTGGATTTAGTAAGAGATATTTTCATCTTCGTGTTAAGGCACCATTGGTGCAGTTTTTCAATGGCCCTTTCGATCTTTGGCTCGATGTCCTCTCGGCTACGACCGCCGATCAGCAGGAGGAGGTCATCTGCGTAGGCTATCACCTCTAGCACTTCTTCACTTTCTTGCAGTCCGTCTAGTAATGGTTCTCCATATGGATATCCCAGAACAGGGGCCCCAGAACAGAGCCTTGGGGACACCCCTTGGTGATTACTTTTCCAATTCTCCCGCTAGGGGATGATAGCCAAACCTCCCTGTCCTTACAGTAGCTCCTCAGACACCCATAAAGCGGCCCTGGACACTCCTTCTCCCGTAAACAAAAGAAGAGCGAAGGCCACCACAGGTTGTGAAAGGCGCCACTGATATCCACCATGATGCCGACGACGTACTTATGTGGGGTCGAGCCACAGACCTCAGCCGCCAGAGCGATGGCATCAGATGCCGACCGCCCCGGCCTGAAGCCGAACTGCCTGCTGCTCATCCCCCACAGTACCCGGTGAGCTGTCAATCTGTCAGCCAGAAGTTTCTCCAGGAGTTTCCCGAATAGGTCCAATAGGCAGACTGGCCTGTAAGATTTAACTTTAATTATCACATTCGCGGTTTTCCACCTGTTGGGAAACCTTCTTTGTCTAAGACACTCGTTGAATAGGTGGGTCAGCGGCGCGACTAACTGGGGTGCCAGAAATTGCACCACCTCAGCCACGATGTCGTCTGGTCCTGGAGCTTTCCCTCTTTTTAGGGATCTTATTTGTGCAGCCACCTCCTCTTCCGAGAATGGGTAGACTGCCGTGTTGTTGTTATAATCCACTAGATATGCGTCACGCAGTTGCTTCTGGCTTTCAGTTTCTCCATCCGCATTGTCGTCAGGCAGCAGGGATTGGAGAAAGACCTCAGCAGTTTCCTGCCAAGATTCTGTCATCCCATCCCCTCGCCTGACTGTTGATAGCGCCAAGGGAGAGCGGATTTTTTCCCTAATTTATAAGGGAGACCCCACGGATCTAAGGCCAACTGGTTCAGCACGTAGCTTTCCCAGCTAAGCATTCTCACTTCGCGTAACTCCTTCTGGAACCTCTTCTTGGCCTCCCTGTATCGCAACTGCCATCTTTGCCTTTCCAGCCAGACAACACTCGCTGGTAGTTCCTCCTTAGCCTTGCGACAGATTAACGTAAATCGTCTAATTCGGCCTACCATGGTGACGGCGAGGCCGCCACGGCCTTCCTCCAGGTTGGTACAGCGGCCCTCACCGCTCTATGTACTGCACCCACCAGTTCCTCAGCTCTTTCGTCTACGTCTAGGTCTTCATGTACGTCACCTTCTGGTAAGGCAGGAATGTCGCACTCCCTTGCTAGAAGTTCCCAATTTGCTTTGTTGTAGTTAAATTGAACCTCCCACCCCATGATCCAGCGGCACTCTCTTTCTCTTAAAGTGAAGGTTATTAAGTTGTGGTCACTCGTGCTGGCATTGCTTACGACTTTCCAATTCTTTATTAGGTTTTCTGCATTATGTGATGTAAGGGTTACATGCATATTCGTGCCTTGTCCTCCTCCTGCTGTCTAGGTAGGAGGATTGCCCGGCCTGTTGGCCATCACAAGCTGTGAAGCCATAAGAAAATCTTCCACTTCATCACCGTTTGCGTCTCTGGTACTGCTGTACCACAGGGGGGATTTTGCATTGATGTCAGCTGTTATGATTATCTTTCGACCCCGCAACGCCGCGGTAACTCTTGCCAGATGTTCTAGGTGTTGTTCAATCTCATCTCCGTATTGAAAATACATATTTATGAGAATAATTACTCCCATTGGGGACTGAAGCTCCACGACGTTGCAGTGACGAGTTGTAAATTGTGAGAGCGTAGTTACCCTCATGAGTTTGTTTGTAACTACTGTTGCTGCTCTAGGGTCCTCACCTTCGCTAACAATCTGCCAAGTTGTGGCGGCAAAAGGTATTTTCCCAGCTTGGGAGTACGGCTCCTGTAGGCAGAGCACGTCCAGTCTCCTCTCCTCCACCTCTTTGCGGAGCTCCTGCATAACAAGTCGACTGTTGTGCGTATTTAATTGTCCAATTGTTATCTCAGTCGTCATGGAAAGTATGTGTGTATGTGGTCGTCCGTCCAGGTCTTACTCCAGTAGAAAGCGATTTGTCCGTTTGCCAGTACGGCCTGTTCGTAAATGTCCTGAAGGTCAAACTTTTCACCACGTCTCTCAAAAACTTCTTTCAGTAAGTCCCGCAGGGCTCCGAAATCAGTGGGGAGATTCACTGACTTGAGCTGAATTCTGTCCACAGCCTCCATTACCGAGACGGTTACCTTTTTACCCTCTTCGTGTCCTACACGGACCACATGTCGTAAGGCAGTGGCCAGGGTAATCGGCTCTTCCAGCGTGGCCAGTTGCATTGTGTACTCGATGCTGGGGTACACCCTTACTGGGTCCATGGGTGGCAATCTGACCACTGGAGTGTTCTGCGTTGTGGACTTCAGGTTTGTGCTTGTGACAGCACTATCTTGGATGGGTTGGTTTTCTTTGAGTTTTGTCTGGGATAGTGCAGTCATAGGATGCCCTTGCCGCTTCAGATGGATTGTCGGCTTCGTTTCCCGGCTTTGAGGGGGCGGGATCTGTGTTCAGTACGGGAAAATCTGTTTGTATACTTATATCAATCATATAAGGCTCTGTTTGTATGGCCTTGTCTATTGTTACAGTCTTAGTGGCACCCGAAAACGCCATCAAGAAGTTCTTAAACCTGGTTGCCCTCATAGCGTCCCGCCTCCTCTTGCTTGGGGATTTACGCTTTGGCATCCTGTTTGGTGGGCTGTGATCAGCCATAATCGATTTTGGAGATCAATCGTTGTTCTAACATTCTGTATGTTGGGCAATTACCTCCCGTGGCTCCGCATGACATTTTCCCGCGGCTTTTGCAAGGAATACAGACCGCTGCTGCTTTGCAGTCTTTGCGGTTGTGTCCACTTGTGCCACACTTCGTGCAAGCAGACTCCCTGGTACAAAGCCTTAGGATGTGATCCAGGTCACCACAATTGTGGCAGCGAGGTACCACGATGTAGTCTCTGACGTTAACAGAACGGAATCCTACATATAGTCTGCCCATTGCTGTGATTTTCCTCCACATTGGTGCCGTGACCTCACCAACGTGATGAACCACATCACGCCCCCGAGGCCCCGTCTTGAATTTCTATTTGAAGCTCTTTCGAAATTCCTCCTCATTTAGATCATCAAAATTTTGTTGTTTTATTGTGTTCGTCAGTTCATCAGTCATTATAGTTGGCACGTCATAAAGGATTACTAAGGGATTCCTTTTCTTTGGTGGTTCACATTTAACCAGTGAGTTTAGTTTGATTGTTTCATAATCTGTCTTTGTCTTCCTCTGAAGCTACTTCCACATGTACTGAGTTTGTGCTAGGTTTAATTCTCTTTATTTTAAATTTGTCTTTAGCTGGGTTTATAGTTTTTGTGAACAGCTCCTGGATTTTCTTTACACTGGTATCTTGCCCAGGCAGTGTCCTGAGAAAGACCACAGGTCTTGATCGGTTGGTTCCTCAGTCTACTGTTTTCTTTTTCTTCCACCCGGCCTTCAAGTTTTGCATGGGCGATGACCCATGCAGCGAGTTCATTTTTTATGATCAATAGAGCCGCTTGGCTTATTTTGCTATTTTTGATGTTCTGCTCTAGGAGCAGTGTCTGTGCATTACAGATTCGCCTTCTGCCTGTCCCAGCTCGTCCTGGGGAGAGGGATCAGGCGCAATAGAAGCGCGTTTGGACGCACAAGAATCACTTGTTTCAGTTGCCGCCATGATGAGTAACAAGTGATAAAAGATGGGAGCCCGTCTCTTGCCCTGGACCGGCTCCTCTGGCATGGGGGGAGGACATGAGGCAGCTCGCCCACCGGCCTCGCCCCAAGGCCAAGGGCACTCTTCGAACTGCATGGTTCAGCGCGCCGTTGTCAGAGCACTGGTCGCCATCGGTGGCTCCGTCATCGTCGATTTCACCCGACGCTCCTCGGCAAGTGCACCCCGCACTCTGAAGAGGCGGATGCACCTCCCGCCCTTCGCCGCTTACTACCCCGAGCTTCCACCTCTCAGCCAAGGACCCACTCCTACTCAGGTGGTGGGTCGGTCACCCAGTCGTTCAGCGGTCTGAACCCATCTAACCTAGCCCAGGCAATGTCACCACCTCTTGGGTTTGGCAGAACACGCCCTGGTTACCCGGAGGTGCGGCGAAGCACCCTTGCCGAATCGCGCCGCGATCCCACGCCGACGAACGAGGTCTATGGCATGCCACGCACCCTTCGCATTCGCATCGGGTTGGGTCGCAGCTCTCCCATTTGTCCCTCCCCCCTCCCCTGCGGCTCCCACACTCTCTCCTCTGGGCGCTGCTCCCCCTCCCCAGCCGGAGAAGTGTCCCACTCCTTCGGCGTCTGCCGGTCAAGGGCGCCTCTCCTGGGATGCCCCTTCCCGGCACCTTCCAGGTCATAGGTCTGCTGCAGCGCGGCGACCGCGAGAGCCGCGGTCTATCGGCCCCCAGGTCGCCCGGTCTCTTTCTGTTCCTGATCTTGCTGCAGCTGGCTCCATTATGCCACACAGCCCTCCTCGATCTCAGCCTGCAAAGAAGAAGAAACATAAGTCCCGGGACAAAGAGCATCTGGTATCACCGGAGGTCCCTTCCCCGACTTCGCAACCGGATTTTGACCTGTCTTTTATGGATGTCGCCCCCTCCTTGTCGGTGACTGGTGGGGACCCGGCGGTATGACTGGATTTAGGGTGTTCAGCCCTCATTTAAACCATCGTTCTGTGGTTCTCCAATGGAATTGTAATGGCTATTATCGTCACCTTCCGGAATTGAAATCCCTTCTTTCGTCCTACTCAGCAGCTTGTGTGGTTCTCCAGGAATCTCATTTTACTGATGCTCACTCACCGACCCTCCGTGGGTTCCGTGTTTTCTGTCGAAATCGGGTCGGACCCTTGCGGGCTTCTGGTGGCGTTTGTACGTTGGTCCGTACAGACATTGCTAGCACGTGGATTCCTCTCCAAACTACATTGGAAGCGGTTGCTGTTAGGGTCCACTTAGACTCTGCAGTCACTGTATGCAATCTTTATCTCCCTCCTGACAGGACTTTTACACCTGCTGCCTTAACCACCCTTCTTCAGCAACTTCCTCCTCCCTTCCTCCTCCTTTGGGATTTTAATGCTAATCATCCTTTGTGGGGCAGTGCCTTTCCATCTAGACGAGGTCTTCTTATCGACCAATTTATTGCAGACCACGACCTGTGCCTTCTTAATGATGGCTCCCCTACTCATTTCAGTGCTGGTCATGGTACCTTTTCTGCCATTGATCTTTCTCTTTCTTCTCCCTCTCTCCTCCCTTCATTACACTGGTCGCCACACGACGACCTTTGTGATAGTGACCATTTCCCGTTGATTATCACGCTCCCTTCCCGCTCCCCGATGGACAGGTTACCTCGTTGGTCTTTCCACCGCGCCGATTGGCCTCTATACACTGCACAGGTCGAGTTTTCTCCCTCTTTGTCGGGTTGTATTGATGACGTCCTACGTGACGTGTCTGACACGATTGTTCGCGCTGCTACCCTTGCTGTCCCGCGCTCATCTGGACAATTTCGTCGTCGGCAAGTCCTGTGGTGGAGTACGGCCATTGCCATTGCCATCCGTGATCGCCGTCGAGCTTTGCAACACTTCAAGAGGCACCCATCTGTAGCCAGCCTTTCTACCTTTAAGCGCCTTCGCGCTGAAGCCCGTTATTCAATCAAACAGAGCAAGCGGATATGTTGGGAACGATTCGTTTCTTCCCTTGGTTCCACTGTCCCTCTGTCGCGGGTATGGGCTACACTTCGCTCTCTCCAAGGTTGCCATCGGCAGTCCACCCTCCCAGGCCTTCGCCTCCCAGATGGCATTTGTACGGACCCATTAGTTCTTGCAGAACATCTTGCGACCCATTTTGCAGTGGCATCAGCGTCGGCCTCCTATCCAGCTGCTTTCCTTCATCAAAAACAGCAGGCTGAAGCTGTCGCCTTATGTTTCACCACTTGTGAGTCAGAATCTTACAACGAACCTTTCACTGAATGGGAATTTCTTTCTGCTCTATCTTCTTCTCATGATACGGCCCCTGGCCCCGATTCCATTCATAACCAGCTGCTTCAACATCTCAGTGCTCCACAATGGCACCATCTTCTTCGGGTGTTTAACCGTATCTGGCTCCAGGGTGACTTCCCTTCTCAGTGGAGGGATAGCATTGTGGTTCCTGTCCTTAAGCCTGGTCAGAACCCCCTATCTGTTGACAGCTATCGGCCAATTAGTTTGACCAATGTTGGTTGTAAGTTACTTGAACGGCTGGTAGCCCATCGGCTCACTTGGGTCCTCGAATCTCGGGATCTATTGTCCCCTTACCAGTGTGGCTTTAGAGAAGGACGATCTCCAATCGATCATTTACTTCGCTTGGAATCCGCAGTTCGGCAGGCTTTTTCCCAGCGCCGCCATTTGGTTGCAGTGTTTTTTGACCTTCGCAAGGCCTATGACACGGCCTGGCGCCATCACATCTTACTAACCCTTCATCAGTGGGGTCTTCGGGGCCCACTCCCGATTTTTATCCGCCAGTTCCTGATCCATCGGTCATTCAGAGTTAGAGTTGGTACTGCTTTTAGTCCTTCACGGACCCTGGAGACGGGCATCCCACAGGGTTCTGTCTTGAGTGTCCTCCTTTTCCTCATTGCTATCGATGGACTTGTGGCCTCTGTCGGTCCCTTGGTCGCCCCTGCCCTGTATGTGGATGATTTCTGCATTTGGGTTAGTTCCTCCTCGATGCCATCTGCAGAACGGCAGCTCCAGGTGGCTATACGGCGTGCCTCTGCATGGACCCTCTCACACGGGTTTCAATTCTCTCCTTTAAAATCGCGGGTGGTCCACTTCTGTCGCCGTACTACGGTCCACCCTGATCCAGAGCTCTATCTCGCTGCACAAAGATTGCCTGTGGTTCCACAATTTCGTTTCCTAGGTCTTCTTTTCGACAACAAGCTCACTTGGCTGCCCCATATCAGACTCCTGAAGGTAGGATGTTTCCGTAAACTCAATGTCCTTCGCTTCCTTGCCCACTCCTCTTGGGGTGCGGACCGTTCCCTCCTCCTCCGTCTTTATTGTGCTCTAGTTCTGTCACGTTTGGACTATGGTTGTCAAGTTTATGGTTCAGCTGTCCTTCCACACTGCACGTGCTGGATCCAGTCCACCATCGTGGTATCCGTTTGGCCACCGGTGCCTTCCCTACTAGCCCTGTTGATAGTCTCCTGGTTGAAGCTGGGATCCCCCCCCCCTTTCTGTCAGGCGGTCCCAGCTTCTGGTGTCTTATGCCCTTACTATCCGTTCTTCTCCCACTCATCCTTCCTATTCTATCCTATTCCCAGACCATGGACGTCGCCCGCCTGACTCCCGCCCTCGGGCGGGTTTACCGGTTGGGCTGCGCCTTGCGTCTCTTAACCGTGATTTTCGGCTTCCTTCTTTGTCCTGTCTTCCTCGCTCCCTCCCCTCCACCCCTCCTTGGTTAGTTCCTCGGCCTCGAATTCGGATGGATCTCCGCCGCGGTCCGAAAGATTCCATCTCCCCGGTGGTGTTCCGTTCCTTTTTCCGCCAAATTTTATGGGAGTTTCGGGATGCTGTTGTTTTTTACACGGATGGCTCTAAATCTGCTGATCATGTTGGGTATGCCTTCACGTCCTTTGTTGGAACGGAAAATCATCTGCTGCCACCCTCATGTGGAGTGTTTACTGCGGAATTGATGGCCATTTCCCGGGCCCTTACCTTTATTAAACAATCCCAACACAACCGCGTTTTGTTATGTACGGACTCGATGAGTGGCCTTCTTGCTATTGACCGGTGTTTTTCGCGCCATCCCTTGGTCTGTGCCATCCATGACCATCTCGCTGATCTTCACCGTGCTGCTTGTTCCATTGACTTCCTATGGGTCCCGGGCCATGTGGGTATCCCGGGTAATGAGCTCGCTGATCGTTTGGCTGGGGGAGCAGTTACTTACCCCCGTTTTCTGTAACCCCTCCTGCAGCGGATTTACGGCTTCACATCAAATCCCACTTTGCACAGTCATGGGCCAGTTCTTGGGAGGCTACTCCACTGTCTAATAAACTTCGTGCCATTAAGGTGAATCCAGGCCCATGGCGTTCTTCCTTTCGCCTCTCCCGCAAGGACTCGACCACACTGTGTCGTCTCCGCATTGGCCATACCAGGCTGACCCATGGTTTCCTTTTGCGTGATAAGCCACCCCCGCTATGTGGTTGTGGAGCCTTCCAGTCAGTGGCCCACATTTTGGTTGAATGCCCCCTTCTTTTGGCTCTGCGTGCGAAGTACAGACTCCCCCACACTTTACCTTTGATGTTGGCTGATGATTCCCGGATGGTCTCTCTGGTTCTAGGTTTCCTCCGGGAGAGTGGTTTTTATTCTCAGTTTTAAAGTTTTTAATCTCCCTCTGGTGTTGGGGCAGGGCGGTGAGTGTTTGGGTGTCTCCCACTGTAGGTGGTGTTCAGATTCCCGATTCACCTCCCTGCCTGGAATCCTCTTTTCTTTCCCTTTTACTCTGTTTTTACCCCTTCTTTTTAAGGCTTGGTTAGTTTTTCTATTCCCATACGTACTTTCTGCATTATCGCGGTTGTCCCTTTTCAGTCACAGGTGGTCTTGCCTATGCTGCTTCAGCATAGTGTTGGGTTCGTTCTCTTGCCAACTTCCCTCGTTTGTTTTTACTAATGACAACGTGACTGCCCTTTTACGTTTCCCCTTTTTTCCGTTTTATTGTTCTGCCTTTTCTGAGATGTCCCGTTAGCAGAATGGAGTCTATTTGAAACAAGGGACTGATGACCTTGCTGTTTGGTCCCTTTCACCTCAAACAAACAACCAACCAACCAACCAACCAACCAACCAACCCTTTTGTCGCAAGGCGAAATGCCGAGCTTAACATCTGGCACCACGGGAAGGCGGAAAGAGCCACTTACGGAAGTGAAGCATCTCTCATAGCCTCTCCTTCCCGAGTGAGGACTGCCGCGGCACACTCCACTGGAAGCGATACGCCCCAGTACGAGCTTCCGTGCCTTACGGCGCGCCGGCAACGGGCGGGCCCGCGCCGAAACGCGCCGTCAAGGGACTGACCTCACGCCAGACTCGGGACTCTGTGTTTTTTTTTTTTAAAAAAATCTTTATTTAATTCATTACATTATTCATATAACCCACTACCTAACTACATTAGTGGGTCTTAATAATGATACAGTTAATGCAGCTTTTTTATTCTACACTACAGGTACTTCTATTAGTTTTACTCTAGTCTTACCGCTATGGGGTTCTAAGCTACTTTATCTAAGAATCTACATTCTACCTGCAGCGTTAAGTGTGCCAGTGCTACTATAAACCTACTGGTGTTGGCCCGGACGACTGAGCTAATCCCAGTGGGCGTACCCCTGGCTCTGGGCTGGCCTTTAACTTGGTGTCGCTGCAGTGTAGTCCAGGTATTATCCTATCTTCTACATCTAATCTAACTACATGTAATAATTGGTGTGCGGTCAATTCCGGTGTTTTGTACCCCCCTCCCTCCTAGTCCAAGGTAAGGCGGATTCCAGCCGTATGACGGCTGGCCAGGTCCCTACCCGGCGGTACAGGAAGGGTGCACGGAGTCCAAGTCGGTGAAAGTGTTTGTCTTTTACTGATGGTTGTCCCTTAGAAAGTTCTTAATTACTTTCTTTGATATTACATCAGTGAGAGTATTTAGGGTGTTGAAGGTGTTTTCGTGCCTTATTATGTGGTATGTGTCATTGTTCGGTAGCTGTTGTCGAAGATCATGGGCTACATCATCGGAGAGGCGGCACTCGTACACCACATGTTCTGGTGTACCTTGCACAGCACCACAGTCGCACGCTGGTGTAGCCTGCTTCCCACGACATAGATATGTTGGGTATGGTCCATGTCCAGTAAGAAAGTGCAGCATTCCTCTTGTGGGTGTGAAAAATGTGAATTTCAACCTTTCCTCTATATCCGGTAGCAGTTCATAAGTTCTGCGTCCCCCCCCCAGGGGGTTCACAACTCTTTTGTGGATACGTGCGTAGCGAGCACGGGACCCCGAGCTAATGTGGCCCTCCTTCCTTTCTGGGCTGCATACTTTCCCTTTCCTCATCCTTCCCCCTCCCCCATCTTCGCCCCTCCTCACCTCTGGCTCTTTCCTTCCCTTTCTCCCCCTCTGGGAGTATGGTTTGTGCCTACGTCCGGAGACGGACGCTCTAAACTGTTACAAATTCCTTGCTTTCTATACTTGCCAGTCTTCGTCCTTCCTCTGTCCTTCTCTTTTCCTTCCCGCTTCTCTCTGCACTTTTCTCCGCTGCGGCGTTTGAGACCCCTCTTCTTTCCTTTCCCTTTCCCTTTCTCTTTTTTCCTCCCTGTGTGTGTCTGAAGGCCGACCCACACACTTCCATGCGTAGCCGGTGACGGGGTAACGCGTAATTCCCCGCCCCGGGTAGACAGGTAGGACACGTACGTACCCCCTGGTAACGGCCAGGCCCAGGGAGGGGTGATTACCTGAGCTGATACCTTCCGAAAGTGCCGATTGGTCCCTCCATCCGCTTGTCGGGAGGTGTGACCTGAGGTATGAACAATCACCTAAGGCGGGAGTGCCCTCAGTGAGGGCCCCCACAAGGGAAGAGCGCGTCATTGGAGACGCTGGTAATCATGGGGGATTCTTCCGCAATGGTTTCTTCACCTTCCACTATGTCTGCTCACAAACGTAAGTATACTGAGTCTCAGGCACAGACAGTTCTTCCATCGTTGCCACAATTCCTTGTTGTTTATCGGTCTGACGAAGGTCACGACTTCTCCACGGTCAACCCTTTCATTATTCAGAAAGGTGTCGACGTATTTGCAGGTCCTGTAAAGTCTTGTTCCAGAATACGGAATGGCACCCTGTTGTTAGAAACAGTCAGTGCCCTCCAGGCACAAAAATTTCTGCGTACTTCTCTGCTCCACACCTTCCCTGTGCGGGTGGAACCGCCCCGTACCTTAAATTCCTCGCGTGGGGTCATTTATACACGCTCCCTCGATGGTTTGTCTGACGAAGAAATTCAGCACTACCTGTCTGACCAGGGCGTAACGGCTGTTCATAGAGTTATGAAAAGGGTTGACACGAACATCATTCCAACCCGCACCGTCTTCTTGACATTTGACAAAGTTCAACTCCCATCGAAAATCAAAGCAGGCTATGAGATAATTTCCGTCCGCCCTTACGTCCCAAACCCTACGCGTTGCTATCGGTGTCAGCGGTTCAATCACACCAGCCAGTCCTGTTCCAATCCGGCCAAATGTGTTACGTGTGGCAAGGATGCCCATGAGGGTGCTTGTCCACCTCCATCCCCTCGCTGCATCAACTGTATGGGTGACCACGCTGATTCCTCTCGAGATTGCCCCGTTTTTAAGGACGAAAAGCTCATCCAGGAAATGCGAGTGAAGGAAAAGGTGTCGACCTTTGCTGCTCGAAAATTACTGGCCAGTCGCCAGCCCACCGTGCCTCAGACAGGAAAATACAGCACTGTCCTTGCTTCTCCTCGGCCAACAAAGGAGGCGGCCATGCAGACTTACGACCTCACCTTCAGTGCCACGGTCGTCAGATCGGCCAGCGCAAAGATCGCCCGTTCAACCTCACCACTTTCTCCTGCCCACTCGATGGCTCACTCTTCATTGGGTTCTGCTAAATCTCGAGCCCCAAAGTCCGACACCAAGCCTTCCAAAAAAGAGCATACTCGTGAAGAGTTTCTACGTACCACAACTTCCCAACCATCGGTTCCTACTTCATCTAAACATCATACTTCTAAGAAGGCTACAAAGAAACCCAGTTCCTCTCCTTCTCCGCCAAGGCGTGTCCTCCCCCTGCGGGTTCGGGGGTTAGAATAGGCCCGCGGTATACCTGCCTGTCGTAAGAGGCGACTAAAAGGAGTCTCACAAGTTTCGGCCTTATGTGATGGTCCCCTCTCGGGTTTGACCTCCATCTTTCTAAATTATTCCGAAGAGCGAGCCAATTGGGGAAGGGCGCCTTACATGGTGCACTGTATCCGTCGTGCATTGAGACCTTTAGCCGGCTTTTTCGTCGTTGCAATGATGTCCCGCTCGTTTTCCATCTCTTGGGCGAGGATACGTCCCTGGGTGCGATTCCCACGCTGCACTCTGCAGTGTTTCTTTTAACTGCGACGACGACCTTGGACAGTTTTGCACCTAAGATCCAGCACGGTAGCCAGTCCGTTGTGGTGGGGCCGCCATGTACCCTCTTGGTTGTAGCCCCCTGACAACACAGGGATCGCTCTACTGATGCCTGCGCCGTTAACTCCCCACGTATGCCAAGGAGTAGATGCCCGTCTCCCTGGGGCATCAGGACTCCGGGCAATGGCCATCCTGCCAGGTGGCTATTGCTGCGGCTGGGTGGCGCCCATGGGGAGGGCCCTTGGTCGGAGTAGGTGGCATCAGGGCGGATGACCCGCAATGAAGCGTGGTACATCATCTCTCGCTGGCGGCCAGCCGCCAGCAGTCTCTAAGCGTTCTCGGGCTCAATTTAATGCAGAAAAGTACAATCCGAAAACGTTCCCCTCTCTGGCCACGCCGTGGGAGGAGCGTAAGTCTCAGGATGGAGGTAATAGTTATTCGCCCCGATTCTTAGTTTGTACGAGAGCTGATGGGGAGTCTTTTCTCTCCATAAACCCTCAGTTGTTCGTCGAGCATTTAGAGGACAAGTTTGGGGAGGTGGAGGGCTTGTCAAAAATGCGCTCTTGATCGGTCCTGATCCAAACGGCATCCTCTGCCCAGTCACGATGGTTGCTTGCTTGTGACAAGTTGGGGATGTTGCTGTTCCGGTCACGCCGCATAAGAGTTTAAATATGGTTCAGGGAGTTATTTACCATAAGGACCTTCTTTTGCAGTCTAATGACGAGCTGCGCGCCAACTTAGAGCGCAGGGGTGTACATTTCGTCCGGCGCGTTCATCGGGGTCCGAAGGAAAATCAGATAGCTACCGGTGCCTTCATCTTGGCCTTCGAGGGTGATACGTTACCGGAAAAGGTCAAGGTGATGGTCTACCGATGTGACGTCAGGCCCTATATCCCTCCCCCGATGCGGTGCTTCAAGTGCTGGAAGTTCGGCCATATGTCTTCCCGCTGCACTTCCAGCCTCACGTGTCGAGATTGCGGACGCCCGTCTCATCCCGATACTCCATGTGCCCCGCCTCCCATCTGCGTCAACTGTGGGGAGCACCATTCACCTTGCTCGCCTGACTGCAAAGTCTTTCAGAAAGAGCGCAAAATTATGGAATATAAGACCCTGGACCGGCTGACCTATACTGAGGCCAAAAGGAAATATGACACTCCATCCTGTGAGAATGACATCTTCTTATGCAGCTGCTACAACTGTCCTAGCCCCATCAGTTTCGAGACTTCCAGCCAGCTCGATAAGCAGTAAGACTCCTCCTGCCCCCTTGCCTGTGGGGGCTCTACCCAACCGGTTGCTCCTGCACCACCTACCTCAGGAGCAACCTCCTCCCACCCGTCGGGGACGTCCATCCCCGCTTCTCAGCCGGAGAAGCGTCTAAATTCTTTGGCTACTCTCGCCCGTAAGAGTTCCCTTGGGACCCTCCCTTCCCAGGGTTCCACCAGCGGGAAGGATGACGGCCGTCAGCGGCATAAGTCCTCACCAGCGGCCGGCCGTAGGGCTTCCCGATCCTCCTCTGTCCCGGAGACTGAATCGGTGAAGCCTTCCCAGCCGGTGCAACCCAAGGTTCAGCGAGAGAAGTCCAAGAGAAAGACCTCTAAGGCCAAAGAACTTGCGGTGGCGCCAACCCCACCGCACCTTTCGCGCTCTGCGTCTGAGGATGCAGTCGAGATTCTAGCGTCCGCTGAGGACCTTGATCTCGCTGGTCCCTCAGACGCCATGGATGCCTCTCGTACAGGTACTGAATCGGTGGCAGTGAGTGAACAAGCGGCGTAAATTGCCTTCCCAGTCATTTCACGCCTTTCTCAGCCATGAACAATATCATCCTCCAGTGGAACTGCGGCGGTTTTTTCACCATCTAGGTGAGCTCTGACAACTTATCAGCCTTCACCCTTTGTTCTGCATTGCTCTTCAGGAAATTTGGTTTCCAGCAATGCGAACCCCCACCCTCCGTGGCTATCGGGGTTATTATAAGAACCGGGCAGCATGTGAAAAGGTGTCGGGTGGCGTCTGCATCTATGTCCTTCACACTCTGCACAGCGAGTCTGTCCCTCTCCACACACCTTTAGAGGCTGTCGCTGTTCGGGTGTGGACGCCACAGGCTGTTACCGTCTGCAGTCTTTATCTTCCAACGGATGGTGATGTCTCGCAGCATGTCCTGGCTGCGCTGATAGCCCAATTGCCGCCACCTTTCTTGCTATTGGGCGACTTCAACTCCCATAACCCTCTGTGGGGTGGGTCAATGGCAACAGGTCGAGGCGCCATCGTTGAGTATTTGTCGCAGCTCGATCTCTCGATTTTAAATGATTGTGCCTTCACACACATCAGTGTGGCGCATGGCACATACTCCGCCATTGACCTTTCAATATGTAGCCCTAGCCTCTTACCGTCTGTTCAATGGAGTGTGAATGACGACCTGTGTGGTAGTGACCACTTTCCGATCTTTGTCACTACCACAGCGTCACTCTTCTGGGCGCCCTAGCAGATGGGCTATGAATAAGGCTGACTGGGACTTGTTCTCCTCCACTGCCGCTCTTGAGTCTCTCTCTAATGAGGACATTGATGCGGTGGTTCAATCGGTCACCACCGGCATCGTTACTGCCGCCGAATCTGCCATTCCCCGTTCTTCTGGGTCCCCTCGGCGGAAGGCTGTGCCTTCGTGGTCGCCTGAGATCGCTGAAGCGATTAAAGATCGCCGGCGGGCGCTCCAGCGTCACAAGCGACATCTCTCCTTAGACCACCTTATCGCTTTCAAACGGCTGCGTGCGCGGGGCCGCCTCCTTATCAGCCAAGGCAAGGAGTGCTGGGAGCGGTATGTGTCCGCCATTGGCCTCCATGTCACTCCCTTGCAGGTCTGGGCCAAGATTCGACGCGTCTACGGCTATCGGACCCCGGCCAGCGTCCCTGCGCTCTCACTGAATGGAGCAGTTTGTACTGACTCCGACGTCATTGCCAATCGCTTAGCAGAGCATTTTGCTATGAGTTCCGCTTCTGCGAATTACCCCCAGGCCTTCCACTCCATTAAAGAGCGGATGGAACGTCGGAGCCTTTCGTTTCGCACGAACCACCCAGAATCTTACAATGCTCCATTCAGTGAGTGGGAATTTCGCAGTGCCCTAGCTGCTTGCCCTGATACCGCTCCTGGGCCAGATGGCATCCACTGTCAGATGCTGAAACACCTTTCAGTGGACTGCCAGCGGCGCCTTCTCGATCTTTACTACCGTCTTTGGGTCGAGGGGGTGTTTCCGTCGCAATGGCGGGAAGGCGTTGTCATCCCCGTTTTGAAACCTGGAAAGACCCCTCTGGAGGTGGACAGCTACCGCCCTATTAGCCTCACCAACGTTCTTTGTAAGCTTCTCGAACGGATGGTGAGCCGGCGCTTAAATTGGGTACTGGAGTCTCGGGGCCTTCTGGCTCCGTCTCAGGGTGGGTTCCGGAAAGGCCGCTCCGCCGCCGACAATCTGGTGAGCCTGGAGTCGGCCATCCGTACTGCCTTTGCCCGCCGTTAGCACCTGGTCGCTGTCTTTTTCGACATGCGGAAGGCGTACGATACGACATGGCGTCATCACATCCTTTCTACGCTTCGTGGATGGGGTCTTCGGGGCCCTCTGCCGATCTTTATCCGCAATTTCCTGTCGTATTGTACCTTCCGCGTGCAAGTCGCAGCCTCCTATAGTTCCACTCACGTCCAGGAGAACGGTGTGCCACAGGGTTCTGTTTTAAGTGTCTGCCTGTTTTTAATAGCCATTAACGGGATCGCTGCGGCCTTGGGAAATTCTGTCTCTGCTTCCCTGTATGCTGACGACTTCTGCCTTTATTACAGCTCTACTGGCATTGCAGCTGTTGAACGTCAGCTACAGGGCGCTATCCGTAAGGCGCAGTCTTGGGCTGTAGAGCATGGGTTTCAGTTTTCGGCAGCGAAGACCCGCGTTATGCATTTCTTTTGGCGCCGAACAGTCCATCCTGAGCCGCGGCTTTATCTTGCCGATGAACTCCTTGCTGTGGTGGAGACCCACAGGTTTTTGGGGGTGGTTTTCGATGCCCGGTTGACTTGGCTGCCTCATATCCAGCAGCTTAAACAGATGTGTTGGCGGCATCTAAACGCTCTGAGATGCTTGAGCCACACCTGCTGGGGCGCCGACCGCTCTACCCTGTTGCGGCTCTACCAGGCGTTAATCCAGTCCCGTCTGGATTATGGGAGCCTGGCTTATGGCTCAGCATCCCCATCTGTTACGGGTACTGGACCCAATTCTCCACAGCGGGATACGCCTTGCCACTGGTGCTTTCCGCACCAGCCCTGTGGACAGCGTACTAGTGGAGGCAGGTGTACCTCCACTGCGGTTCCGGCGCCAACGTTTGCTGGCCGCTTATGCTGCCCATGTTCTAAGCTTGCCTGGGCATCCAAATTATCGTGTCCTGTTCCCGCAGTCAGTCGTCCATCTGCCAGACCGTCGGCCCCGGTCGGGTTGTCCGATCGCCGTACGCGGCAAGGAGCTTCTGTGCGGGCTTGGGTTTTTCCCTGTTCCACCTCCTTTCCGGGCGCCTCTGCGTACACCCCCGTGGTGTGTTACTCTCCCTTGCCTTCGGCTCGACTTGGCACAGGGCTCGAAGGACTCGGTTCCTCCAGAGGCCTTCCGCCGCCGCTTTTATTCCATCCTGGCCACGCATCAGGGCTCTGGAATTGTTTACACCGACGGTTCGATGGTTGCTGGTCGTGTCGGGTATGCGCTAACTCTAGGGAACCATTCCGAACAACGGTCCTTGGCGGCTGGCTGTAGCGTTTACACTGCTGAGCTAGTCGCCACCTTTAGAGCCCTAGAGTATATCCGCTCCTGCTCAGGTGAGTCCTTCGTTATCTGTAGCGATTCCCTGAGCGGTTTACGAGCTCTCGACCAGTGTTTTCCTCGTTCTCGTCTGGTGATGGCTATCCATGAGTCCCTGCATACTCTTGCGCGTTGCGGCCGCTCTGTGGTCTTTGTGTGGACCCCCGGTCATGTCCGTATCCCGGGCAATGAACATGTTGACCGCCTGGCGAAAGAGGCCATGAGTAAACCAGCTCTGGATGTTGGCCTCCCAGAGGCTGATTTGCGGGCAGTCCTCCGCCGAAACGTTTTTGAGCTTTGGGACGCTGAACGGCGCGATCGGATTACACCCAATAAACTCCGTGCCATTAAGGAGACGACGACTGTGTGGCGGTCCTCCATGCGAGCCAACTGCAGGGACTCAGTCGTCCTTTGTCGGCTCCGCATTGGCCACTCCCGGCTAACACACAGTTATTTACTGCGCTGGGAGGACCCTCCTGTATGTCGGTGCGGGGCGGCTTTGACGGTGGCCCACATTCTGTTGGCCTGCCCCCTTTTAGCTGTGGTCAGGCAGACATTTGCGCTGCCTGATATGCTCCCTGCCGTTTTATCTGATGACCCTGTTATGGCTGCCTTAGTTTCACGTTTTATTAGGGCATGGAGTTTTTATTCTTTCATCTGAGTGTTTCTGTTTTATTTTATATTTTGTGTTGATTCTGGCCTTTGGCCTATGATTTTAAACTGATCTCTTAATGTGTTTCTAAGTGGTTGGCTTTTCCTTTTTTATTTCTATGGTCGGCCAACCACTGTCACACTCTGTGTGGTTTTAGTTCGTTTTGTCTTGTCCTTGTCTCCGTTTCTCTTGTTCTGTATCGTCTGTGATCTATTCTGTTCCTCGTTTTTATTCTCTGTGGGTGTTCTTTGTATTTGGAAAAAGGGACCGATGACCGTAGCAGTCTGGTCCGTTTCATCCCCCAAACCAACCAACCAAGGCGTGTCCCATCTACAGCACCACCTGGCGGAAATCGCCCTCGGCCGTCTTCTGTGTCGCCGAGGCGCACTGCTGGTGGCCGGTCAACCGGCCGATCGCTGGTGGCAGGAGCTGCTCCTGACCAACCTATGGATCAGGATCTTCTGCCCTCGGCTGACTGCCACTCCATGCTGTTGGTCGCTAGCTCCGAGCAGTCTTTGAGTTGACAGCAACTTCGGTCACATTCCTCCATTTTTTCTTCACCCCATGTCCATTATCCACTGGAATATCCGCGGCATTCGAGCCAATAGGGATGAATTGTCGATCCTCTTACGATCCTACTCGCCGGTCATCTTCTGTCTTCAGGAAACAAAGCTGCGTCCCCATGACCGCCTTGTTCTCCCTCATTTTCAGTCCGTCCGATATGATCTCCCCTCTGTTGAAGGCTCTCCAGCCCATGGAGGACTCATGATTCTTCTCCATGATACTCTCCATTATCACCCAATCCCCTTAAACAGTTCCTTCCAAGCTGTCGCCGTCCGTCTTTCCCTTTCCGGATACTCGTTCTCTCTTTGTACTGTATACATTCCATCGTCCACACAAATGGCACGAGCTGATCTCCTTCATCTTCTTAGTCAGCTTCCACCCCCCTATTTGCTGGTTGGGGACTTCAATGCCCACCACCCGCTTTGGGGATCTCCACATCCTTGTCCACGTGGCTCCATATTGCTAGACGTCTTCCACCAAGCGCATCTAGTTTGCCTCAACACTGGGGTCCCCACATTTTTGTCTGTCTCCACGACAAATTTATCTAATTTGGACCTTGCGGTCGGTACTGTTCCGCTAGCTCGGCGCTTCGAATGGTTCGCCCTTGATGATACACACTCGAGTGACCACTTTCCATGTGTCCTTCGACTGCAGCCTCAACTACCATATATGCGCCCGCGACGCTGGAAGTTTGCCCAAGCCGATTGGACACTTTTTTCGTCTCTAGCGACATTCGATGACCGTCGCTTTCCCAGCGTCGACGATGAGGTCACACATATTACCGACGTTATTCTTACAGCTGCGGAACGTTCAATACCACGCACCTCCGAATTGCCCCGGCGCCCCCCAGTTCCTTGGTGGAACGAGGCATGCCGTGACGCACTACGTGAGCGGCGACGTGCTCTTCGCATTTTCCGTCACCATCCTACTTTGGCCAACTGTATCCGCTATAAGCAGCTCCGTGCGCGATGCCATCGCGTCATCCGCGATAGCAAGAAGGCAAGCTGGAAATTCTTTATTAGCTCATTTAACACCTTCACTTCCTCCTCGGAAGTTTGGAGTCGGCTTCGACGGTTCTCAGGCGAGCCTAGTTTCTCCCCGGTTTCTGGGCTCACTGCCGCGCATGATACATTAGTGGACCCCGTCGCAATTTCTAACTCATTGGGTCAGCACTTTGCTGAGATTTCGAGCTCTTCCAATTACCCGCCAGCGTTTCTCCCGAAGAAACGTGCAGCGGAAGCGCGAGCTCTTGCTTTCTCCTCTCCAAATCGCGAAAGCTACAATACTGTTTTCTCCATGGGGGAACTCCAACATGCACTCTCTTCTTCTCGCTCCTCCGCCCCAGGACCGGATGGTATCCACGTCCAAATGTTGCTGCATTTATCAACCCATAGTCTGCGTTACCTCCTTCGCCTTTATAATCGAATTTGGACCGACAGTACTTTTCCCCGACGATGGCGGGAAGCTGTCGTTCCTGTTCCTAAACCTGTAAAGGACAAACATCTCCCCTCTAGCTATCGCCCCATTTCTCTCACGAGTAGTGTCTGTAAGGTTTTGGAGCGTATGGTAAATTACCGTTTAGCTTGGTGGCTGGAATCCCGCAGTCTTTTTACACCTGCCCAATGCGGATTCCGAAAGCATCGTTATGCAGTTGACCATCTAGTTGCTCTCTCCACTTATATCATGAATAATTTTCTCCAGAAACTCCAAACAGTAGCAATATTTTTTGATCTGGAGAGAGCATACGATACCTGTTGGAGGACAGGTATCCTCCGCACACTGTTCTCTTGGGGCTTTTGAGGTGTGCTGCCCCTTTTCCTTCGCGAATTTATGGCAGAGCGCACATTTAGGATGCGGGTGAACACTACTCTCTCCCGTACTTTCTCCCAAGAAAACGGGGTACCCCAGGGCTCCGTGCTGAGTGCTGTACTGTTTGCCATTGCCATCAATCCAATTATGGATTGTCTCCTTCCTGATGTCTCGGGCTCCCTCTTTGTGGACGATTTTGCGATCTACTACAGCTCTCAACGGACCAGCCTTCTTGAACGACGTCTTCAAGGATGTCTCGATCGCCTCCACTCTTGGAGCATCGAAACCGGCTTCCGTTTTTCTCCCAGTAAGACCGTTTGTGTTAATTTTTAGCGACGTAAGGAGTTTCTTCCACCCTCATTACATCTAGGACCTGTCAACCTTCCGTTTTCAGACGTCGCTAAATTCTTGGGTCTTATGTTTGACAGAAAACTGTGCTGGTCCTCCCACGTTTCCTATCCTTCGGCTCGTTGTCTTCGATCCCTCAACACCCTCCGTGTCCTGAACGGTACCTCCTGGGGAGCAGACCGAGTGGTACTTCTCCACCTCTATCGCGCCTTAGTGCGCTCAAAATTGGATTACGGGAGCATAGTCTACTCCTCTGCTTGGCCGTCTATTCTTCGGCGTCTCGACTCTATCCACCACCGTGGATTACGTTTAGTGTCTGGAGCTTTTTACACCAGCCCTGTGGAAAGCCTTTATGCTGAGACTGCTGAACCTCCGCTGTCCAACCGGCGAGCAGTCCTTCTGAGTCGTTACGCAAGCCATCTGTCTTCCATGCCTGCTAATCCAGCCCATGACATCTTTTTCGACGCCTCCTTTGATGTAGGGTATGCAGGCCGCCCCTCCTCCCTACTACCACCGGGAGTCCGCTTCCGTCAACTGCTCCATTCTCTTTCCTTCCGCTTTCCTAAAACCCTCTTGACAACTTGGGGTACAGCATCGCCTTGGCTCCGTCCCCGGATCTGCCTGCTCCGTGACCTTTGTCGTTTTCCCAAGGATGGTACCCCTTCTTGTTTATCGTCGGGCATTTGCTGCTCTATGTGCACAAATGAAGGTAGCCACATTTATTTACACCGATGGCTCGAAAACATCATTAGGTGTAGGGAGTGCGTATGTTGTTGGCGACACCCCAAATCACTTTCGGCTTCCCGACCAGTGTTCGGTCTATACTGCGGAGCTTTACGCTGTTCTCCGGGCTGTCCACTACATCCGCCGCCATCAGCAGATACAGTACGTTATCTGCTCAGATTCTCTCAGCTCTCTCCTCAGTCTCCAAGCTCTTTACCCTGTGCACCCTCTGGTCCACCGGATTCACGACTGTCTGCGCTTGCACCACCTGGGAGGCATCTCGGTGGCGTTCCTCTGGCTCCCGGGACACGTTGGTATCTGCGGAAATGAGGCGGCCGATATTGCAGCCAAGGCTGCAGTCTCTCTTCTTCGGCCAGCTATTCCATCGATTGCCGTCGCCGATCTACGGAGCGTTTTATGTCGTCGTGTTGTTCATTTATGGCACGCGCACTGGTCGACACTTCCCCAAAATAAAATGCGGGACGTGAAAACTCTTCCTTGTGCTTGGACCTCTTCCTCCCGAACGCGTCGTCGGGAGGAGGTAATTTTAACTAGACTCCGGATAGGGCACTGCCTGTTTAGCCATCGACATCTTTTAAACGGCGATCATCCCCCACTCCGTCCCCACTGCTCTCAGCTGTGGACGGTAAGACACCTTTTAATTTAGTGCCCCTATTTTAATCCGTTACGCTCCCGTCTACAGCTGTCGCCTGATACATCGTCGATTTTAGGAGATGACACGCGCTCAGCCGATCGCGTTCTCGAGTTCATTAGTGCCAGTGAAATGACGTCAGTCATTTGCTTTTTTTGGGGACAACCAACCCCTTTCTGTAGTGGATTTTTAAGCCTTCCTTCTGCTTTTAGTTTCTCCAATTTTATGACTTTCGTTCCCATTGATGCTGGTTTCCATTTTCGGTTTTTTACTGTTTTCTAAGTCACGGACTGGGCGCTAATGACCATAGCAGTTTTGCGCCCTAAAACCAAAAAAAAAAAAGCCGGGCGGCGCCCCCTCACCGGCTGGAGAAGTCCCACCCAGCCACAGCCGCATATCGCTTCACACCCAGATTCCCATTCACGTTCGTTGGTATGGTGGGTATCGCTGAAACAACCGCTTCGTAGCTGTACCGCTCGTTGCCCTCACTGATCTACCTCCAACAATAACAACCGCACCACAACGGGTTACCAGTTGTTCATTTGCGTAACGTCACTAGCAAACGTAGACGTCCATCCCCGTTTGCAAATTCAACGATTATTTCATGCCTGTCTGTTAGGTGTCTCGACACACTACGTCTGCCCACATACACGCAACAAAATGTGCACGACTAGAGAACAGGTGGAAGGTGGCCCCCGTGCATATGCGATGTCCATTACGCGACTGACTGTCAACCGGCCTCTGTACCATGTCGCAGATGTGGAACGCGGTGCACCATGCTATCACACTGTGAGAAGAGACGACTACGTCTGAATACACGCGCCACTACATCAACAGATGGCTCATGCTGATTGCCATCCAGGGCGTCCATTCCTCCCACAAATGTCTATGGCGTACCACACTGCAATGCAGCTGTTATGGGGAGACGACACATAGCTGAGTGCACAACATTTGGTCCGTATGGTTCGCTGTTGTTGGGCGCAGTCGTTGTACGGTCACACATGTGCCACAGTGTATCATTCAGTACCTAAGGACCGATGTGCAGCACAGTGTGTGGGTTAGGTGTACGGCATCAGCGGACAGTGGACACAGGCTGTACCACCATGTAGACTGAGTGCAAACACCTGACCGACCAGCTTGCGAAAGCAGGGGGGGAGGGGGAGGGGGGGGCGATGTACGTCCTGCTGCCATCCACATTACGGTGTATAGCGGGAGCATGTGGAAAGTTAGCAACACCTGCAAGGTGTTGAACATGAAGCAATACACAAGTGACCGGGCAGTGCGAGTAGTGAACTATATCGAGAGGGTTGCGGTTAGGCAACACTACATTGATTCAACGAGTTGTATGACAGTTACAGAGCAGGTTAAGGCCCAACGTGGGTTAGGTTAAGGCCCGACGTGGGTTAAGGTAAGGTACACAATGTGGTAAGGGATGGTGTGTTGGGGGGGGGGGCACGCGAGGTTAGTTGATAGTGACCATAGTAAGTGGATGCCCGAGGCAGCGTCAGTATGTCACAGGAGATATGTCACGTTAGGATGCACTTTTGGCCCATGACAGGCGGCGCGCTGGGTCCGTGCTTGTGGCAAGGGAGTGGCAGACCTATGTTTTTCATCCCTGCTATTGTTTCTGTGCTGTAAGACGAGGCAGTGTGGTGATGTTGGGTGCACCCCTGTGTAGGACATGTGTGGGTGTTGGTGGCTTATCTGAGCAATTGTGGTTGTCGGAAGAGTGGAATTTTCTGTTTTACGATAGGACCTCCTGGTCTGGTTATCATAGTGTGGATGGTGTAATGTGGCGGAGAAGATGCACTGGATGTTGGTCCATGCTGGTGCTTACATATCGTATCTGTGTCTGTTACAGGCAGAGAGTAGTGTGTGACAGTGTCTGGCTGATGTGTGGTTCATAGTGTGTGCACAGACTTTCAGCATGTATAGGGACATTCGCATATATCATCTATGTGGCCCAGCATCATTTACTACGCAGTGTTGTGAGGCGACTGAACTATTAGTAAAGTGCTGATGTACAGGAGAATGTTTGCCTTCTACCAAAGGGCGAGTATCGACTCTAACCCAGCGTTGGCATCGCAGGAATCGGTCTTGGAAAAAACTTCCCCGACACCGTCACCATTTTGCGGGGTATAGACCCTCTATATTCTGAGAGGAGCACTGTTTGCCACGGGCGTCAGGTCTCGCGGCCTGCAGTCCAGTGCCCCCAAGGAACCGTGTGGAGGTGGTGCTGCTGTAGCATCTGCTTACAATGGGCATCAACCGGCGCATGTTTCCCCTGTGGTTAGCAGGGTCCACAGCACTCGGCTCAGGCTAGCCAGGCCTTGCCCATCGTCGAGCCTGGAGTGTTCCGGGTTCTTGGCCTAGAGTCAAGTCGCAGCTTATTCATCGTCGACCCACGAGTCGGCGTCTGAATCATTGCTGCTGGCCTCCGGAGACGCATTGGGGTCATGGAGCATTGCTGCTCTTTCCCTTAAGAGTTCCAGAGCCCTTTGCTGCAAATATTGTTCAAGCGCCTGTGTGGATATTGCAGAGGCAAGAGTGTTGAGCGCCCTCCAGTGCTCTCAGCTCCGGAGTAGCGCTCTAACGCCTCTGTTAGGGGGCAGTTCGCCTCCCTGCACTTCATCAAATTGTGGGCAGTCCCACAGAGCGTGCTCCGGGATTCCTTCCTCGCCACAGTCACAGTCTTTGGTTTGTCTTTTGCCTGTCCTACACAAGTAGGTCGATAAAGGGCCATGTCCTTTCAAGAAGTGCACCAGTCCCCGTGAGGGTTTCAGAAACCGGAGTCTCATCCGCTCTCTCACGTGGGGAATATGCGGTACCCGTGCCTGCTAGTGTGGAGCGCGTCCCACCTTTGCTGCCACTCGTCAAGGAGCCAGTTGCCGACTTCAGCAACGCTGTCTGCCGGTCGGCCTAAGATGTTATTGACCCCTTCCGGATTGCCCTTCTGGAGCCAATACAGCGCACACCTTTCCCTGACCAGAAGGTCAAGTGGGGGGATTGCTGTGATGACAAGTAACGCATCAGCAGATATCGTGCTGTATGCTCCAGTGAAGCGCACCAGCGGTGGGCGCTGGAGCCTCCTCATCGCCGCCGCAGGTTTCATCTGTCTCAATTGAGATAAAAAAACTTAAACTGAAAATGATAAACTTATTTTCAACATTTGACCCATCAACTAACATCTTCAATTTATCATTAAATTGAACTAAAATATTTTTAGGACTATTATTAATCCCATCAATGTTTTGACTTACACCATCACGGATTAATATTATTTGAAATAAAATAAACTTAACCTTACATAATGAATTTAAAACATTACTAGGACCAAAATCATTTAATGGAACATCATTTATCTTCATCTCAATTGTTATTATAATACTATTTAATAATTTTATAGGATTGTTCCCTTACATCTTTACTAGAACAAGACATTTAGCATTAACATTTGCAATCGCTCTACCTATATGATTAAGATTCATGTTATTTGGATGAATTAATCATACCAATCACATATTTACACACCTTGTTCCACAAGGAACACCTCCTGCATTAATATCATTTATAGTATTAATTGAAACGTGATGGCCACGAGAATGCTAGAGTGATATAGCCTCAGGGTTTGCAACGGCAGGTGGAACTGCTTGTTTGCAATACTGGCTATCTTGTGGAAGAGGGCCTGGCCTTTGCGACATACGATCTCTATGTGCGCAGAGAACAGTCTGGACTCATCGAGGTGGACTCCCAGCTACCTCATCATGCGTGTTAGATTGATAGCCCCTTCGGTGGCACCGCCAGCGATTCGGAGTACAGGGTCACGCGCCAAACGGCCGCGCAACAAGATACACACAGTCTTCTCCGCAGACAGCCTCAGCTTCACTTTCTGGCACCACTGCTGCAGCGCATTAAGCGCTGCATTGCAGTTTACTTCCAGCATTACCGGAGAGTCACCTTCTATCACTAGAAGGATGTCATCGGCGTACGCCACCACGCCTCGCACTTGTCGCAGTTCTCAAAGTTCTTCCAGCACTGGCTCAAGTCCTACATCCCAGTAAATGGGACCGCAGACCGAGCCCTGCGGTCATCCCTTGGTGATCGACTTCTCAACCACCCACCCCGGGCACCGCAACACCGCCCGCCGGTCACGGCAGTAGTCGAGCAGGCACCGGTACAGGGGCCCAGGACATTCCAACTTCCTTAGGCTGTCGAACAGTGCCGTCCACCATAGGTTTTCGAAAGCCCCGGCGATGTCAACCATTATCCCCGCAACGTACTTAGCTGTAGATGTGTCCACCAGCGACATTGCCTTGTTTATAGGATCTTCCATACACAGGCCCCTCCTGAATCCATACTGGTCGGGACTTCGTCCCCTAAGCTCCCAGTGTTGCTCCAGCCGGAGGCATAGGAGCTTCTCCTGGAGCTTGGCCATGGAGTTCAAGAGACAGATGGGTCGGTATGATGTCGGCACTTCCGGATCCTTGTCCTCACCCTTTCGCAGAATGACCACTTCAGCCAACTTCCACGACACTGGTACCCGTCCCTGACGTAAACACTCATTGTAGAGGTTTGTCAGGTAAGGTCAGATCTCCGCGCACAAGTCTTAGAGAACCTCGGCAGCGAGTCCATCATGGCCCATCGCCTTTTTACGGCGCAATTCAAGAATTGCAACGGTAACTTCACGTTCAGTGAATGGAGCAACCGGCGTCTCATCGGCATACACCTCTTGGAGCTGTCGCCTCAGATTCCCCTGTTCCTCATCCTCATCCTCATCTTCGCTACTATCATCGGGCAATAAGATGCTCATGAGGTGCTCAGCTGACTCTCGCCAGTCCCTGGTGTGGCTGCTATCGATCTTCCTTAGGGTCGACAGGACAGTCGGTGACCGAACTTTCGACGCTGCAATCTTGTCTGGCGTACCCCAGGGGTCAGCCAACAGACTGTCACGAACGAAAGAGTGCCAACTCTCAGTTCGTACCTTGTGCAGTGTCCGCTTAAACACCGCCTTTGCCCGTCTGTACCGCGCAAGCGTGGCCTCACGCATGTGATCGCCTATGCTGCGCTGGTAGTGCCGCCACGCCCTTCTGCATTCGCGTCGGAGACGCTGCAGCTCAGGGTTCCAAGGCACCTTGGGCGTCTTCCCTGTGTGGACCAACGGGACTGCGCCTGTTGCTGCTGTCTGTAAGGTTGCCGTCAGATCCTCTGCAGGTTTGTCTACATCCACAACGTGATCCATTGGCCAATTCGGTACCACTAGATTTCCTCTTAGTCGATTCCAATCAGCCTTTCGCCAGTTGTACTTGACGATGCCGTTCACCTGGTCTTGAGGAGGAGGCTCCCCATCATAGGCTACAGTGAATGTGATCAGATTGTGGTCACTTAGTGTCGTTCCGCGCCATACCTTCCAATTCTCCGCACGGCGATTTGCGTGTGCACTCTTCAGTGTCACATCAATGTACGAGGTCGCCCCTCTGCGACCTTCGAAAGTTGGTGGGAAGTTTCGTCGGTTCAACACTTCTAGTCTGAGCTCGTGAATTGCTTCAGCGAGTCTCTCACCTCGCCTAGCGGCGCGTCATGTCCCTCTGCCATAGGGGTGACATGGCGTTTGCGTCCATTGTGCAGATGAGCAGGTCATCGCGGTAGAACCCAACCGCCTCTTTTAACTGGTCGATATACGGACTCTCTCTGTGCCTGTACTGGAAGTACATGTTCAGCACGAAAAAGGTGAAATCGCCAGTGCTCATCTCAGCTAACACCATGCATCTGTTGCTTAGGTGCGCCACTTTCACTGCTCTGAGAGATCGAGTTAGCACAACGATTGCTGCCATAGGATGCTCTCCCCCAGCCAGGATCTGAGCTGTAGTCGGCATATATCGGATCTTTCCGTCCCTAGAGTAGGGCTCTTGCAGACATAGAATGTCTAGAGACGACTCCTCCGCACGGCGTCGTACCTCGTGCATCACCGCTTGCGTTCGAGCGCAGTTCAGTTGTGCTTTTTTAACCGACACGGGCGTTGTGTGTTTTCACAGTCCGGTCGGCAACAGGTGAGGCAGCAGCCGGTAAGGAGACGGTTGACGAGAGGTCTTGTCTCCCATAGTCTGTCCTTTGGATTTTACGTTGTGCAAGAATCTTATAATAGTCACACTCTTTGCCTGCCGTGTCGCATTTGCGATTACGCTTTTTACACGGGATGCAGACCGCTCGGTCCCCCGCCTTTCCACAGTCCTTTCTTATGTGGCCGTTCTCGCCACAGTGCCCACACGTTATTACACTCGGGTCCTGCTTGCAGAACCTTACCGAGTGATTCACATCCTGGCACCGCGTGGAGACGACGAAGTCCAGGTAGTCATCGACTGGCATGGACTCGAAGCCCATGTACAGTCGTTTCTGCCTTAGAATGGCGACTCTGAGTCTGGGACTTACTTCTACCACGAGATGTGATGTTTGTCTGCCCCTTGGTCCAGTCTGGAACTTCGGCTTAAACTCCTGGCGGAATTGTGTTTCCGAAAGACCTCCAAGGTCGTTCTGCTTTCGAGTTAGCTCAACCACAGCTTCATTCTTCATGACGCAGGGTACATGATATATGATTATCTGCGGATTGAGCTTTTTCGGCAGTTCGCACTTCAGTGCGTCTGTCAGTTGGTTGTTAGCTAGAAGTTTCTGGCGATCAGTCTCAGACGCCACATCAACGATGAGCGTCAGGCCGTTTGTGGTGACCCGTGAGAACTTCACACCTTCAACCCCTGGCCTGACCAGACCAGAGAGGTGAACTTCTTTCTCACTTCTGCGCCACTTTCATTGCCCTTAGACTTGATGAAGAGCGTAGCCTTCTCAGTATGGGCTTTGGTTATCATCGCCTGCGTTTTCCGTTCTGGTGAGGGTGGAGCGGCGGCAACTTGTGCAAAGGTCTTGGGCGGCACCAGAGGCACCGCTTTCATCCTCGCCAGCTCCTCCTCCAAGGCGTCCACCCTTCCTGCGAGGGCTGAAAGCGCCATGGCCCAGTCAAACAACTTAGCTATCAGTTGTCTCTTAAAATTCCCCAGATTTGTCTCCTCGACCAGTTGCCCCGGTTTTAGAGTGTCATCCACGAGCTTCAGGACGTCCTCGAGCCGCATTGCGATAAGCTTCACGGTCGCAAGATCGCTAGGGCTTGCCTTGTATCGGGACTTGCCGTCCTCGACTGGGCCGCTGGGCTGTTGCCCGGCTACCTGCGCAGAGTCCGGCTGCTTGTTCGGCTTTCGCCTCTTCCGTCGGGTCTGGGACTTGGCCCTTCGATGCCCGACATTGGCGTAGAGGCGCGGCTACTGCTGGCGCTTTCACCGACTGGGCCGCTGGGCTGCTGCCCGGCTACATTTGCCGGTTTCCGCGCGCTTTTCGCCGTCTCCGACGGTTGAGACTTCGGCCGCGCGGCCGCCGTCTCTCCCGCCAGGCGGGTCTGGGTGGACGTGCCAGCGCCAACTGGGCCGCCGGGCTTGCACCCGGCTACCTGCGCCGGTTTCGGCTTGTCTCCCGCCTTAGGCGCCGCTCTTGGCGCCGGCTGGCGGGGTGGCGGCATTAGCTCGGTTGCAGCGTCCGCACTCTGTGATCTCTGCCAGAGCACTTTTCAGAGGTGTTTTTCTGCTTCCTCAGCTTTGCCTTTCGTTCTTTCTCGCTGTCACTTTCACTCGTGTCAGCGAGCGTCCTTGTCAGCGTCTCGCTTGCGGCAGTCTTAGCGCTCCATACACGAGGTGTCCGGAACTCCAATTCTGGCATGCTAAGCGCGGGGTCATGGTATTGTGGCCTAGGGGCCTCCGACTGCCCTTGTGTTGGCAGTTTGTCATAACACGAGGTGTCACTCACTCCCCGAAAGGTCGGTGTGTTGACTCTGCGACGGCCCACCAGTTCCGTCGGGACAAGGTTGATTGAGAGAATCCATGTGGTTTCCACGATCAGCTAGGGATATAAGTGGTCCACCCAGGCGTCGCCCCGCTTACTTGGGTAAGCCTTATACAACAGAGGGTTGGCCGGTCCTCTGAGGTGGCTGACTAACGACTGTTCACAACTCAACAGCCTTGTGCCCCATAGCCACCAGCTAACGCAGAGGGTGATGGGTAATTATAGAGATTGTCCTTCTCTTGTCCAGGCGTTTAAGCCAAGACGCCGGTCCAAAACACCCACGACCTTCCACTGCGCGCCTCTCAGCGGTCGTTGAAGTGCGTGTCTCAGATTACGGCCGTCGCTGGTAGCGCTTGCCAGCTACGGGCTAGGGTACCCCGGGTTTGCCAGGCCCGTACGGCGGCTGCGTTAGCCTCCGTCCCTGCGGTCGTGGTCTAAGACCACTCAGGAGCATCCTCCTGGGGCAGCTCCTGGTGAGTTCCGCGTTGGGGTGGCCGTTTTCGGCCTCCCCTTCGCAGTCGTACACCAAGGAATCCTTCGAGCGAGGCTGAGTCGCCGTCCGCGTCGCATCTTCTGAAAGTCAGAAGGCACTTCGCAGTCAGCGCCCGTCCTCGCTCGTGGACATCGGCCTGCTTCCGCATTAAGTTCTCTGTTGGGAACTCTGTTTCCGCAGGAACGATGACCGCCCATACTCCCCACTATGCTTTGTGCGCCAACCGCGTGCGCCAACCACGACCAACATTGCGTTTGTCCGGGCGGCGCCGCTAAGTCGTCCGAACGCGGCCGGCCGAGCAGGGCGCAGCGGGGCCACCGCCCGCCACCGGTGCAGCAGCGAGAGCGGACCGCCAGTCAAGGACCGACCGTCCACCCCGCGCCAGTTAGCAGCGCGCGCACAACCCGGCCGAACACTGCCCAGCGCGGCGCAGCCGACACGGGAGCGCAGCCGCGCGCAGCCCGGCCAGCGGACGGACCCCGCCGCTACTCCGGCCAAACCGCACCACCGCTCGACAGTTGCCTGGCGGGACATGCGCGAGGCCGGCGTCGCAGCAGGAGCCCACCACCAGCGAGCCGCAAGAGGCGCACAAGTTAGCTACCGCGCGCCGACACACGTCGACGCGTATCACTGAACACGCACATCCAACATACGAGCTCGGATACTAGACTTAGCAGTCCGACACCTACAAGCGCTCGCAGTAGTTAGAGAGGCACGCTCAGCTTGGACAGGCCAGTGTTCGGTCCGTCTACCTCAACACGTGCGCCTCCGTGTGGGGAGTAAACTCCCGTGGCACTTGTGGTAGTGAGGAATGACTTCCGTAGCGCACACAGGCAGAGACGGAGACATATCCTCGCAGAGAGACACTGTAAAAGTCGGGCTTGCGCCTAACAAGTTAGCAACCTCTGCAGGTGACATACGCGGCACGGCTAGTGCATCGTGAAATGTCCTTACGCAAAAGCGGCGCCCGCCGCACCCCGGCCGGAGCCAGGGCGCAGCAAGCGCCGCCAACACAAAAGCGGCGCCCGCCGCACCACGGCCGGAGCCGGGCCGCAACAGACGCCACCACAGCAAAAGCGGCGCCCGCCGCACCCCGGCCGGAGCCGAAGCGCAGCAAGCGCCGCCAAAGCAAGCAAGTGCCATTCACCAGTGAGCAAGGATACTAGACACGAAGGTCCAACACCATAACGCCCACGGCGAGCAGAGGTGCGAGACTCAGCTTGGAGAGACCAGTTGCCCAGTCCCTCTGCATCTACGTCTGCACTCTGCACGGGAGTCGCCCTTCTCTCATTGGTTTCACCGATTGCCCGGTTACTCATCTTACACCACGGGTAGGTTGAGAGATCGGACATTTAGCCGCCCGTCTTCTACCAGTATAGGTGGACTCCACCACTGGTCAGACGGCATAACGGCCTTCGTAAGACAGTAGATAGGGACAATTTTTTTCTTTTTTTCTTCCAAATTTATTAAACATACATAACCCACTTTCTAATAATTTTGAGTGGGTGTATTAAGACTATCTCTGCTATTAGCACTACAGGAGCGGTTTATTAATGCATGCATACTATCTGAGTGTTTTGCAGTTTTTGCTGTATGTGAATGATCGGCCTCTTAGCCTCTCTGGAATCCTGCCAGAGTTGCCCGTCCCTAGCCACGTGGAGGCGGGCCGCTACTACTAGAGAAACCACTCCATTTGTAATACTCTTTTATTCCCCCCCCACCACCATACTGATCTAACTACAACTACCAAATACTATAAATCAAAGATTTACACAAACGTAGTATTTACATATTTACAGATGCGTATTAGATCTGAAGCGCATTTACTCTCTCCCAAGGTAGGCTCGCTGGGCCTCCCTTGAGATTTTGTTAACCAATTTTGCGAAATTGCTGAACAATTCGCTTTTCGCCAATATTTCATTAATATTTCTTGTCCGCAGAAGCTGCCTCTCCCCTGAGACAACCTGTTCATATATTGGGCACTCACACTGTGTGTTCTGGCGATCCTTCGTGGGCACCACAGTCACACTCCAGTGTTGGCCTTTTCCCTATTTTATGCAGGTACGTGGGATAGGGACCGTGTCCTGTGAGGAAGTGAACTAAGCCCTGCGAGGGCTTCATTATCTTGTTATTTAGTCTTCCCCCTCACTGTGGGTAGAAACCCGTGGACTCTTCAGCCCGTACTGGACCCATCCCATTCGTCCTGCCAAATGTCAAGCACATTTCCACGGATGGCTTTGACACTTACCAGAGGAATGCCCATTGTTTTGTATCCTGTCGATGTTCTGTTTGCGCAGCCAGTAGAAGGCTGCGTGCTGCCTTATTATTAGGTCTAGTAGACATAGACCCATAATTACCAACAGTGCATCTGTTGGACTTGTGTTGAATGCTCCAATGCATCTCAACAGAACGTTCCTCTGTATTCGCCTGACAGTAGCGGCAGGCCGCACCAGAGCTAACCTGTGGGCCCACACACTGGATGCGTGCCCTACTATTGGTGCCAATATACTGTTGTGATAGATGTTTATTGCCTTCGACGGCAAATGAAATCTTCTTTGTCCAATTGATATTATCTTATTGAACAGAGCTAAGGACTTTGTCGTTATTTGCTCAATATGCGAAATGAAACTCCAATTCTCATCTAGATATACCCGTAGGTAACGGGCATATCTCTGTCGCGACACTGCCTGGCCATTTATTCTGACTGTTGGGTCCCTATTTAACTTGCCTTTTAAGAGCATGTATTGCGATTTTTGTGGTGCAATAGACATTTTAGTCTTCCAACACCAATCTGTTAACAGACCAATAGCCAGTCGTGATCGGTCTTCGATCACAATGCGAGTGTCACCTTCCACTAGAATTACGAGATCATCCGCATAAGCAACGACGCCCAGAACTGCAGTCTCTTCCTGCAAGACGTTCAACAATAGTTCCATGTTGATGTCCCAGAAAATGGGACCATACACCCATCCCTGGGGACAACCACGGGATATATCTTAGTTACAACAGCTCCAGGAGCTGTTATTTTAGCGAATCTTCCATCACAGTAGGCCTCCAGACAGCCATTTAGCAGTTGCGGGCACCCAATCTCTCTTACGCGAGAGAAGAGTGCCGGCCACCACAGGTTATCGAAGGCCCCTGAGATGTCTACCATTATGCCCGAAACATACTTCGATGTAGCGGAGTGAACAATTCGGGAAACCTCATTGATCGCATTCTGAGTGGAGTGACCCTTTCGGAATCCGAACTGCCTATCACTCATACCGTGCAGAGTTCGGTGACTCAGTAGCCGGTCAGCCAGCAACTTCTCAAATGCGTTGCCCATTACATCCAGCAGACAGATAGGCCGATAGGATTTTGGCATCGTTGGATCTTTGAGTCTTTCCTGATAATTACAACTTCTGCAGTTTTCCACCTCTGTGGATAATAGCCCATATGTAAACCGATGTTGTAAATATGACTTAATACTGGGGCGACCAAGTGTGCTTGTCCCTGCAAGATCTCCACAGGGATCCCATCAGGACCAGGTGTCTTCTTCCTTGCAAAGGTGTAGATGGTTGCTTCCACCTACTCCGCAGAGAAAGGGCACACGTTTGTATCGTTAAGATACGGATTCGAGAGCGCCTGACGTAATTCCCTCTGCTCGTGCGAATCCTGGTCTTCGATGTCATCTGGCAATAGTGTGTCCAACAGCAGTCTTGCTGTTTTTCCCAATTCTTCGTCGTGCCACATCCCCAGCACGTAGGGTAGACAACATCATGGGCGATCTAATTTTTTCTCGAACGATTTTGTAAGGAACTCCCCAAGGGTCTGTTCCCAACTGATCGTTCACAAATCTTTCCCAGGACAGGCGTCTTACACCGTCCAACTGATCCTTATACCTCTGCTTCAGACGACGATAAATACCCAAGTGGTATTGCCGTTCGTCATGGGCAAAGCTTCTTTGGTAGTTGCTTCGCGCCCTTCTGACGGACCGTTTAAGCAGTCAATTCAGGGATCCATGGGGTGGACTCCCTGCAGATGTATCTCGCTATTCGAGGTACAGATGGTGTGATGGCTGTTGGCGCGGAGCTCACAAGCTCCTCCACAGCTTCATCAATGTTTCCTATGTCCTCTCCAAACTCTGGAGGACTGAACACCTGCACGAGTCGGTCCCAGTCTGTCCGAGCATAATTGAACCGTTCCACCCACTCGCCTGGCACATCACTGACGGTTGTCGCTATTTCAAATGTTATGCAGTTGTGATCACTTACAGTCAAGTGTTCTCTTACTTGCCAGTTATGGACGTGGGGTGCTGCCCTCTCGCTTGCAAGTGTGACATCAATATTTGACGTTGCTCCCGCCCTCCCTGAATAGGTTGGGGGTACCCAGGCAAGTTTAGCACATGCATGTGCATCTCCATTATCAAATCAACAAGCTCCGCACCCCTACCGTCCTGTACACACTATGCCAGAGTGGGGACTTAGCATTGGCATCTAGAGCTACAATTATAGCCTCCCCGGCTAAAGCTCTTAGTATCCAATTCAACTGATCAAGATAAATCTTGATGTCATGTCTGAATTGGCAGTAGACGTTTACAACGTACATACTGTAAGACAGCAAATTAAGTTGTACAACTATAATATGCTCAGTACAGAATTGATTTAATATCGTAGTTTTAATAGTTTTGTTCAGTACTATAATTGCACTCATGGGGTTCCCACCTGAGGAAAGCACCTGTGCTGTTGCGGGAAAACCAGGGACTCGACCTGGACAGGAGTTTGGTTCTTGTATCAATAGAACATCTATTCCTTCTTGTTCTGCTACTTTCCTTAGCTCATGTGCAACCATCTGGCTTCGCATGGCATTGACTTGTACCACTTTAAACATCGCCGTAATCTGTTCTTTGTATAAGTCTATCTAAGAACATTCGGTGGGTTGGACAATCTTTTGGTCCAACACACTTACGGCCTCGTCTTCTGCATGGTACAAATACTGCTCATTTGTCCTTATTAGGACAGCTTTTCTTAATATGTCCAGACAGGCCACAATGGCCGCATATGACATCGGGTTGCGTAAAATACTTATACGTATGATTTATGTCCTGGCATTTAGTGCATCGTGGCACCGCCAGGTAATCTTTTATGTTCAACGCAGAGTAGCCAACATACAACCGACCTATTCTCGTTAGTAATTTCCATAAACCTGGCGAGACTTCTACCACATGGTGTACTGTCAACTTCTCACGTGGTCCTACTTTGAAGCGTAACTTGAACTGTTCATCAAATTCTCCTCTTGACATGTCCACATCAAAATTTTGTGTGTATATTTCGTCCACCAGATTGTCTGTTGTCATGAATGTCGGTACATCGTACAGACACATCCAAGGTCGACGCTTGCGAGGAGGTTCACACTTCAACTTGTCACTTAATTGTTCATTGTTTAGTATCTTTTGACAGTCCTCTTGTGAGGCCGTTTCTACTATCAACACGTTCGTCGCAGTACGTACATTGTTTATCTTTATCTTATCCTTTTTAGGATCAATGCACTTCTCAAATGCTGACTTAACAGCTTTAATGTTATCGCCAGGTTTAGGTTTTATAAATACTGTAGAAGTAACTTTTTTGATGTTCTCCTGTATAGTTTCCTTCGCTGTCGGTGCCTTGGCAACTGGGCACTCGAAACTACAGCATAAGTTCGGACCAGTTGACCTCTGAGTCTTTCATTTTCGTTTTGTAGTTCTGATACCCTACTCTCTGAGAGTGGGCGATTGCCCAGTTGGCTACAAAGTCCCTAATATGATTAATAGCATAATTGCTGATCTGACCGTTTTTGATGCTGGTATCCAGCAATCTTAGAAACTTCGCATGATGCTCAGCGACAGACAAATTCTCGAGGCTCGTAACTTCGCCAGTATCTAACGCATTAACACTCTCTTGATTCTCAGCCATTTTGAATAATTAGAGAGTGTAAAAGTGGAGGCCCATCTCTTGCCCTGGACTGGCCTCTCTGGCATGGGGGAGGCAACATGCAGCTCACTCACTGGTCCCGACCCTTGACCAAGAGCTATCAGTAACTGAGCTGTCAGGTTTACCACGCCGTGGTTACAGCACACTAGTCCTCTTCAACAGCCACACCACCACAGTTTTCACCCACTCCCTTATCAGCGAATGCCACCCGCATTCCAGGAGAGTGGATTCACTCTCCGTCCTTCGCCCCCTACTAGGCCAGGTTCCCACCAAAGGCCAAGCACCCGGTCCTACTCAGGTGCCGGGCCGGTCCCACAGACGTTCGGAGGTCTGGACCCATCTAACCTGACCGGGGACATGTCACCACGCCCCAGCTTGGCAGAGCATGCCTTGGCGTCCAAGACAAGGCGAATGGCCTTCGCCGACTTGGGGCAGGATCCCACCATGGCAAATGCAGCCATCAGATCCAGTGTACAAGTTGTTCAGCACACTTTCGCGCCCCTACCCTTCAGTTGCCCGAAGGCTTAACAGCTCCATCTCAAGAAGGCAGGTAAGGGCACTTGGGAAGGAGAGGCTGTTTGAGACGCATCCTTCCCCACACTGCCTTTTACCAACCGAGAGCCCACACAGATTGAGGGCCCACAGTATGAGACAGCCGGAGCTAGTAGATAGGGACAACGGAATCTCGTTAATCCATTCATGCGCGTCACTAATTAGGTGACGAGGCATTTGGCTATTGAAAGCCGTCTTTATTCTATTGGAATAATACATATATATATATATACATAAGTACACAGGACACGGTACATGAGGTGGTGTGTACCTCGCCAATGTCTGAAACCGAAGTGGGGAGTTACAGGGCGAACACCATAAACTTAAGCATAAGGAAGAAAACACAATAGAAAAGATGGAGAAGGAACAAAGACGGGTCTGCCTCTTGTTGACAGTCCCCAAGAGTCAAGGCAGAAGATATCCAGCAGCCTAGCCGACGCCGGCTCGTGGCATTAGCCTTCGCGCCGTCATTCGCTCGTAGATCCTGTAACTCGTGCAGCAGCTCTGCAGTACTCGGGTGCTCAGTATCGCCAACTCTCGGGGTCGGAAGCCTAAGGCGCCTTCTGGGAGTGACACCAGTCGAGTCGGAGATGGTCTCAGACTACCTGGGCGTTGATCACGCGGGCGATGCCGTCTTGAACCGCCACCACGTCAGGCTTGCGGATGCCTTCAGGTGTACGGAGGTGGGGCTCCACAGAAACATTGAAGCCCCTCTGCACGAGTCCACGAGCGACATAACGCACGATCACATCATGTCGTTTGACTCGGGACCCATGCGTCCTGAAGCAAGCCTGTAGTACGTGGTTGGTGGTCTCCACGGCTTGGCAGCCTGCGCGACATCTGGTGTCCGCCTCACGCCCCAGACTGCGCCGTGCCCTCGTCGGGAAGGCGTTGATGTGGGCGCGGAGGGCATCGATGTAGTTACGTCCAGATAGCAGACGACTGGTGTCGGCGACACATAGATGTTGCCCCTTGATGGCGGCGGAAGATGACAGCGCCGCACCGTCAATGGCAACGTGCAGGCGCGCGGCTCACATTTCTCCAACCTGCGTCGACGATTTAAGGTGGTGGCCCTCCCACATAAGGTGCCGCTCCAGCACCTCAGTCTCACGCTGCACTTCGTCCAGGCCTGCACCGTCGAAGGCTGGCCCTATCTTCTTTAACGCCAGGAGACGGGACCGACGAAGGACTGGCTCCATCCATCGCCATGATGGGATGCCGAGGTCCCCCTGGGCAACAGGAGCGTGGAAGTAGCCAAGGGGAGTGTCCGCCGGAAGGCGGAACCATCTCCTGACGGCGGCCCTGATTGTAACGTCCGCAGCTTTCAGGGCACCCACTCGGGTGCGGCTAAGGGCCAGCCCATGGTACAGGCCAGGTAGAAGTACATTGGTGAGAGCGTGGAGGCGCTGTTGCGGCTTGAGCGGAGCTCGGGAGATGACGTCAAGCTGCTCCCCCAGGTGGCGTCGGGGGTTGAAGACGCAGCGACCGGCAGTGGAGAATTGCAGCCCCAGGTACCGGAAGGTTTCACCCACACATAGGGCAGGCACGGTGGTGTTGCCCGCCTTGAAGATAACGTCTCCGTCTACCTTCACCTTCTTCTCGCGTCTAGACGCGACCAAGGCGAGGGTGAAACACTTCCGGGCGTTGATCTGCAGCCCCAGGAGTGCGAGGGCTGCGACGGCTGCGTCGATGAAGGACTGCAAGCCCCTCGCAGTCGATGCAAACAGCAAGGCGTTACCTGCAAAGGCCGCAGCGTTGACACTGCGACCAAGTATCAGAGCTCCGATGTGGGAGGGACGTTGACCTAAAACATAGTCCACCGCAAAATTGAAAAGGAGGAAGGAGAGGGGATCGCCCTGACAGACGCTCCTTGACGGCTGCGCAGACACGCTCACGCCGGCGCCGCCCGGTATCACTGTCTTGCTGCCCTCGTAGCACCTCTCGACGTACTCGATAAAGCAATCCGGCAGGCCATTGGCCCTCAGCACAGGGCGAAGGGCCGCATGATCCACCGAATCGAATGCTTTAGAGACGTCGATCGACGCCACAAAGCCAGAGCGGCAGGAGCGGACTGAGTCAGTGAGAGCAGTATCAAGGATGAAGGTGTTCTCCAACATCCCGTCCCGAGGGATGAATGCCCGCTGACGTTCGTCCACAGCACAAGCACGCACCAGGCGCGATGCGAGAATCTTACGGAAGGTCCGCGCCAGCACCGAGCAGACTGTAATGGGGCGAAAGTCAGCGGAGGATGTTGGTGCAGCAGTTTTGGGGAGAAGGGACGTGCGCGCGCGAAGCAGACGCTCGGGAAGGGCACGGGCCAGAAGGAAGAGATTCATCAATTTCACAAGGACCTCGTGCGGCAGGCGCCGCAGTTCCACAGGTGTAAGGCCGTCCGGACCGGCCGCTGATCCCCTGGGCGGCAAGGCAGCAGCGACCTCCTCATGTGTGACTGGCACCCACAGGCACTCAAGAGCGGCAGGCTCCGAGTGCGGCAGGAGGCGGTCACGGATGAAGCCTGCGGTGGAGATGGGCTTCTTCGTGAAGAGGTCCACCCAGAAGTCCAGCAGACCGGGGATGTCAGGTGGCGGCTGTAGCAGGGTGCCATCCAAGAGGCCACGCACGCAACGCGCGCGCCGCCTTCGGGAGGCATCCTGCCTCCTGGCGTACTCCCAACGGCGATGTTTACGCCTCTGCTGCGGCGGGGCGGCTGGTGGCCGCTTTGGTGGTGGACGCGGCCTCTGTGTCCTCGTGCTGGTCCTCTCCCCTCTGGACCCGACCGACGCAAGGGAATCTGGGAGCATGCCCAGGATGACTTCGGGCGGCGTGCCCTGCCCCAGACCGATGACTCGGTCCAGAGCAGAGAAACGCTGGGCAGAAGCAGGTAGCCCTGCCTGATGCTCCCAGATGGCGGCGTCAGTCGGCCCCTCCGGCGGCGGCCTGGTGGTGTCGGCCGCGATGTCCTCGGCTGCGTCGTCGGGCGGCGCAGCATCATCGCCCGCGTCAGGCAGCGGCCTCCCTGCTCCCTGGCAGGACGCCGGCTCTTCCCCCCGACCGATCTTAAGTGCCTGCATGAAATCGCGGACAAGCTACTTGAGGGCAGCCTTCTGCCGTTGGCGCTTGATTGCCTCGAGCCTTCGGTCGGGGAACATCCTGGTCAGCTCTTGGTTGACGAAGAAGAACCGTGCGTCCATCTCAAGGAACAGTTCGGCCTCCGCTTTGGCGAGTGATAGGACTACTTCTTCCGTCCACCTTGCGCGATGCCTCTCGGTGACGATCTCCGCGTTGGCGGCCGCTGGGTGTTGGCGGCGGCGGTGGACCCCGAGACCGTTTTTGGTGGTGAAACTGCGGTGGCACTGACGGCAGGCAAAGGTGGCTACATATGTTATCGCATCTACGTCACTGCCGGTTGGCCGGATAGTTGCTGGGGAAGCTGGGGTGGCACCTTCAGCGGAAGGGCAACCACTATTATTTTCTTGTAAACTGCCCCCAACTATAAGGGATAATGCGAGGGGGGGCTGGTAACCCCTCCAAACCCCTGGTGCGGCCTTCCACTCTGCCCACATGAAGGGGAGAAGACCGCAGGAGAGGAGAGGCTAAGAGGGCTAGGCCCATGTATTACACATCACTCTGCCTGTAGCTGCAACCCAAGGAAGGCACCTCGCAGCAGCAGCAGCAGCAGCAGCACGACTACATTAAAACCACGCTTCGAAAAGCCGAGTCCGGATGCAGCCACACCGCCGCCACTTGGCCACCTTAAGAGAGTCATAGTTACTCCCGCCAAGAGTCATAGTTACTCCCGCTGTTTACCGCCGTTTACCCGCGCTTGCTTGAATTTCTTCACGTTGACATTCAGAGCACTGGGCAGAAATCACATTGCGTCAACACCCGCTAGGGCCATAGCAATGCTTTGTTTTAATTAGACAGTCGGATTCCCCCAGTCCCTGCCAGTTCGGAGTTGATCATTGAATGGCGGCCGAAGAGAATCCGTGCACCCGCGCGCCCCCGGAGGAGCACGCTAAGGCGGACGCGGCCTCGCAGCAAGGAAGATCAGTGGGAGGCCAAGGCACGGGACCGAGCTCGGATCCTGCATGCAGGTTGAATCACCGGGGCACGAACGCCGCGCAGGTGTGCGCATCCTGCTCCGCCGGCCAGCACGAGGCCGACCAAAGGCGAGAGCAGACCACACCCGCGCTAAACGCCCGCACTTACCGGCACCCCTACGGCACTCACCTCGCCCAGGCCCGGCACGTTAGTGCTGACCCACTTCCCGACCAAGCTCTTCACCTTGGAGACCTGCTGCGGATATGGGTACGAACCGGCGCGACACCTCCACGTGGCCCTCTCCCGGATTTTCAAGGTCCGAGGGGAAGATCGGAACACCGCCGCAATTGCGGTGCTCTTCGCGTTCCAAAACCCTATGTCCATGCTAGAGGAATCCAGGGAACTCGAACGCTCATGCAGAAAAGAAAACTCTTCCCCGATCTCCCGACAGCGTCTTCGGGTCCTTTTGGGTTACCCCGACGTGCATCTCTAAAAGAGGGGCCCGACTTGTATCGGTTCCACTGCCGGGTTCCGGAATGGGAACCAGATTCCCTTTGGCCCAACGGGGGCCAGCACAAAGTGCATCGTGCTATGACGGCCCCCATCAACATCGGATTTCTCCTAGGGCTTAGGATCGACTGACTCGTGTGCAACGGCTGTTCACACAAAACCCTTCTCCGCGTCAGCCCTCCAGGGCCTCGCTGGAGTATTTGCTACTACCACCAAGATCTGCACCGATGGCGGCTCCAGGCAGGCTCACGCCCAGACCCTTCTGCGCCCACCGCCGCGACCCTCCTACTCGTCAGGGCTTCGCGGCCGGCCGCAAGGACCGGACATGACTGCCAGACTGAAGGCCGAGTATAGGCACGACGCTTCAGCGCCATCCATTTTCAGGGCTAGTTGCTTCGGCAGGTGAGTTGTTACACATTTCTTAGCGGATTCCGACTTCCATGGCCACCATCCTGCTGTCTTAAGCAACCAACGCCTTTCATGGTTTCCCATGAGCGTCGATTCGGGCGCCTTAACTCGGCGTTTGGTTCATCCCACAGCGCCAGTTCTGCTTACCAAAAGTGGCCCACTTGGCACTCCGATCCGAGTCGTTTGCTCGCGGCTTCAGCATATCAAGCAAGCCGGAGATCTCATCCATTTAAAGTTTGAGAATAGGTTGAGGTCGTTTCGGCCCCAAGGCCTCTAATCATTCGCTTTACCGGATGACTCGTACGAGCACCAGGTATGCTGAGGGAGACTTCAGAGGGAACCAGCTACTAGATGGTTCGATTAGTCTTTCGCCCCTATACCCATCTCTTACGATCGATTTGCACGTCAGAATCGCTACGGACCTCCATCAGGGTTTCCCCTGACTTCATCCTGGCCAGGCATAGTTCACCATCTTTTGGGTCCCAACGTGAGCGCTCTAGGTGCGCCTCACCTCGCAATGAGGGCCAGACGCCCCGGGAGTGGGGAAGCCGCCACCCCGTGAAGGGCAGGGAAGCCCCATCCTCCCTTGGCCTGCGCAAGGCGAGGCCTTCACTTTCATTACACCTTTAGGTTTCGTACAGCCCAATGACTCCCGTACATGTTAAACTCCTTGGTCCGTATTTCAAGACGGGTCGTGAAATTATCCAAAGCTGAAGCGCCGCTGATGGGAGCGATTATTCCGCCCGAGAGCATCCCGAGCCAACGGCGGTGCGGGTCCAGGTCCGGGCCAGGTAGGTCCATCATCCGGGAAGAACCGCGCGCGCTTGCCGGGAGCCCGAGCGCCCAAAGGGTGGAATCGACTCCTCCAGATATACCGCCGATCAGCCAGCCAGGACACTGGGGCTTGGCCCAACAGACGCAAACCGAAACCTGTGGAAGGACAGGCTGCGCACCCGGGCCGTAGGCCGGCACCCAGCGGGTCGCGACGTCCTACTAGGGGAGAAGTGCGGCCCACCGCACACCGGAACGGCCCCACCCCGCGGGGAGTGGAAAGGCAACCGGACACGACCCCACCGCGGATTGCTCCGCGCGGGCGGCCGGCCCCATCTGCCGAGGGCGGGAACCAGTGGCCAGATCGGCGTGAATCTCACCCGTTCGACCTTTCGGACTTCTCACGTTTAACCCAGAACGGTTTCACGTACTTTTGAACTCTCTCTTCAAAGTTCTTTTCAACTTCCCCTCACGTTACTTGTTTGCTATCGGTCTCGTGGTCATATTTAGTCTCAGATGGAGCTGCACTCTCAAGCAACCAGACTCGAAGGAGAGGTCCCGCCGACGCTCGTACCGGCCGCTACGGGCCTGGCACCCTCTACAGGCCGTTGCCTCATTCAAGTTGGACTTGTGCTCAGCGCGAGGCGTCGGGGTAGTGGACCCTACCAAACACCACATGCCACGGCAGGTGGCGGCCTGCGGGGTTCGGTCTGGAGTCTTCCCTGTTCGCTCGCCGCTACTGGGGGATTCCTTGTTAGTTTCTTTTCCTCCGCTTAGTAATATGCTTAAATTCAGCGGGTAGTCTCGCCTGCTCTGAGGTCGTTGTACGAGGTGTCGCACGCCACACCGCCAGCCGGCTGTGCACGCTACCGAGAACGTACCGGTATGCGAACCGCCAGGCGACAGGCGCGCATCGCACGTTTAAGGAGACGCGGCCAGTTCTACAGGCGGCCACGACACTCCCATGTCTCCGAAGCGGGACAAACGCCGCGCGCTTCAGTATACGTAGCCGACCCTCAGCCAGACGTGGCCCGGGAACGGAATCCATGTACCGCAATGTGCGTTCGAAACGTCGATGTTCATGTGTCCTGCAGCTCACATGTCGACGCGCAATTTGCTGCGTTCTTCAACGACCCACGAGCCGAGTGATCCACCGTCCTGGGTGATATTTTTTTGTTTCCACTGTCTCTTTCAAAATAGTTGCATAGGCGGGACTGAGGCGTTTGACGGCCCCTGTTCCAGTGTTTTGTGTCCAACGGCCTCACGGCCTATGGGCGTCGTACGGCTCCACACCGGAGCGGACAGGCACTCGGGCGAAAGTCATTCAAAACCGGCGCCAGGCGCCAGGTGCCGCAGGCCAGCCGCTCCAGAGCTTCAGCGCTCGTACCACACATTTCCGTTAGTTTTGAGAGGCACGCGTGGTTCCGCACGCGGCGCACGGCTACTGCCGTACAGGTAGCGTGTTGCGCGACACGACACGCACATCGAAAGACATGCAGTCTAGTCGGTAATGATCCTTCCGCAGGTTCACCTACGGAACCCTTGTTACGACTTTTACTTCCTCTAAATGATCAAGTTTGGTCATCTTTCTGGTAGCATCGGCAACGACAGAGTCGATGCCGCGTACCAGTCCGAAGACCTCACTAAATCATTCAATCGGTGTAGCGACGGGCGGTGTGTACAAAGGGCAGGGACGTAATCAACGCGAGCTTATGACTCGCGCTTACTGGGAATTCCTCGTTCATGGGGAACAATTGCAAGCCCCAATCTCTAGCACGGATGAGGTTCAGCGGGTTACCCCGACCTTTCGGCCTAGAAAGACACGCTGATTCGTTCAGTGTAGCGCGCGTGCGGCCTAGAACATCTAAGGGCATCACAGACCTGTTGTTGCTCAATTTCGTGCAGCTAGAAGCCGCCTGTCCCTCTAAGAAGGAAAGTAATCGCTGAGAGCACGAAGGATGTCACGCGACTAGTTAGCAGGCTAGAGTCTCGTTCGTTATCGGAATTAACCAGACAAATCGATCCACCAACTAAGAACGGCCTTGCAACATCACCCACCGAATCAAGAAAGAGCTATCAATCTGTCAATCCTTCCAGTGTCCGGGCCTGGTGAGGTTTCCCGTGTTGTCAAATTAAGCCGCAGGCTCCACTCCTGGTGGTGCCCTTCCGTCAATTCCTTTAAGTTTCAGCTTTGCAACCATACTTCCCCCGGAACCCAAAAGCTTTGGTTTCCCGGAGGCTGCCCGCCGAGTCATCGGAGGAACTGCGGCGGATCGCTGGCTGGCATCGTTTATGGTTAGAACTAGGGTGGTATCTGATCGGCTTCGAACCTCTAACTTTCGTTCTTGATTAATGAAAACATACTTGGCAAATGCTTTCGCTTCTGTTCGTCTTGCGACGATCCAAGAATTTCACCTCTAACGTCGCAATACGAATGCCCCCGCCTGTCCCTATTAATCATTACCTCGGGTTCCGAAAACCAACAAAATAGAACCGAGGTCCTATTCCATTATTCCATGCACACAGTATTCAGGCGGGCTTGCCTGCTTTAAGCACTCTAATTTGTTCAAAGTAAACATGCCGGCCCACCCAGACACTCAATAAAGAGCACCCTGGTAGGATTTCAACGGGGTCCGCCTCGGGACGCACGAACACGCACAAGGTCGCGCGCCTTCGGCTCGCGCCACCTGCAGGACATTGCACGATACATGCCAGTTAAACACCGACGGCTGGTGAACCAACAGCGTGGGACACAAATCCAACTACGAGCTTTTCAACTGCAACAACTTTAATATATGCTATTTGAGCTGGAATTACTGCAGCTCCTGGCACCAGACTTCACCTCCAATAGATACTCGTTAAAGGATTTAAAGTGTACTCATTCCGATTACGGGGCCTCGGATGACTCCTGTATCGTTATTTTTCGTCACTACCTCCCCGTGCCGGGAGTGGGTAATTTGGGCGCTTGCTGCCTTCCTTGGATGTGGTAGCCGTTTCTCAGGCTCCCTCTCCGGAATCGAACCCTGATTCCCCGTTACCCGTTACAACCATGGTAGGCGCAGAACATACCATCGATAGTTGATAAGGCAGACATTTGAAAGATGCGTCGCCGGTACGAGGACCGTGCGATCAGCCCAAAGTTATTCAGTCACGAAGGCAAATGGACCGGACGAGCCGACCGATTGGTTTTGATCTAATAAAAGCGTCCCTTCCATCTCTGGTCGGGACTTTGTTTTTTTATTTTAAAAAAAAATTCTTTGACATAACAATACTAATTATACATATTTGGCCCACCTCCTAACATGATTAGTGGGCCATTAATTGTTACATAAGACTAAGTTTTTTTGCAACTTAGACTACAATTTTTTGTTAGTGAGCTACTATTTAAGTTCGTAAAGTATGGTTAGATTCCTACAACAACAATGGGCAGTTTAGTTTTACCTACTTCTAACCTAGAAATGACTACTACCTGCAGCGTCACAGGTGTGCCAGTAAATACAAACCTATTTGGAGTGGCCAGGCTCCTCGAGCTAACCCTGGGGAGCATGCCCCTGGCACTGGGCCGGACAAGGTTAGTAATCACTGCAGTTTACCATATTAGTGTTCTAAACTAAGTCCTACTACTACTAACTTAACCTACGTCATAGTTGGTGCTTTAGTCGTAATCGGTGTGATTGATCCCAACCCCCTAGTCCCATACGTGTCGGTTTCCAACTGATGGAAGTCGGCCATTCCACACACAGGCGGTATGGGGTTGGGATCAGGTATTCATCGGTTGGTTGAAGAGTTCAGTGTCTATTCTTGATCCCTCATGTATTCCATTAAGACTTTTCGCGATACCTCTTCCGCCAGAGCATTCAGTGTATGGAAATTGTCTTCTTGTCTTAGGAGATTGTATGTCTCGTTGTTTGGAAGTCTGTCTCTGAGTGTTGTCGCCACGTCGTTGAAGAGAGGGCACTCGAAAACCACATGGTCAGGAGTTCCTTCCGCCGCGCCACAGTCACATTCGGGGTTGCCCTTTTCCCAAACTGACATAAGTATGTCGGATAGGGTCCATGACCAGTGAGAAAGTGGAGGAGTCCTCGTGTAGGTTCAAAATATTTCATGGTCCCGCGTCCTTTAACATCAGGTAAAAACTAGAATGTTCTTCTCCCCGTTTCATCTTCTTCTAAATTCCTCTGCCACAGTTCCTCCCCTCTTTCTTATTTCCCTCTTATCCTCTACTCTCACACACATGATATCTATTATTTTTTCCCCATTCCCTTTTTTAGCCCAATACCATGCCGCTTGTTCTCGTATTTTGATATCTAACGGGGAGAGCCCCATTATGACTCACAGAGCTCCCCCTGGTGATGTCCTGTAGGCCCCTACTGATCTTAGAATCATATTTCTTTGGACTCTTCTTACTATCATGGCGGGCACGACCCGCATGAGCCTGTGCGCCCAGACTCCCGAGCCGTAACCCACTACTGAGGTCAAGATGCTATTGTGATAGTTTGATGAGACGAGGGGGGAGATGAAATCGTTTATGTCCAATGGAAATGAGATTATTTAGTAATTGGAGGGCTCTCTGAGTTACGGTCTCTATGTGTTTTCCAAAGTTCCATCTCTCGTCAATTATGACTCCCAGATATCGCGCCTCTCGTCGCCGAAGAACTGGTGAGCCATCGATTCTGACAGTGGAATTCCTGATAAGCTGACCTTTTAGCAGTAAGTATGTGGATTTAGTAAGAGATATTTTCATCTTCGTGTTAAGGCACCATTGGTGCAGTTTTTCAATGGCCCTTTCGATCTTTTGCTCGATAGCCTCTCGGCTACGACCGCCGACCAGCAGGAGGAGGTCATCTGCGTAGGCTATCACCTCTAGCACTTCTCCACTTCCTTGCAGTCCGTCTAGTAATGGTTCCATATGGATATCCCAGAACAGGGCCTTGGGGACACCCCTTGGTGATTACTTTTCCAATTCTCCCGCTAGGGGATGATAGCCAAACCTCCCTGTCCTTACAGTAGCTCCTCAGACACCCATAAAGCGGCCCTGGACACTCCTTCTCCCGTAAACAAAAGAAGAGCGAAGGCCACCACAGGTTGTCAAAGGCGCCACTGATATCCACCATGATGCCGACGACGTACTTATGTGGGGTCGAGCCACAGACCTCAGCCGCCAGAGCGATGGCATCAGATGCCGACCGCCCCGGCCTGAAGCCGAACTGCCTGCTGCTCATCCCCCACAGTACCCGGTGAGCCGTCAATCTGTCAGCCAGCAGTTTCTCCAGGAGTTTCGCGAATAGGTCCAATAGGCAGATTGGCCTGTAAGATTTAACTGCAGTTGGATCTTTCTCCAGTCCTTTTTAATTATCACGTTCGCGGTTTTCCACCTCTTGGGAAACCTTCTTTGTCTAAGACACTCGTTGAATAGGTGGGTCAGCGGCGCGACTAACTGGGGTGCCAGAAATTGCACCACCTCAGCCACAATGCCGTCTGGTCCTGGAGCTTTCCCTCTTTTTAGGGATCTTATTTGTGCAGCCACCTCCTCTTCCGAGAACGGGTAGACTGCCGTGTTGTTGTTATAAACCACTAGTTGTGAGTCGCGCAGTTGCTTCTGGCTTTGTTTCTCCATCTGCATTGTCGTCAGGCAGCAGGGATTGGAGTAGGACCTCATCAGTGTCCTGCCAAGACTCCGTCATCTCATCCCCTCGCCTGACTGTTGATAACTCCAGGGGAGAGCGGATTTTTTCCCTTACTAATTTATAAGGGAGACCCCACGGATCTAAGGCCAACTGGTTTAGCACATAGCTTTCCCAGCTACGCATTCTCACTTCGCGTAACTCCTTCTGGAATGTCTGCTTGGCCTCCCTGTATCGCAACTGCCATCTTTGTCTTTCCAGCCAGACGACACTGCGCTGGTAGTTTCTCCTTAGCCTTCAGACAGATTAACGTAAATCCTCTAATTCGGGCGACCATGGTGACGGCGAGGCCGCCACGGCCTTCCTCCTGGTTGGTACAGCGGCCCTCACCGCTCTATGTACTGCACCCACCAGTTCCACAGCTCTTTCGTCTACGTCTACGTCTAGGTCTTGATGTGCGTCACCTTCTGGTAAGGCAGGAATGTCGCACTCCCTTGCTAAAAGTTCCCAATTTGCTTTGTTGTAGTTAATTTGCACCTCCCACCCCATGGTCCAGCGGCACTCTTTCTCTTAAAGTGAAGGTTATTAAGTTGTGGTCACTCGTGGTGGCATTGCTTACGACTGTCCAATTCTTTATTAGGTTAGCTGCATGGTGTGATGTAAGGGTTACATCTATATTCTTGCCTTGTCCTCCTCCTGCTGTGTTGGTAAGAGGATTGCCCGGCCTCTTGGCCACCACGAGCTGCGAAGCTATTAGAAAATCTTCCACTTCATCACCGTTTGCGTCTCTGGTGCCGCTGTACCACAGGGGGGATTTTGCATTGATGTCAGCTGTTATGATTATCTTTCGTCCCCGCAACGCCACGGTAACTCTTGCCAGATGTTCCAGGTGTTGCTCTATCCCATCTCCGTATTGAAAATACATATTTATGAGAATAATTACTCCCATTGGGGACTGAAGCTCCATGACGTTGCAGTGACGAGTTGTAAATTGTGAGAGCGTAGTTACCTTCATGAGTTTGTTTGTTACTACTGTTGCTGCTCTAGGGTCTTCACCTCTGCTGACAATTTGGCAAGTTGTGGCGGCAAAAGGTATTTTCCCAGCTTGGGAGTACGGCTCCTGTAGGCAGAGCACGTCCATTCTCCTCTCCTCCACCTCTTTGCGGAGCTCCTGCATAACAAGTCAACTGTTGTGCGTGTTTAATTGTCCAATTGTTATCTCAGTCGTCATGGAAAGTATGTGTGTATGTGGTCGTCCGGCCAGGTCTTACTCCAGTCGAAAGCAATTCGTCAGTTTGCCAGTACAGCCTGTTCGTAAATGTCCTGAAGGTCAAACTTTACACCACGTCTCTCAAAAACTTTTTTCAGTAAGTCCCGCTGGGCTCCGAAATCAGTGGGAAGATTCACTGACTTGAGCTGAATTCTGTCTACAGCCTCCATTACCGAGAAGGTTACCTTTTTACCCTCTTCGTGTCCTACACCGACCACATGCCGTAAGGCAGTGGCCAGGGTAATCGGCTCTTCTAGGCTGGCCAGTTGCATAGTGTACTCGATGTTGGGGTACACCCTTACCAGGTCCACAGGTGGCAATCTGCGTTGTGTTCTTCAGGCTTGTGCTTGTGACAGCACTATCTTGGAATGGGTCGGTTTTCTTTGGGTTTTATCTGGGATATTTCAGTCATAGGATGCCCTTGCCGCTTTAGATGGATTGTCGGCTTCGTTTCCCGGCGTCGAGGGGCGGAATCTGTGTTCAGTATGGGAAGATCTGTTTGTATGCTTATATCAATCATATAAGGGTCTGTTTGTATGCTTATATCAATCAAATAAGGGTCTGTTTGTATGGCCTTGTCTATTATTTCTGTCTTAGTGGCACCCGAAAGCGCCACCAGGAAGTTCTTAAACCTGGTTGCTCTCATAGCGTCCCGCCTCCTCTTGCTTGGGGATTTACGCTTTGGCATCCTGTTTGGTGTGCTGTGATCAGCCATAATCGATTTTGGAAATTAATCGTTGTTCTAACATTCTGTATGTTGGGCAATTGCGTCCCGAGGCTCTGCATGACTTTTTCCCATGGTTTTTCCCACGGTTTTTACAAGGGATACAGACCGCTGCTGCTTTGCAGTCTTTGCAGTTGTGTCCACTTGTGCCGCACTTCGTGCAAGCCGACTCCCTGGTACAAAGCCTTAGGATGTGATCCAGGTCACCACAATTGTGGCAGTGAGGTACCACGATGTAGTCTCTGACGTTAACAGAACGGAATCCTACATATAGTCTGCCCATTGCTGTGATTTTCCTCCACATTGATGCCGTGACCTCAGCAACGTGATGAACCACATCACGCCCCCGAGGCCCCGTCTTGAATCTCAATTTGAAGCTCTTTCGAAATTCCTCCTCATTTACATCATCAAAATTTAGCTGTTTTATTGTGTTAGTCAGTTCGTCATCTGTCATTATAGTTGGCACGTCCTAAAGAATTACTAAGGGATTTCTTTTCTTTGGTGGTTCACATTTGACCAGTGAATTTAGTTTCTGAATATTTAAGATGTTATCTTTGTCTGCCTCGGAGGCTACTTCCACAATTACTAAATTTTTGCTGGGTTTAATTCGCTTTATTTTAATTTTGTCTTTAGCTGGGTTTACAGTTTTTGTGAATAGCTCTTGGATTTTCTTTACACTGGTATCTTGCCCAGGCAGTGTCCTGAGAAAGACCGCAGTGTCTGTTCTTTTGGCTGCTTTGTATATGGTTTCTTTTGTTGTATGTGGCTTAGTTGGCGCTTGCGCAGCCACCGCCGCCCAGGTCTTGATCGGTTGGTTTCTCAGTCTACTGTTTTCTTTTTCTAATTCTTCCACTCGGCCTTCAAGTTTTGCATGGGCGATGGCCCATGTGGTAAGTTGGTTTTTATGATTGTTAAAGCCGCTTGGCTTATTTTGCCGTTTTTGACGTTCTGCTCTAGGAGCAGTGAGATTCTACCAAGTCTCTGTGTTACAGATTCACCTTCTGCCTGTCCCAGCTCGTCCTGGGGAGAGGGATCTGGCGCAATAGAAGCGCGTTTGGACGCACAAGAATAACTCGTTGCAGTTGCCGCCATGATGAGTAACGAGTGATAAGAAATGGGAGCCCGTCTCTTGCCCCGGACCGGCTTCTCTGTCATGGGTGGGAGGGGGGGGGGGCGGGCGGCATGAGGCAGCTCGCCCACCGGCCTCGCCCCCAAGGCCAAGGGCACCCTTAGAACTGCACGGTTCAGCGCGCCGTTGCCAGCGCACTGGTCCCGATCGGTGGCTCCGTCATCGTCGATTTCACACGACCCTCCTCGGCAAGTACACCCTGCACTCCGGAGAGACGGATGCACCTCTCGCCCTTCGCCGCTTACTAGCACGAGCTTCCACCTCTCTGCCAAGAACCCACTCCTACCCGGGTGGTGGGTCAGTCACCCAGTCGTTCAGCGGTCTGGACCTATCTAACCTAGTCGAGGCGATGTCACCACCTCCTGGGTTTGGCGGAACACGCCCTGGTTACCCAGGGGCGCGGCGAAGCACACTTGCCGAATTGCGCCGCGATCCCACACCGACGAACGAGGTCTCCGACATGCAGAACACATGATGGTCTGTGCCCTGCAAACAGAGAGGGACTGATGTTCGGTCCCTTGACACAGCTGCCCTGTGCCACGCACCCTTCGCTTTCGCATCGGGTTGGGTCGCAGCTCTCCCTTTTGTCGCAAGGCAGAATGCCGAGCTTAACGTCTGGCACCACGGGAAGGCGAAAAGAGCCGCTTGGGAAGGAGAGGCTATAAGAGACGCATCACTTCCCCGAGTGAGGACTGCCGCGGCACACTCGACTGAAAGCGATACGCCCCAGTACGAGCTTCCGTGCCTTACGGCGCGCCGGCAACGGGCGGGCCCGCGCCGAACGCGCAGTCAAGCGACTAACCTCACGCCAGACTCGGGACTCTGTTTTTTTTTTTAAATTCTTTATTTCATATAATAATAATTATACAAGATTGACCCACCACCTTATTGATTAGTGGGTCCTATGTTCCTACTTTATACAATAGCAGCTTCTACATTATACTTCATTACAGACAGTTCTGCGGTTAGTACTAGGCAGACTACTTCTTATATTAAGTTAGCTTGACTTCTAGTTACTACAAAAGGGTTAGTACTAACTGCCTGCAGCGTTACAATTGTGCCAGTGTAATTATATAAACCTACTTTGGAAGCCTTGCCCATAGAGCTAATCCCTATGGGCGTGCCGCTGGCACAGGGCAGGCAAGGGTGGTTTATCGCTGCAGGTTCCTAATTTACTATCCTATTCTAATTGCCTAAATCTACTTCCTATTCTACGTCATGGTTGGCGCGTTGTCCTATTCGGGATCACCCCAGTCCCCCTAGTCCCGGTCGTGGCGGATTCCAACTGTAAAGTCGACCTATCCACGAACGGGCGGTATGGGACCGGAGCTGTGGTCGCAATCGGTGTTTTCTATTTAACTAGGCTTGTAGGTCTCTCAAAAAAGATTTTAATACTTTTTGTGATACCTCGTTTGCTAGTATGTTTAGTCTTTGAAAGGTCTCCTCTTGTCTCAAAAGGTCATAGGTATTTGTATTTGGTAGTTGTCGTCTGTGTCCCGGCTACATCATCGAAAAGGGGGCACTCGTAAACCACATGGTCAGGAGTACCCTCCGGTGCGCCACAGTCACACGCAGGCGTCGCCCTTTTCCCAAACCGACTTAGATAAGTCGGATGTGGGCCATGACCGATGAGAAAGTGGAACAACCCCCTAGTTGGCTCAAAATACTTCATTTTTAGTCTTTCCTTGACGTCTGGTAGGAACTGAAAGGTTCTTCTACCAGTTTCGTCCGACTCCCATATCTCCTGCCATAGATCTATCCCTCTTTCCCTTATCTCCCCTTTTTCCCTGACTGTTACCCCATAATTTCCTCTACCTTGGTGTTAATACCCTTCCTGGCCCAGTACCAAGCGGCCTGTTCCCTAATTTTAATATCTAAAGGGCAGAGCCCCATTATGATAAGCAGTGCTCCACCCGGAGAAGTTCTATATGCTCCCACGGACCTTAATATCATGTTCCTTTGTACTCTCCTCACCGTCACGGCAGGCACCACCCTCGTGAACCTGTGAGCCCAGATTCCTGAGCCGTAACCAACTATTGATGTCAGTATACTGTTGTGATAGAGCTTGATTAAATGAGGCAGGAGGTGGAATCTCTTGTGTCCTATGGAAATCAGGTTATTTAATAATTGTAGGGCTTTCTGGGTTACGGTTTCTATGTGCTTTGCAAAGTTCCACCTTTCATCGATGATGATTCCTAGGTAGCGCGTTTCTCGTATCCGTAGAACCGGTGTACCGTCAATTCTCACAGTCGGGTTTCTCGTTAATTGTCCTTTAAGTAGCAGGTAAGTCGACTTGGTTGGTGAGATCGTCATTTTGGTGTTACGGCACCATAGTTGTAGTTTATTTAGTGCTCGCTCTATTTTGGGTTCTATATCTTCGCGACTTCGGCCGCCGACCAGCAGGAGGAGGTCGTCAGCGTAGGCTATCACTTCTAGCACTTCTCCGCTCTGTTGCAGGCTTTCCAGAAGAGGCTCCATCTGGATGTCCCAAAAAAGGGGACCCAACACGGAGCCCTGGGGGCAACCCTTGGTGATGGTTTTCCGGACTTTCCCGCTAGGGGATGATAGCCATACCTCCCGATCTTCACAATAGCTCCTCAAACACCCATATAGCAGCCCTGGACACACCTTCTCCCGAAGGCAGGAGAAGAGCGAAGGCCACCACAGGTTGTCGAAGGCGCCACTGATATCCACCATGATGCCAACAACATACTTACACGGGGCTGAGCCGCAGACCTCGGCCGCCAGGGCGATTGCATCAGATGCCGATCGCCCCGGCCTAAAATCGAATTGTCTGTCGCTCATCCCCTGCAGCATGTGGTGAGCAGTCAGTCTGTTCGCTAACAACTTTTCAAGGAGTTTGCCAACGCCGTCCAGCAGGTAAATGGGCCTGTAGGATTTGGCCTCAGCAGGGTCCTTCTCGGGGCCTTTTTTGATGATTACCACGTCCGCAGTTTTCCATGTTTTTGGAAATTTGCCTTGTCTAAGGCATGCGTTATAAAGTTGTATAAGTGGGGCAACTAATTGTGGTGCCAAGAATTGCACTACCTCCGCCACAATGCCGTCTGGTCCGGGGGCTTTCCCTTTCTTTAAGGACTTGATAAGAGCAGCAACTTCCTCTTCGGAGAAGGGGAGGACCGCATCGTCATTTACGTACCTATGAAGGTCTTAGTTTCGTAATTGACGCTGCTCTTCGGTGTCATTATTCCTGTCATCGTCAGGCAGCAGCGATCGAAGGAGTACTTCTGCAGTTTCCTGCCAAGATTCCGTCATTCCGTCGCCGAGCCTGAGCGTTGATATCATTGTTGGGGAGCGGATTTTCTCCCTCACCAGTCTGTATGGTACACCCCAAGGATCGAGGGCCAGCTGATTAGTAACAAAACTTTCCCAGCTGTTTATTCTCGTCTTCTGTAGCTCTTGTTGAAAGTTGTCCTTTGCCTCCCGGTATAACTGTAGCCATCTTTGCTTTTCCCACCAGACGTCACTGCACTTGTAGTGCTTCCTCAGTCTTCTAACAGACTGACGTAGTTCTTGCAGCTCGGCTGACCATGGTGCCGGTGTGGCCGCCACGGTCCTCCTCCTGGTTGGTACGGCCGCCTTAATCGCCCTCGTTACCGCTCGTACCAGTCCCTCGGCTCTGTCGTCCACGTTGAAGTCCTGTCGTGCGTCTCCTTATGGTAATGGAGGAATGTCGCACTCTCTGGCTAGGCGTTCCCAATCTGTTTTTCTGAAATTTCTTTGCACCTCCCACCCCATGGCCCAGCGGCACTCTCTGCCTCCTACAGTGAAAGTGATTAAATTGTGATCACTGGTGGTGGCATTGTCTTCCACTCTTGTAACATATTCAATGCGTTCGGCGTGACCGGTGTCACGTCTATGTTGGTGCCCTGTCCTCCTCCAGCCACGTAGGGGGGGGGGGGGGATTACCTGGTCTGTTTGCCACCACCAGTTGAAGAGCCATTATCGTCTCCTCTGCTTTAGCACCATTTTCATCCCTTGCGCCACTGCACCATAGGGGGGATTTGGCGTTTATATCGGCAGTTATAATGATTTTGCGTCCCCGCAACGCCGTGGCCACACTCGCTAGGTGATCTAAGTGTTGTTCAATTCTGTCACCATACTGAAAGTAGATGATGATGATGATGATGATGATGATGATGATGATGATGATGATGATGATGATGATGATGATGATGATGATGATGATGATGATGATGATGATGATGATGATGATGATGATGATGATTATTCCGGAAGGAGATAGTATCTTAACGACGTTGCAGTGACTATTGGAATACTGCGACAGAGGTGTTGCTCGCAGTGCGGTGTTTGTTATCACAGTAGCCGCTCTGGGGCTGTCCCCGCTGCTGACAATTTGCCATGTTGCGGCAGTGAACACAACTTTTCCAGCCAGAGAGTACGGCTCCTGTAAACAGAGTATGTCCAGTCTCTTCTCCACCACTTCCTTTCGGAGCTCCTGCATTAATAGTCGACTGTTGTGAGTGTTTAGTTGTCCAATTTTTATTCTGGTCGTCATGGAAAATAAGTTTGTATGTGGTCATGCAGCCAGGTTTTGTTCCAGTCATATGCCAGTCGTCCGTTTGCCATCACGGATTGTTGGTAAATTTCATCCAGGTCAAATTTTTCTCCTCGTCTGTCAAACACTTTTTTGAGTAGGTCTCGCAGTGCTCCGAAGTCAGTGGGGAGGTTCACCGACTTTAATTGTATTGTCCACAGCCTCCATCACCGAGAAGGTTACCCTTCGTCCGTACTCATGTCCTACTCGGACCACGTGACGCAAGGCAGTGGTCAGGGTAGTCGGCTGCTCCAGTCTAGCTAGTTGCATGGTGTACTCAAGGTTTGGGTACACCCTCACCGGGTCAACGGGAGGCAACCTAACCACCGGGCTGTCTCTGGTGTAGGGGTTGGCGGTGGAACTCGTTATTGTGCTTTCTTGGACGGGTTTTACAACATTGTCTGTCGCTACCACAGGATGCTTTTGCTGTTAGGGATTTTTAATCGGCAGCATGTCCCGGCATTGGGAGGAGGGTGCTCTAACCTCTGATGGGAGCTCAGTTTGTATTCCAATGTCCCTGGTGGGGGACTCAGTTTGTATGGATTTGTCGACTGTTCGTACGTCGGCACTGATAAGTGACTTCAGGAAATTCCTGACTCTGCTTGCTCTCATTGCATCCCTCCTCCTTTTGCTCGGGGATTTATGCTTTGGCATCCTGCATGGTATGCCGTTTTCAGCCATAATCGATGCGGGAAATCAACCTCTGTTCGAGCATCCTGTAGGTAAGGCAGTTTCGTCCTGTGGCTCCACAAGACTTCTTGCCACGACTCTTGCACGGGATGCAGACACCTGTGGCCTTACAGTCTTCCCGTGTGTGTCCGTTATCACCGCATTTGGAGCAAGCCGACCCCCTGGTGCAGTGCCTCAGGATGTGGTCCAAGTCACCACAGTTGTGGCAACGAGGTACCACAATATAATCTTTAGTATTTATGGCGTGGAATCCCACGTATAGTCTGCCCAGTACCGTAATTTTCCTCCACATTGTTGCGGAGACCTCGGCGACGTGATGTACGACATCACGGTTCCGAGGACCCATCTTAAATCTTAGTTTGAAACTATTTTGAAATTCTTTTTCATTTATGTCTTCAAAATTTTGCTTTCTGATTGCCTCAGACAGCTCTTCATTTGTCATTACAGTAGGAACGTCATATGGTATGACCAAGGGGTTCCTCTTTTTTGGGGGTTCACATTTCACTACTGCATTTAATTTGGGATTTTCAAGAAGTTTGTTCTTGTCTTCTTCAGACGCAACTTCCACAATGACCGAGTTGCGGCTTGGTTTGACACGTTTAATCTTTATTTTGTCTTTAACTGGGTCTATTGTAGTGGTCAGCAGTTCCTGGATTCTTTTTACACTTGCATCTTTTCCAGGCAGAGTCCTAAGGAAGACTGCCGTCTCCTGTTTTTTTTTTTTTGTCACCCTGTCTATTGCCTCTTATGTGTTGTTTTGTCTGGGGGCTGGTGCTGCCACCGCCGCCCAGGTCTTGCTCGGTTGTTGTTGTTGTTGTTGTTGTCGTTGTCTCATCTGGGTGTTTTCTTTTTCTAGCTCCTCTACTGTTCCTTCCAATTTAGCATGAGCAATTGCCCATGCAGCCAATTCATTTTTTATCTGCAAGATTGCTGCCTGACTTATCTTGCCATTTTTAATGCTTCGTTCGAGGAGCAGCGTAATTTTAGAATGCCTCTGCATTACTGTGTAATCCTCCATTGCCTGTCCCACCTCGTCCTGTGGAGAGGGATCAGGCGCAATAGAAGCTCTCGAAGGCGCACTAGTATCACTCTTCTGTTGTCGCCATTATGAACGAGTGATGAAAAGAAGTGGAAGCCCGTCTCTTACCCCGGATTGGCACCTCTGGCGTGGGGGGGGGGGACTCATGCAGCTTGCCCACCGACCTCGCCCCCCCCCCCCCCAGGTCAAGGGCACTTCCGAGCTGCCGGGTTCAGCGCGCCGTCGCCAGCGCACTGGTCCCCATCGATGGCCTCGTCGTCGACGATTTCACACGACCCTCCTCGGCAACTGCACCCCGCACTCTGGAGAGGAGGATGCACCCCTCGCCCTTCGCCGCCTACTTGCCCGAGCTTCCACCTGAAGGCCAAGGACCCACTCCTACTCAGGTGGTGGGTCGGTCCCCCAGTCGTTCGGCGGTCTGGGCCCATCTAACCTAACCTAGCCCAGGCGATGTCACCACCTCCTGGGTTTGGCAGAACACGCCGCAGTTACCCAGGGGCGCGGCGAAGCACCCTTGCCGACTCGCGCCGTGATCCCACGCCGACAAACGAGGTCGCCGGCATGCAGAGCACCTGCTGGTCTGTGCCCTGCGAACAGAAAGGGACTGGTGTTCGGTCCCTCGACACAGCTCCCCCTGTGCAACGCACCCTTCGCTTTCGCATCGGGTTGGGTCGCAGCTCTCCCTTTTGACGCAAGGCAGAATGCCGAGCTTGACATTTGGCACCATGGGAAGGCGGAAAGAGCCACTAGGGAAGAAGAGGCTATAAGAGACGCATCACTTCCCCGAGTGAGGACTGCCGCGGCACGCTCGACGTAAAGCGATACGCCCCAGTGCGAGCTTCCGTGCCTTACGGCGCGCCGGCAACGGGCGGGCCCGCACCGAAACGCGCCGGCAACGGGCGGGCCCGCACCGAAACGCGCCGGCAACGGGCGGGCCCGCACCGAAACGCGCCGGCAACGGGCGGGCCCGCACCGAAACGCGCCGTCAAGCGACTGACCTCACGCCAGACTAGGGACTCTGTTAGTTATTATTTTTTTTTAAAAAAATCTTCATTAACAACAATATTAATTATACATGTTTAGCCCACCTCCTAACATGATTAGTGGGCCATAATTATTACATAAATTTAAATATTTTTTGCAGCTAATATTACAATTAGTGTTAGCGAGCTACTTTTTAAGTTCTTGAAGTAATGTTAAATTCCTACAGTAACAATAATACTTTAGTTTACCTATGATTTCTATTTATGAAATACTACTTTAAGTTCCTGAGCTAGTGTTAATTTCCTACGGTAGCAATAAGCAGTTTAATTTACCTATTTCTAATCTAGAATGACTACTAACTGCAGCGTCACAGGTGTGCCAGTGAGTATAAACCTACTTGGAGTGGCCAGGCTCCCCGAGCTAACCCCGAGGAGCGTGCCCCTGGCACTGGGCCGGCCAAGGTTAGTAATCGCTGCAGCTTCCTATGTTAGTATTCTAATCTAATCCTACTCTACTAACTTAACCTACGTCTTAGTTGGTGCTTTGTCATAATCGGTTTGGTTGATCCCATCCCCCTAATCCCGTACGTGGCGGTTTCCAACTAACAGAAGTCGGCCATTCCACGCACAGGCGGTATGGGATTGAGATCAAGTCTTAATCGGTTGGTTGGTCAAGAATTTGGTATTTTGTATTTACCCTAGATCCCTTAGGTACTCTATTAAAACTTTTCGTGATACCTCTTCTGCCAGAGCATTCAAGGTATGAAAAGTGTCTTCCTGCCTTAGAAGGTCGTATGTCTCGTTATGTGGAAGTCTGTCTCTGTAAGTTTCCGCCACGTCATTGAAGAGAGGGCACTCGAAAACCACATGTTCGGGAGTTCCTTCCGCCGCGCCACAGTCACACTCGGGGGTTGCCCTTTTCCCAAACCGACATAAGTATGTCGGATAGGGTCCATGACCAGTGAGAAAGTGGATGAGTCCTCGTGTGGGTTCGAAATACTTCATGGTACCACGTTCTTTAACATCAGGTAAGAACTCGAATGTTGTTCTCCCCGTTTCATCTTCCTCCCAGTTCCTCTGCCACAGTTCCTCCCCTCTGTTTCTTATCTCCCTTTTATCCTCTACTCTCACACCCATGATATCTATTATTTTTTCCCCATCTCCTTTTTTCGCCCAATACCATGCCGCTTGTTCTCTAATTTTAATATCTAGCGGGCAGAGCCCCATTATAACTAACAGAGCTCCCCCCGGTGACGTCCTATAGGCCCCCACTGATCTTAGTATCATGTTTCTCTGGACTCTTCTCACTGTCATGGCGGGCACGACCCGCGTGAGCCTGTGCGCCCAGACTCCCGAGCCGTAACCCACTACTGATGTGAGGATGCTGTTGTGATAAAGTTTAATGAGATGAGGGGGGAGATGAAAACGTTTATGTCCAATGGAAATGAGATTGTTTAATATTTGTAAAGCTTTCTGTGTTACGGCTTCTATGTGCCTTCAGAAGTTCCATCTCTCGTCAATTATGACTCCCAGATATCGCGCCTCACGTCGCCGAAGAGCTGGTGAGCCATCGATTCTCACTGTAGGATTTCTAATGAGCTGACCTTTTAGTAATAGATAAGTAGACTTAGTAGGGGAAATTTTCATTTTCGTTTTAAGGCACCATTGGTGCAGTCTTTCAATGGCCCTTTCGATTTTTGGCTCTATGTCCTCTCGGCTACGACCGCCGACCAGCAGGAGGAGGTCATCTGCGTAGGCTATCACCTCTAGCACATCTTCACTTTGTTGCAGTTCGTCTAACAAAGGTTCCATATGCATGTCCCAAAACAGGGGCCCCAGTACAGAGCCTTGGGGACATCCCTTACTGATTGTTTTTCCAATTCTCCCGCTAGGGGATGATAGCCAAACCTCCCTATCCTTACAATAGCTCCTCAGACACCCATATAGCGGCCCTGGACACTCTTTCTCCCGTAAGCAGGAGAAGAGCGAAGGCCACCACAGGTTGTCGAAGGCGCCACTGATATCCACCATGATGCCAACGACATACTTATGCGGGGTCGAGCCGCAGACCTCAGCCGCCAGAGCGATGGCATCAGATGCCGACCGTCCCGGCCTGAAGCCAAACTGCCTGCTGCTCATCCCCCACAGCATCCGGTGAGCCGTTAATCTGTCAGCCAGCAGTTTCTCCAAGAGCTTTCCAAATAGGTCCAATAAACAGATTGGCCTATAAGATTTGACGTCAGTTGGATCTTTCTCTGGTCCTTTCTTAATTATAATTACATTCGCAGTTTTCCACTTCTTGGGAAACCTTCTTTGTTGGAGACACTCGTTGAAAAGGCGAGTTAGCGGCGCGACCAACTGGGGTGCCAGAAATTGCACCACCTCAGCCACAATGCCGTCTGGTCCTGGAGCTTTCCCTCTTTTCAGGGATTTTATTTGTGCAGCCACCTCCTCTTCCGAGAATGGGTAGACTGCCGTGTTGTTGTATTCCGTTAAATACGCGTCCCGCAGTTGCTTTTGGTTTTCAGTTTCCTCGTCCGCATTGTCGTCAGGCAGCAGGGACTGGAGAAGGACCTCAGCAGTTTCCTGCCAAGACTCCGTCATCTCATCCCCTCGCCTGACAGTTGATAACTCCAGAGGAGAGCGGATTTTTTCCCGTACCAATTTATAAGGGAGACCCCACGGATCTACAGCCAACTGGTTCAGCACATAGCTTTCCCAGCTACGTAGTCTCACTTCACGTAATGCCTTCGGAAAACCTTGCTTAGCCTCCCTGTATTGCAACTGCCATCTTTGTCTTTCCAGCCAGACGACACTGCGCTGGTAGTTTCTCCTTAGCCTTCTAACAGATTGACGTAACTCCTCTAATTCGGGCGACCATGGTGCTGGCGAGGCCGCCACGGCCTTCCTCCTGGTTAGTACGGCGGCCCTCACCGCTCTATGTACTGCACCCACCAGTTCCTCAGCTCTTTTGTCTATGTCGAAGTCTTCGTGTACGTCACCTTCTGGTAATGCAGGAATGTCGCACTCCCTCGCTAAGAGTTCCCAATCCGCTCTATTATAATTATACTGCACCTCCCATCCCATGGTCCAGCGGCACTCTCTTTCACTCAAGGTGAAGGTTATTAGGTTGTGGTCGCTCGTGGTGGCATTGCCTATAACTGTCCAGTTCTTTATTAAATTGGCTGCGTTATGTGATGTTAAGGTAACGTGTATGTTCGTGCCTTGTCCTCCTCCTGCTGTGTAGGTAGGAGGATTGCCCGGCTTGTTTGCCACCACGAGCTGTGAAGCCATTAGAAAGTCCTCTACTTTGTCTCCATTCGCATCTCTGGTGCCGCTGTACCACAGGGGGGATTTTGCATTGATGTCAGCTGTTATGATTATCTTTCGTCCCCGCAACGCCACGGTAACTCTTGCCAGATGTTCCAGGTGTTGCTCTATCCCATCTCCGTATTGAAAATACATATTTATGAGAATAATTACTCCCATTGGGGACTGAAGCTCCATGACGTTGCAGTGACGAGTTGTAAATTGTGAGAGCGTAGTTACCTTCATGAGTTTGTTTGTTACTACTGTTGCTGCTCTAGGGTCTTCACCTCTGCTGACAATTTGGCAAGTTGTGGCGGCAAAAGGTATTTTCCCAGCTTGGGAGTACGGCTCCTGTAGGCAGAGCACGTCCATTCTCCTCTCCTCCACCTCTTTGCGGAGCTCCTGCATAACAAGTCAACTGTTGTGCGTGTTTAATTGTCCAATTGTTATCTCAGTCGTCATGGAAAGTATGTGTGCATATGGTCGTCTGGCCAGGTCTTACTCCAGTCGAAAGCAATTCGTCCATTTGCCAGTACGGCCTGTTCGTAAATGTCCTGAAGGTCAAACTTTTCACTGCGTCTCTCAAAAACTTTTTTCAGTAAGTCTCGCAGGGCTCCGAAATCGGTTGGGAGATTCACTGACTTGAGCTGTATTCTATCTACAGCCTCCATTACCGAGAAGGTTACCTTTCTTCCCTCTTCGTGTCCTACACGGACCACATGCCGTAAGGCAGTGGCCAGGGTAATCGGCTCTTCCAGTCTGGCCAGTTGCATCGTGTACTCGATGTTGGGATAAACCCTTACCGGGTCCACGGGTGGCAATCTGACCACTGGTGTGTTATGCACTGTGGGCTTCGAGCTTGTGCTTGTGACAGCACTATCTTGTATGGGTTTTACTCTAGGTTTTATCGGAGATATTTCTGTTGTAGGATGCTCTTGCCGCTTTGGGTGGATTGTCGGCTTTGTTTCCCTTCGTCGAGGGGCGGGATCCATGTTTAGCACTGGAGGATCTGTCTGTATGTTTTTGTCTATCATATAAGGCTCCGTTTGTATGGCCTTATCTATTATTTCCGTTTTAGTGGCACTTGAAAGCGCCATTAGGAAGTTCTTGAATCTGGTTGCCCTCATGGCGTCCCGCCTCCTCTTACTTGGGGATTTATGTTTTAGCGTCCTATTTCTTGGGCTGTGATCAGCCATAGTCGATTTTTGAAATAAGTCGTTGTTCCAACATTCTGTATATTGGGCAACTGCGTCCCGAGGCTCCGCATGACTTCTTCCCTCGGTTTTTGCAGGGGATGCAAACCGCTGCTGCTTTACAGTCTTTGCGGTTATGTCCACTTGTACCACACTTTGTGCAAGCCGACTCCCTGGTGCACATCCTTAGGATGTGGTCCAGGTCACCACAGTTGTGGCAGCGAGGTACCACGATGTAGTCTCTTACGTTGATGGAGTGAAAACCTACATATAATCTGCTCATTGCTGTAATTCTTTTCCACATCTGTGCCGTGACCTCAGCTACGTGATGTACCACATCACGCCCCCGAGGCCCCGTCGTAAATCTCAATTTAAAGCTCTTTCGGAATTCCTCCTCATCTATGTCATCAAAATTCTGCTCTCTTATTGTATTTGTCAGTTCGTCATCTGTCATGATGGTTGGTACGTCGTAAAGAATTAAAAGTGGATTCCTTTTCTTGGGAGGTTCGCACTTGACTAGTGAATTTAATTTTTGATTATTTAATATTTTTTCTTTGTCCTCTTCTGAGGCCACTTGTACTATTACTGAGTTTTTGCTAGGTTTTATTCTTTTTATTCTGATCTTTTCTTTGGTCGGGTTTATGGTTTTCGTGAACAGCTCTTGTATTTTCTTAACACTGGTGTCTTGCCCAGGCAGTGTCCTGAGGAAGACCGCAGTGTCTGTTCCTTTGACTGCTTTGTCAATACTATCTTTTGTAGTATGCGGCTTGGTTGGCGCCTGCGCAGCCACCGCCGCCCAAGTCTTAGTCGGTTGGTTTCTCAATCTTTGATTCTCTTTTTCCAATTCTTCAACTCGTCCTTCTAATTTAGCGTGGGCGATGGCCCATGCAGTAAGTTCATTTTTAATAATTGTTAAAGCCGCTTGGCTTATTTTCCCGTTTTTCACATTCTGCTCTAAGAGCAGTGAAATTCTACCATGCCTTTGTGTCACTGATTCACCTTCTGCCTGTCCCAGCTCGTCCTGGGGAGAGGGATCAGGCGCAATAGAAGCGTGTTTGGTCGCACAAGAATCACTCGTTTCGGTTGCCGCCATGATGAGTAACGAGTGATAAAAGATGGGAGCCCGTCTCTTGCCCCGGACCGGCTCCTCTGGCATGGGGGGGGGGGGGGGGACTTCTGCAGCTCGCCCACCGATCTCGCCCCTAGGTCAAGGGCACTCCAGAGCTGCCGGGTTCAGCACGCCGTCGCCAGCGCACTGGTCCCCATCGATGGCCTCGTCGCCGACGATTTCACACGACGCTCCTCGGCAACTGCACCCCGCACTCCGGAGAGGCGGATGCACCTCTCGCCCTTCGCCGCCTACTTGCCCGAGTTTCCACCTGAAGGCCAAGGACCCACTCCTACCCAGGTGGTGGGTCGGTCCCCCAGTCGTTCGGCGGTCTGGGCCCATCTAACCTGGCCCAGGCGATGTCACCACCACCTGGGTTTGGCAGAACACGCCCCGGTTACCCAGGGGCGCGGCGAAGCACCCTTGCCGACTCGCGCCGTGATCCCACGCCGACAAACGAGGTCGCCGGCATGCAGAGCACCTGCTGGTCTGTGCCCTGCGAACAGAAAGGGACTGGTGTTCGGTCCCTCGACACAGCTCCCCCTGTGCCACGCACCCTTCGCTTTCGCATCGGGTTGGGTCGCAGCTCTCCCTTTTGACGCAAGGCAGAATGCCAAGCTTGACGTCTGGCACCACGGGAAGGCGGAAAGAGCCACTTGGGAAGGAGAGGCTATGAGAGACTCATCACTTCCCCGAGTGAGGACTGCCGCGGCACGCTCGACGTGAAGCGATACGCTCCAGTGCGAGCTTCCGTGCCTTACGGCGCGTCGGCAACGGGCGGGCCCGCACCGAAACGCGCCGTCAAACGACTGACCTCACGCCAGACTAGGGACTCTGCATGTATTAGCTCTAGAATTACCACAGTTATCCAAGTAATGTGGGTACGATCTAAGGAACCATAACTGATTTAATGAGCCATTCGCGGTTTCACATTAATGCGGCTTGTACTGAGACATGCATGGCTTAATCTTTGTGACAAGCATATGACTACTGGCAGGATCAACTAGGGAGCTGCGTCAACTAGAGCTGAGCAGCCGGCCGCCCGGGAGTGTGTCCCAGGGGCCCGCGCGAACACGCAAGCTTCCGCTCAATTATTCTGCAAACAGGAGGAGGCTGTGCTCCCCTGCACAATACACCTCGAAACCCTCTCGGGTCCCGGCGGCGCGCAGAGGGCCGGGAGCGTGCTGTCGTGGCATTGCCGGCGGGAGACAACACGAGTCACCTACGGTGACCGGCAGCTCCAACGCCAGCGCCACAGAAGGACAAAGCTCCACTTGGGTGCCGAAGCGAACTCAACCAGCACAGCGCGCGTGCCAACACGTCCGCACACCCCCCTGCGGGTCCGGGGATTAGAATAGGCCCGAGGTATTCCTGCCTGTCGTAAGAGGCGACTAAAAGAAGTCCATCCCCCTCACGGGGGTAGTTAGCGCCTGCGTCCGGAGACGGACGGTTCCACGACCTATAATTGTGGTCTTTCTGGTTTTTCACTTCTCGTTTCTTCCTTCCTTTTGTTGGTTCCTTTCTTTGCTCTTCTCCACCTCACTGTCTTCCTTACTCTTTCCCTTGACTTCTCCTTGCCTTCTTCTCCTTGCCTTCTCAGGTCTCCGCCTCGGCGTTTGAGACAGTCTGTCCTCTTTCTCCCTCTCTCTCTTCTTTTTCCTCTTCTTCCTTCCTCCCTGTGCGTGCCTGAAGGCCGACCCACGCGTTTGCACGCGTAGCCGGTGACGGGGTAACGCGTAAGTCCCCGCCCTGGGTAGACATGTAAGGCACGCGCGTACCCCCTGGTAAAGGCCAGGCCCGGGGAGGGGTGATTGCCTGAGCTGATACCTTCTGACCATGCCGATTGGTCCCTCCGTCTGTTTCTCGGGAGGTGTGACCTGAGGTGTAAACATTCACCTATGGCGGGAGTGCCCTCTGAGAGGGTCCCCACAAGGAAGGAGCGCGCCATCGGAGACGCTGGCAATCATGGGGGATTCCTCCGCAATGGATTCTACTCCATCTCTCTCGACTTCTGCCCAAAAACGGAAACGTGACCAGCCACCAGTGACAAAAGTACTACCGCCTGCCCCACAGTTCCTCGTCGTTTCTCGATCTGAGGACGGAAAGGATTTTTCCTCTGTCAACCCTTTCGTTATCCAGAAGGGCGTAGATGCCATAGCCGGATCTGTCAAATCTTGTACCAGGTTGCGTAACGGTACCTTATTACTAGAAACTGAGAGTGCCTTTCAGGCACAAAAACTGCTTCGGGCCACACTCCTGTACACGTTCCCTGTCAGGGTGGAGGCCCACCGAACTTTGAATTCGTCTCGTGGTGTAGTCTATACTAGCTCCCTAGACGGATTGACTGACGAGGAGATTCAATCTTTCCTCGCTGAGCAGGGCGTGACGGCTGTCCATAGGGTCATGAAAAAGGTCAACAATGACCTTGTACCGACCCGGACACTTTTCTTGACCTTCGATAGTGTTAAGCTGCCATCGCGCATCAAGGCGGGCTACGAGGTTATTTCTTTTCGCCCCTATGTCCCGACACCTACGCGCTGCTACCAGTGTCAGCGTTTCAATCACACTCGACAGTCTTGTTCCAATGCGGCTAAATGTGTCACTTGTGGCAGGGATGCCCATGAGGGTGACTGTCCACCTCCGTCTCCTCGTTGTGTGAACTGTCAGGGTGACCATGCCGCATCCTCCCGCGACTGTCCTGCCTATAAGGAAGAACGCTGTATCCAAGAAATTCGGGTCAAAGAGAAAGTGTCCACCTCAGCTGCTCGCAAGCTATTGGCTGGTAGGAAGCCCGCGCTGCTCCCAGCGGGGAAATACAGTACTGTCCTCGCCTCTCCTCGGACTACCAGGGAGGTAGCAACCCAGACATGCGATCTGACCTTCAGCACCATGGTCGTCCGTTCGGCCAGTGCTAAGATCGCGCGGTCGACGTCTCCTCTTCCTCCCATCACCCCACAGACACCAGCCCCTTCATCAGCTTCTGCTAAGACGAAGACCCTGAAGTCAGATGCACGGGCCTTCAAGAAGGAACCATCCCGTGCAGACTTCCTACGTTCCTCGACCTCCCAGCCTTCGACCGGTACTTCCACCAAACGTCCTTCCAAAAAGGCTCATAGGAAGCACAGTTCTCCTTCTCCGCCACGGCGCATTTCTTCTCCTGCGCCACCCAGCGGTTGCCGCCCCAGGCCGTCATCCGTTTCGCCTGGCCGCACCGCTGGTAGCCGTACATCTGGCCGTTCACCGGCGGAGGACGCTCCCCCTCCCGGCCATCCTCCCGAGATGGCCGATGAACCTATGGACCCAATGGACGATGACTGTCCGCCTACTGATAGCGGCGGCGGTGCTCGCTCGAAGCCATGCCCTCAGCGGCCTTCGAGGTGACCCCTTTTTTTCATCTTCCTTTTCTTACGATGGCACTTATTCACTGGAATATTGGCAGCATTCGCTCCAACCGAGAGGACTTGAAGTTGCTGCTCCGCTTGCACCGTCCGCTCGTCGTAGCCCTCCAGGAAACGAAGCTACGCCCATACGATCAAATTGCCTTGGCACACTACACCTCTGTGCGTTTTGACCTACCCCCTGTGGTAGGTGTCCCAGCTCATGGAGGGGTTATGTTGCTGGTCCGGGATGATATTTACTACGATCCCATCACGTTGCACACCGGCCTGCAGGCAGCTGCCATCCGCATTACTCTCCCCACTTTTACGTTTTCCTTTTGTACCGTTTACACTCCATCATCTGCCGTTACCAGGGCAGACATGATGCAACTTATTGCTCAGCTACCTGCACCATTTTTGTTAACTGGAGACTTCAATGCCCACCATCCCCTTTGGGGCTCTCCAGCATCCTGCCCAAGGGGCTCCTTGTTAGCAGACCTTTTCAACCAGCTCAATCTCGTCTGCCTCAATACTGGCGCCCCTACTTTTCTTTCGGACACATCTCACACCTATTCCCATTTAGACCTCTCTATATGTATTCCCCAACTTGCACGCCGGTTTGAGTGGTATGCACTTGCTGATACATATTCGAGAGACCACTTCCCGTGTGTTATCCATCTCCTGCAGCATACTCCCTCTCCGTGCTCCTCTAGTTGGACCATCTCCAAGGCAGACTGGGGCTCTTCTCTTCCAGGGCGACCTTTCAGGATCAAACCTTCACAAGCTGCGATCGTCAGGTCGCACACCTCACGGAAGTCATTCTCGCTGCTGCTGAATATTCCATCCCTCACCCTACTTCTTCTCCACGTCGCGTACCGGTCCCCTGGTGGACCGCAGCATGTAGAGACGCTTTACGTGCTCGTCGACGTGCTTGACGCACCTTTAAACGCCACCCTACAGTGGCGAATTGTATTAATTACAAACGATTACGTGCTCAGTGTCGTCGTATTATTAAAGAAAGCAAGAAAGCCAGCTGGACTGCTTTCACAAGCACCTTCAACAGTTTTACTCCTTCTGTTGTCTGGGGTAGCCTGCGCCGGCTATCTGGCACTAAGGTCCACTCACCAGTTTCTGGCCTATGCCTGTCAGTCTGTCTTTTATCGTGTTTTCCCCTTTTAGTTGTTGTTGTCCACTTGTGCCTCGCGGTGCATTCTTAGAGTAGTCAGGGCGCTAATGACCATTGAAGTTGTGCGCCCTAAAACCACAAAAAAAAGTCCGCACAGCTGCAATACAAACCACCAGCGAGAACCGCTGGGGCGACCGAGCAGCAGACGGCGTCACGGCGCCGAGTGCCGGGCGGCGGTGCATCCTCAACGCACACAGTCCTCAATCGGACCAGCACACTGCAGATGTCCACCGCTCTTCGTACCGGGCCCGCGAGGACGCAATTTGGCCGCACGGCGCCGCGCGCAGGGTGCGCCGGCGTGCAGCTGCGCCGCCTGCCGCGTCCGTCGGCCGGCGCGCCTGCACTGGGCGCCCCCACCAGCCGGCTGTAGCGCGTGCGCCCACGCACCGCGCGGCCAGCACGCCGGCCGGCCCCCCCCTCACCGGCCGGGGACAGTCCCACCCACCCACAGCCGTGTATCGCTTCACACCCAGATTCCCATTCACGTTCGTCGGTATGGTGGGTATCGCTGAAACAACCGCTTAGTAGCTGTACCGATCGTTGCCCTCATAAATTTACCTACAGCAAGAACAACCGCACCACAACGAGTTACCAGTTGTTCATTTGCGTTACGTCACCAGTAAACGTACACGTCCATCCCCGTTCACAAGTTCAACGATTATTACATGCCTGTCTGTTAGGTGTCAAGATACACTACGTCTGCCCACATACACGCAGCAAAATGTGCCCGACTAGAGAACACGTGGAAGGTGGCCCCCGTACGTATGCGATATCCGTTGCGCAACTGTCCTCTGTCAACTGGCCTCTGTAACATGTTGCAGATGCGGAACGCGGTGCATCATTGTATCACATTGTGTGCGAAGAGACTACTACGTCTGATTACACGCGCCACTACATCAACAGACGGCTCATGCTAATCTCCATCCAGGGCGTCTGTTCCTCCCACACGTCTCTATGGCGTACAACACTGCAATGCAGCTGTTACGGGATGACACGTAGCTTAGTGCACAACATTTGGACTGTATGGTTCGCCGTTCTGGCGCGGAGTCGTTGTACGGTCACACATGTGCCACATTGTATCATTCAGTACATAAGGACCGATGTGCAGTACAGTGTGTGGGTTAGGCGTACGACATCAGCGGACAGTAGACACAGGCCATACCACGACGTAGTTTGAGTGCTTCGGCATGCGAATGCCAGTAAACAGCTGTGAAGGGCATTGAACACGAAAGCACTTGACCGACCAGCTTGCGAAGGCAGGGGGGAAGGTGGAAGGGCGATGTACGTCCTGCTGTCGTCCACATTAGCGTATAGCGGGAGCATGTAAAAAGTAAGCAACACTTGCGAAGTGTTGAATATGAAACGATACACAAGAAACCGGGCAGTGCGAGTAGCGAACTATATTGAGAGGGTTGCGGTTAGACAACACTAAATTAATTTAACTTGTCATATGCCAATTACAGAGCCGGTTAAGGCCCAACGTGGGTCAGGTTAAGGTACACAATGTGGTAAGGGATGGTGTGTTGGGGGGGGGGGGTGGGGGTGCGAGGTTCTTTGATAGTGACCATAGTAAGTGGATGCCCGAGGCAGCGTTGGTATGTCACAAAAGGTATATCACGTTAGGATGCACTTTTGGCTCATGACAGGCGGCGCGCCGGGTCTGTGCTTGTGGCAAGGGAGTGGCAGACCTGTGTGTTTCATTCCTGCCATTGTTTCCGTGCTGTAACACGAGGCAGTGTGGTGATGTTGAGTGCACCCCTGTGTAGGACATGTGTGGGTGTTGGTGGCTTGTCTGAGTAATTGTGGTTGTCGGAAGAGTGGGATATTCTGTTTTACGATCGGACCTCCTGGTCTGGTTATCATAGTGTGGATGGTGTAATGTGGTGGAGAGGATGCACTGGATATTGGTCCATGCTGGTGCTTACATATTGTATCTGTGTCTGTTACAGGCAGAGAGTAGTGTGTGATAGTGTGTCTGGCTGATGTGTGGTTCATATTGTGTGCACAGACTTTCAGCATGTATAGAGACATTCGCATATATCATCTATCTATGTTGCCCTGCATCGTTTACTAAGCAGTGCTGTGAGGCGACTGAACTATTAGTAAAGTACTGATGTAGAGCAGAATGTTTGCCTTCTACCAAAGGGCGAGTATCGACTCTAACCCAGCGTTGGCACCACGGGAAGCGGTCTTGGAAAAACTCCCCCGACACAGTCACCGTTGTGTGGGGTACGGACTGTCTATATTCTGAGAGGAGCACTGTTTGCCACTGGGCGTCAGGTCTCGCGGCCTGCAGTCCAGTGCTCCCAGGGAACCGCATGGAGGTGGTGCTGCTGTAGCATCTGCTTACAATGGGCATCAACTGGCGCACGTTTCCCCTGCGGATAGCAGGGTCCCCAACACTTGGCTCGGGGGGCGACTTTCAGCATGTATAGGGACACTTTTTTTTTCATTTAAACACTACAGAGTAGCCCACCACTTGGGTTACTAAGGTGGGCCGTGTGCTACTTGAAACAAGTAACAAGCCATGCAGTGTTTTGTCTCTTAGCCGAAATGGCTGCTTGCAAGTTAAGTCGGCTTGACAAGTCCCCATTCCGTTACCATCCCTGGCACGTGGATGCGGACCTTTTCTAATGTTTCTGTCCTGGCTGTTGCTATGTGTGTTAGTACACTAATCATTACAGTGATTGACGTTTATCTGCAAACTAATTGATAAAAAATAATATAATTATTTAGATATAAAATGAAACAAATAAGATATAAAAAGGAAATATACAGGGAAAAAAAACAAAGAAAAAGAATTCTAAACTATAAGGTGTCTACAGATAGACGAGTTCTCGCTACTACAATTTTAGAGTACAATTTAAATATATGCCCAAAATTTAAAGTGGGCTAGATTTATCTATGTAAGATTATATGTGATATTAGAATTTTACATAAAACGTAGTAGCTTAATATATATTAAAATAACTTGCATAGACAATCTTAGATACAGGAAATATTAAATTAAAGTATGAGATAACATACAAGTTATAAATTTTAAGGAATAAGTGAGTATCAAGGTTAATATAATTAATAAAAAAAGAATATGATTATACTTACAGTAAAGAAAATAGGTGTCTGCTTCTCTCACATGCAATTCCTGAATGTGAAGGCTATGTATGTGCCTGTAGACTGACCTTAACTAGATTCGTTTATGTGACCTTAAAAATGAGATTACAAAAACAGAAAAACAATATTAATATATCATAAAAGCCAAAAGACTAAATAGGCAAATCAAAAGTAAGTTGCATGGAAGTTTAAATTATGATAATTTAAGTGTAAAATTACCTAAATTAATGCAAGTAAATCCAGTATATGTAGCAAGACAAGTGACAAGATTGTGAGCCAGGAAGGGGGAATGTGCATGAATGTCCAATAAGATGTCTGATGCTCTATGAGACAAAACTGGGATCCTATAGTGTATGTTAAATGAAGTACATCAACAGTATGTGTGACATAGTCATTGTGAGTTAGGCCCATCTACATCCATATAGTATGATCAATATCTATTTCGCAGCCCTTCTACACCTTCCGTCAGAATTAATCACTGTCAGTTCTATTGTCTGTGTCACTGTCAGAGCTTGTATCCTCCCAAGTAATGTGTTGAGGTTCTGTCACTGTCTGTATTCTTGTTCTGGCAGTAGGATGTTGGTTTTTGTATATGTCAAGCAGTGTCATTGACACTGAGTCAGCCAGACTATTTAAGGTGTTCCATTTATCTGGGTCCCGAAGGACCGCACTTATCTCATCATCTCTTATTGCAGGTCGTTCATGGTCGAGTAGATTACACCTTAGCACAACATGTTCAGGCGTTCCAAGAATGCCACACGTGCAAATCTCTGTTTGCCTCACTCCCATACGGTGTAGATGTGTTGGATATGGTCAGTGCCCAGTCAAGTAGTGAACCATGCCACGACTTGGCTCCACATGTTTTAGTTTCAACCTCTCAAATACATTTGGAAAAAAGGAAAACACACGCCGCCCTTTGTCTGATGTCTCCCATTCTATTTGCCCCGTGTCTAACTTCCATTTGTGTAGCTGTTGCTTGGTTTGTATGTTTTCCCCTGTTATTTGGAAAACCGTTTCGAAGTCACCATTTTTCAACCAATATGAGGCAGCTCTACAGCGAATAGTGAGGTCTATTGAGCATGTTCCTAGGACCACATACAGGGCCTCAACAGGTGTCGTGCTAAACGCCCCCAACATTCTAAGTAATACACTTCTTTGCCCTCTCCTGACTATTGATTTATAAGTTACTAAACATAGACGATGTGCCCAGGCACTTGCTGCAAAACATGCGATATACTCAAATAGGGCCGTGTGATACATCGTCATCGTCATTAATGTTAATCTGAACTGCACTGAGTTTAATCTCGCAAGTTTATGCATAATTTTAGCAGCTTTGTCTACAGTGCGCTGTATGTGTCCTTTGAAGGAGAGCCGTTCATCTAGATGGAGTCCTAAATATCTTGCTGCTTGTTTCCTTTGTATATTAATGTTATTGAATTTTATACTATGATTTCGCTGGAGTATTCCCTTGAGCAATAAGTAAACTGTTTTATTTCCTGCTATTTTCAATTTGTTCTGATTACACCAGTGATTGATCATCTGTAGTGTTAACGTGCATTTATTTTCCAGTTGTAGTCTAGATGGTGCAGAAACAACCACCAAAAGATCATCTGCATAAGCGACAACACCTTCTACAAGTGTGTCCCTATCCAAGATGTCCAATAGGAGCTCAATCGCTATATCCCAAAAAATGGGACCTCAGATTGATCCCTGTGGACATCCCTTGGTTACTCTCTTAACCACCTTCTGTGTTCCTGCTTTCCATTCTACAATACTTCCCCTACAGTAGTCCATAAAACTAGAATACAAGGCAGTAGGTAGTCGAATTTCCCTTAGTCTGGCAAATAGTGACGGCCACCAGAGATTATCAAAGCTCCAGCGATATTAATGAGTACAGCGACCGCATATTTCTCCGCCGTATTCCCCACAATTTGTAGGGCGCGGTTTATGGCGTCATCTATTGATTTTTGTTCTCTAAATCCAAATTGGTGGGGAGTTAGACCAAAAAGGCGCCTATGTGCCTGTAGTCTATCACACAGGAGCCTCTCCTGCACCTTTGCAAGTGTGTTCAGGAGACAGATAAGTCTATAGGATTTCGGGTCAGTAGGATCCCTATCTTCAAACTTTTTAATACTGACTGCATTAGCCATTTTACAGAGTGTAGGGATTCTTCCTTGTAGAAGGGCTTCATTAAATAGGATAGTTAGATACGGGGTGATCTATATACTGGCATTCTTCAATGTTTCTGTATATATTCCATCAGGGCCTGGCGCCTTTCTATTTTTCAGTTTATCTGTTACTAGGGCTACCTCTTCCTGCGAGAAAGGGAGTGTGACATCCTGATTTACATATGCAGATTCCATTCCGTCACGTAAGTCACGATGATGTCGCTCGTCCTCTATGTATGAGTCATCTGGTAGGAGCTTGTTTAGGATATATTCTGCTGAGCATCTCCAGCCGCTTGTCATGGTTCTGTCTGTTCGTTTTAGCGTTGACATCACCATCGGGCTTTTAATGCGATCAGTCATTAGTTTAAATGGTTGTCCCCATATATCTTTCTGTAAATTCGTTTTAACAAAGTCGGTCCAATACTTTTGTCTGGTTTTACAAAGTTCAGTTTTATACTTCAGTTTTGCATTCCGATACTGATCCAGTATAAGCTGTCGTTCTTGGGCTGATGTAGCCCTCTGATAGTACTTTCTCTTATTCCGCGGGTCTTTCCGTAGTCGAGTCAGTTCAGCTGTCCAAGATCGTTGATGCCTCCGCTTAGCACTGGCCAGTGGGACGGCCTCTTTTGTTCTTTTTGCAGGACATATGTCAAAACATGTGTTTTAAAGTCTATACTACCTTGGGTAGTGTACAATACCGATTCTTCTATTACATTTCTTAATTTGTTCCAGTCTGCCCTACCAAAAGCTAAATACTGTTGTTGTGTCTGAGTATTTTGAGTGTTTCTATAATTGTCTGTGTGGATAATAATAACATTGTGATCACTATGTGTGGCCCCATCCATGACTTCCCACATATTTATATGTGGTAAGGAAATATCATTTGCCAGGGAAATATCAATATTACTTTGGCCACCGGCATGACCACGAAAGGTTGGTGGTTGTCCCGCTCTGTTTAATGGGAATAATTACATTCGTTTATTACATCCTCGACCATGTGTCCTCTAACATCTGTCTTATCAGCAAGCCATATGGTTGACCGTGCATTTATGTCTGCTAATATAAGCAATCTTTTCCCTTGTGAAAACCGTGAAATATCTCGCATTTTTTCGATAAAGGGATCAATTTCATATGAATATTGGGCATATATAGATGAAATTATCCATATGTCACGCCCGTGCACAATCTCTACTGTAGCAATGTGTTCTGTACATAGCTGAGATATACTTGTCACAGTCAAATTAGGGTTAATCAGCACTATTGCTGCTCTAGCATTTTGGGTTCCCACAACTGTGGTGAATTACATCGATAAGCCGGTAACTTCGCCACCCCGCATGTGTGGCTCTTGCAGGCAAGCTATATCAGCATGTATTTCGTCTATTAACCTGTTAAGTTCCATACCTACATGGGTACTACCCATACAGTTGAGTTGGATTATCGTCATTTGTTAAGTATAACTAGAATTAGATGCCTGTGTGAGTACTTCCGTGACTGGTTGGGGGTGTACTGTGTCGCGATTTAAGTTACAATTCATGTTAGTGAGCATTATTCACTATATCGTAATCTGTACGTTCAATTTGTCTTTCATAGAGCATTTTATGTGTTTGACATTCAGGCCCCCCTGCCTTGTTACAGACCTTGTTCCTATACTTGCATCTTATACATCCAATTTCTGTCTCCTCTTTACAGTCAATTCTCTTATGCCCTGTCTTGGCACATCTTCCACACACCTGCATCTTATCACATCGTTTAGTGGAGTGTCCAAGACCCCAGCAGTTAAAGCATTTCTGTACACCTACGAAATCTCTAATATTTAATGCTTCAAACTGAATGTACACCCTATCACTCAGTAATAGCTGCTGACGAATATTTGGTGATACCTCAAGGACATTGTTTACTGTACGTTTCCCTCGTGGTCCCGTTTTGAACTTAATTGAAGCACCCTCACTGAATTCTTCCCTTGAAACGTACTCACTTAGATTGATTTCATACAACTCTTCGAGAAATTCATCATCAGTTAGAGTTGTTGGTACTTGATACACAGCAAGCAGTGGCCTAAATTTTGTAGGTTCCTCACATCTGATATTCTGAAGCTGTGCTGTCTTTTCCATTATTTTTATTTTATCTGCTTGTTTCTGTCTCCAAAATTACAGTGTTTGCCGTCGATCTTATTGCCTTTATTTTAACTTCGTCCTGTTTTGGATTTATTGTCTTTGTTACCACTTCCCTTATTGCTTTAACATCTGTATTATTATCGGACTTGAAAAAGAGGGTGCTAGCCTGTTTCGCTTTCATTTGACTAATTTGTTGTTCCAACTTACTTTTCAAATTTCTCTGGGGAACACTAGCAACTGCAGTTATGAAGGGCACTGGAAGGGATCGATTTTCGGATTTCAACTTCTCGTTCTCCGCTTTCAGTTCTGCTATCTCTGCCTGTAGTTTCTCAAAACGTGCCTGCAAGTCAGGAGCGCTTACTGTCGCTAATTCCCTACTTAACCTAGTATTTTCTACTCTGAGTTCTTCTATTTGCCCATATAGTTTCGCCTGCCCCAATGCAAGAATCCATATTTTATTCTTTACCGATGAGGATATAACAGTTGTTTTCTTTCCTCTAAGGTCTGTCTGAAGTTCTGTGATTATTTCCTCCACAGCCTCTGTCATGCGACATTCCATGTTTGATCTTCTAGGTGTCTCTCCCCATCGACTGCTACGTGGTATCTCCCTACTGTGCCTTCTTGTGGGTGTGTCAATACTGTGTCGACGAACACTATTAGGTGTACCCTCCATATTCATTGACATGGTTTCACCTCCACCATTAACTAATCCGTTAGCTGCCACCAGCTTTTATAGAAATATTCCTACTCTGTTTCCGCGTATTAACGCGAGAGTACACAGGTCAATGTTACAGCGTTCAGTACAAATCATCATAAAGACTTTGGACAAGAAAAGTCCACATGATATTAAAACAGACGCTAAGGATTAGCACGTAGCGCTCTTCTTGTGTGTCTCTCTATTGTGTAAAAAAGAAACAAAAAGAGTTCACTTCACGCCTGCGTCACTAGATGTCAGTGTCTCAGTGTCCGGGTGATGCACCCATCTATGATAAAGTAAGACACTCAGCCCTACAGTGCTGCACTCCTTAGTCGAAGGGAGGAGTTACGCTCTGATAGTTGACGAAACCGCAGCAAGATGAGACTGCGACAGCGTACTGGACATCAAAGTGGTTACCAAACAGTGCTGCACTCTCTGGCCACAAGGAGAAGTTAGTAGTTGAGAAAATCCGCCGCAAGATGACGTCGTAGCGTCGAACTTAACGCCAGGGCGGTTATCACCAGACAGACGACTCTTTTAAATTCACCAATTCAAGACTCCTATCACAAGTGACGCAACAGGAAAGACAACAAGTAAGAGCACGGAAATATGCTAGCCACTCCTTTCTTTTC